>NC_056728.1:520120848-520193348 GCF_019279795.1 Protopterus annectens | reverse complement strand
ATAGAAATCACTGAAGAAACAGGTGCATGAAAGTACAGAGTAGAATATTCTACATTACAGAGCATGGCAGTCCTAATATTGCATGATATAGCTACAACACTGTTCCTGACCAAAATATTACAAAATGTCTAAATGCGTGTCAGTGTAGCTGGTGTATGTACCCCTAACTTAAGGGATGGTCTGTGCAGCATGGATTGCCATATAGTCCTGCTACTGGACTGGGCATTTTGCAAAGGCTACAGCATATTGAGACCCACAGGGACACATGGCAGGACATCTTATACTACAGAGATGACTTGTCAGGGGTTCACAATACTGTATATTCAACACACAGTATTATAGATTACATTGCAACTGTTAGACTTAATTTTGCATGTTATTAATCACTTACAAACAAGCATCAGATAGAAATCACCAAAGGGACAGCATTGTATTTTGACCTGATGTGCTTTAAAAGCAGTAAATGTCAAATATCACAATCCCAAATAACACTCCCTGACAGCTGCTGCAGATTCTGAAGATCAGAGCCTGTATCTATCAGTGGATGTGAATATATAAATGTGTGACAGCCTAACAATGTCCTTCAAAATCTGACATGACCTTTTATGAAGTGCTTACATACTGTGGACCAAAACAATTGCATAATTATCTCAGGTCATTGGGCACATGTATGCTGCTTCAAGGACCCCTGTTCTGTGCCATCAGTAAAATAAAGCAACAGTGAAAAGAGTTGGATGTGCAGTGATGCACCTCATAAGCACTGCGTCATTATCATATATCTATATATGTCACCAAATAAACTGTACATAATCACAATGTGGTTCACCAATGTAGCCATATGTCTCTTTTTACAGGTCCAATTAAAGGGTTATGTAACAGTTTATGCATGTGCTGCATGTGTCCTTTGGATATCAGTGTTATGATGTAACCATGCAGATGTGGATATGTTAGTGTAGGTAACATTCAGATTAGTACAAGATTTACAGTTCATTTATGATATTAGCTCCATATTGTGTATGTGCTGGAAGTATAATCAATGTTATAGTTAATAAGTACAATTTGTGTGATCAGTATCACACTAGTACATTCAGCAGTTTGATCAGTTGTGAATTCTATGTACAGGCAATGTGATCATTGTTCACTATATACTTAAAAGCAGTGTGATCAGTTTTGCATTGTAGAAATAGATAGTGTGATCAGTGTCACACAATATACATTCAGGCAGACTGATCAGTGGGGCATTTTCTATGCACAGTGTGATCGGTGTCATACTATATACTTATAAGCAGTGTGATCAGTTTTGCATTATATAAATGGATACTGTGATCATTGCTACATTATGCATGTACAGGTAGTGCATTCAGTGTCACATTAATTATGTGCAGGTAGTGTGATCAGTTTCAGACTTTCTATGTAGAGGCAGTGTGATTGTTGTCATGCTAAGTATGAGCAGATAGTATGATTAGTGATGAGTGTAACTGTATGCATGCAGAGTCAGTGTCATCAGTGTTAATATATCATGTACACGTAGTGTGATCAGTGTCACACTGTTTGCGTACGATGTTGCACTAGGTATGCACAGGTAGCATGGTAAGTGTCATACCATATATTTGCAAGAAAAGTGATCAGTGTTATATTTAATATGCAGTAGTACTGTGGTCAGTGTCACACTATGCATTGTATAGACAGTGAAGTCAGTGTCACATTACGTATATGCTAACAGTGTGGTCAGTGTGTTACACAATGTTCAGGCAGTATAATCTATGTTGTACTATGTGTGTACAGTTAATCCTATACATATATATGACTATGAACTGTGGCCTTTATTTTCATGAAACATGAAGTCTAGAATCATGTCTTCAGACAACAGTTGGGTGACTAAGAAGATTAATCAACATGTGGATATAGGGACGATGTATTCTGTTTATATGTTCACTGCCAAGTGACAGCTATTATAAATTGTGTCTATTTAAAACAGTTCATGTGAGGGATGTGCGCTTGCGCTGAGGACACAACAGGCAGCATACTTGGGAATGGGAGTTGCTGGTGTCAGTATAATAGCCAGCAGGCAGTGCTTCTGTATGTTCTCATCACAACTGCTAGAAGCAGTTTCAGTGCCAGATATAGCACAATGCATGGATACAAAACAAGTTACATGAAGTGCATACCTGAAGTGCATAGCTGTTGTGTTCCAGCTCTAGATGCCAGCTTATAGGATGGGCTAACAATGTTTAAACAAGTTTTTGTTGTTGCTGCTGTAGCAGTTGTTTTAATATCTACTGTAAAAAAACTCAAGACATGCCCTACACTGTATTTCATTTATTTAAGTTTGTCACCTGGGGTAGAGCACTGATCCATCTGGACGTGCATTGGGTCCACTGTGGGAAAAATTAATACAATGTGCAGTTTTTGTAAAGAGGTAACAGAGTTAAGAATGGTGGAGTCACTGGCAAATTGTACTAGAGTGGCTTGTTTGCGTGCTGTAACTAAATGAATACATGGGGGTGATAATGTGCATCCCTGTGCAAATCATATAGTTACAGGCAAAAATGTTGAAAAGGCATTTTGTCATTTAACACACTGGGTTCTGATATCAATGCAGGTCTGAAACCATGCTATGGTGCTGTTAGAAATGCCTAAGGTAGAGAGTTTTGTAAATGTTTTGGTTGAGATAATGTATTGAATGTCATAGATAGGACAATAAACACTGAAAAGACAAATTTGTCTTTGTGTCACTTTTGGTATATTGCATTTAATGTACCACTAATCACACTGGCTGGATATGCCTATTGTGAAACTTACGTTATCTGTGCACACTAAACTAACATTGATCACACTGCAGTGCATGCATAGTGTAATACTAATCAAACTACTGATCAATACACTATTTAATATAACACTTTTCTCTTTCTTCCTGTACATAAATAGTGTGTACGTCTTATACATATAAAGGAAAACTCACTGATCAGACTACCAAATTTCTAAATAAAAGTAATTAATTTAATGGAAATAAAAAGAATGACTGTAAGTTTAAATGTAAAACTGCAGCAAACATAACATATTAAGTATTGTGTGACTATCAACACAAATACCACTTTTTAGTAATGCAGATTTATTAACTACCTTCCTCAAACTAAACATTCAAAATAGCTTAATACTAGTAGCCCTACACATATCCCAGGTAACAACATGCCACTAGCCAAAGACATTTTGTCTTGGTTAACACTACATATTAACCAATAAACTCTTTTACTAGAAGATTTAAGCACTAATTGGCTCACCTCTGTTATGGACCATCCTCTCACTCACCAAAAACATGTTTTACACAGCTTGTTAACACCCAAATTCTAACTATAAAACCATACTTAATTTCTAACATCATCACACTTCCAGTCACTTTAGGCAACTATCTACCTCACAATTATCCATCTCCCACTGATAACGAAAGTCAGCAACTATTTTAAAGTGAAAATGCAAAGGTTGCAGAAGTCAGCTGAAATGCATTGTCAATATAGAAATAGTAGTAGTATATGTATGTTTTTGGAACTGTTTGGTTGTGAAGCTTTATGACTTATTAATTAATTTTTGCATAGAGGACAAGGATAAGCATTACTAAGCTGTGCTGATCTTGCACCTACCCTTTACTGTTACCCAAGGAGGATAAAATAAAATAAATATCCTGGCTAGACTGCACAGTATGTAGCAGAAATCCCCACTGAAATGCCCCCAGCTTCCTGTCTTCACATAGTCCCCTTTGTATATTCATATTTACTGTTTCTGATCCATACCTATTTTAACAAGCTTAACTTCCCTAACTGCAATGTTACTCACAGGTTTTTACACTTACAGCTCACTTTTCAAAATGTTGGGTGAACCCATTCCATTCACTGTCCGACCCTGCCTTACCCTAACCTACCCCACCCTACCCTTCCAGTTTTTCCCAGCCCCTCTTCCACTAAATTTATAATATCAAGCCTCCACCCTTGTAAACAATTCGACAAACTCTGAGACTTCCCAACCCTAATTAATACTACCAATCATCTCCAAGATTTCAACCCTTTTCACACTAATTCCCTCCCTTTTCTTCTTCTGGTATCATTTGCACTTCTCATACCACCTAACCTAGTATGACCAATCATAATATATCTCTCACCTCTAATCACAGCTAAGCTACTTGATATCTCCTCTCCCTCCCTATATCTAATAACTACTCTCTCTGCCAAGCCCTCTCCTTCCTCCATACCTCCATCAAAATATGCATATCTCATGCTTTCTCCATCTCATATCTCTGTATATCCTTGCTGCCTCCATATCTCTACAACTTCCTTTCCATCCCAACCACCTTCCATCTCCCAACACAGAATCAGAGTAACATAACAGTACAAACTACCATAGCAGTACAAACTACCACTTCTTCATGGCAGCACATATATTCAATATTACTTATACTCATCTGTACCGAAAACTCACCTTACTACATACTAGGCAACTCCTATTCCCCCACCATACTATACCCTTAGTACTTCTTGGTATCTCACCAACATGTGGCAGTACGTGGTGACATCCATCCAAATGCCAGACCACTTTCCCAAGTCCAGGGTCTATACAGTGCAACTAGTAACCCCACCACCCCAAGCAAACTAGCCCAGTCTTAGTCTGTATAATATCAATCTGTGTAGTATTCACTATAAAATACTTGAACCCCTTGCACCTATTAATCAGCACCCCTCAAACATTGTAATAATAACTGAAATCTGCTTAAAACAGGAGCTAGAGATGAAAAAATCCTTTCCCCTGGCTATATGCTACTGAGAGTCCAGAAGCAAAAGAAAACAGGTAGGGAAGTTGCCATGTTCTACCACAGCAGGCTCAACCTCTCCTTCCAACTCACTAATCCTCTCCCAAAACTAAAAGCTCAATAATCACAGCAAGCACTGCATTATCAGCTTACATCCCTTCTGGCAAAAACATCTCAACTGCTGAATATATTTTCAACTGGACCTCAACAAATATTAAACAAGAAACCCTAATCCTTGATGACTTCAATATAGATTGGCAAAATACTAAGCACACAACCTCAGTGGAAACTAATAGTGTGAAACACACTCCTGTAGTACTTCAAACTTCAACTTCAAACTTGTTCCCACCTCTTCTATCAGACCATTACTTTCCAAATTAAAATCTATCACCCTAGCTCCAGACAACTTGACAGATGAATATATAAAACATACAGCTTCACCCTGGATTCTCCTATATCCAGTCTCACACAATGTTGAATAAAAGAAAATTATGGACAAACACTACAGAATAAATCCTGTATCATTCCACTTGACAAAGGAAGAAACTCCACTGAACTTTCCAACTATAGGCCCATTGCCATCCTGCCATCTCTAGCCAAAGTGCTTCAGAAGTGTATTCAAGCTCAAATCCTTAAATTCATCTCTGACAATAACCTTCTATCACCTTCACAGCATAGATTCCACCCTCGCCATAGTACCTCTACTGCTTTTATAAACTCCTTCTCCTCTGTAAACCAAAACAGAAATGAGGAAAACCTTATTTCTGCTGGGTTTTTTTAGAACTTTCAAAAGTGGGGCGTGGCTAGTATGGTCATGGTGTAGAAGCAGATTTCACAAGCTCCTCTAAGGAAAATATATCTTCACTGGAAATGTGTTTCATATCAAGAAAAAGTGGATTTATTTTTGCAGAATTTGATAGTATTCAACATTCTCTTCAGGAATATCTACTTATAAATTGAAATCGGTTATAATTTCCAGTCAAAACCTTCATCTGAACAAATACTTAACTTCTAGGAGATTTTCAGCATGTGTGATACTAAGGCAAACAACCAGGATTCCAGTATAAAAAAGGAACTACAGACTTTGATAACAACTATTCAAGACCTCACAACTAAGATTGATATACTTGACTGAAAAATAGACATTTTTTAAGAAAAAAACTACCAAGCAGATAGATATGCTTCATGAGGATTTAAAACAGCAAAAAATTCAAATGACTAGTATTGAGGAATCATTAACAGTCTTTGATGGAAGATTGCTAGAAAATGAAAACAACAGAATTTTTGCTTAAACAAAATACTTCATTACAACATAAACTGGATGATTTAGAGAATAGATCACGCCTGAATAATATAAGGATTTTTGGTCTTCAGGAAAATATAGAAGGAAACAATATGTCAAGTTTCCTTAACTCATGGCTACCAAAATGTCTAGAGTTACCAGAGGCTTTATCTTTTGGTATAGAGAGGGCACATCGGTCTCTCACATCAGGAAACAGTACCAACAGGAAACAACCTAGATCTGTCATAATAAAATTCCTATCATCTTCAGATAAAGACTTAATTCTAAAAACAGCCTGGTCAAAATCACCTTTAAAATACAATGACTCTATCATTCGCTTCAATAATGACTATTCAACAATGGTAATTACCAAAAGAAAGTTTTTTTTTACCTCTAATTAAAGAACTGAAAAAGGTACAGATTAAGACACCTCTTGTTTCCAGCAAGGCTGAATATTTTTCTTCCTGATGGACCTTCATTGTTTGAGGATCTTGATTCTGCTGTGACATATGTTAAAAACCACAAATTACTGGAAAAAATAGAAGAGATGGTGTGGGCTAACCCCTCTCTTAAAAGAATGGCTCCTAAAACTACATGGAAATCTACTGAAAAACAAAAGAGGCTAAAGAATAAATGAGAAATGCAGACTGTAAAACAAACTATTATTGTGGACTATGCTTTTATTAACAAATCTGTTTTGATATGTTAGAAATGCAAGGTAAGATTTACACTGCTTTTCATATGTTGCATCTATATAATGTTTCATTCATAACTTAATTTGGTGTAATATAACATACTTAATATACCATCAATATATTTATAATTAACACTTTAAGTATTCATTTTATATAAGTAAGCATACCATATAAAATGCATTACCTCAGTTTCTGCTTCATAGTATAAGATACTACTTAGCTGTATATTACACTTTAATTTCACACAGCTATAATATATACAGTTATAAATATTTAATATTCTATGTAAGATAAAATGAAGGGATACATTAGAAAATATAAAGTAAGGAGGGATGGAGGGGAGGGAAAGAAAAGAAGATTTTTTTTTATATATATATATACATATAATTTCTTGTATATATAGCATAGTATACATAAGTCTCTCTAAACACAAAGTAATAACAATGCATAACATACTCAAAGCCTTCTTCGCTCTTCTAATTGCACTTTAAGTAACAGAGAATAACATATTCATATAACAGTTTCCTTCTCACTTCTAATCATACAGTAATGGTCAGCACTGAGCATAAACTGTGCTACACCCTCAGAGTAGAACAAGAATTCACAATGTAATTATTAAATATGTACATGATATACATTTGTTCAGGATAGGTAAATGTTGGGAAGGTAGTGTAGTATCTGTGGGTTTAAATGCCAATGTATACATTATCTCTGAGAAGCTGGGAGATGTTATATGCGTTTCTATTACAAGGCTTATTATTTATATATTAATCTAAACTATAGGGAATATATATATAGTTAAAATAAACATAGTGCTTTTAAATGACAAAATAGCGCAGTAGGAAAAGTTACATTACTTTCATGTTTTGTTTTTTGTTTTTTTTTATGACAGTTTTGCACTTTCTAGTATGGGAAACAGATATATGCTGATTCACATGTATAAAACGTTTTTTTTTTTTACTGAAACGCGGTTGTTTCCTGCCGAAAAAATAAGGGAGACAACTTTGAACATTCTCCTTACCTGGTGCAGTTCTCTCATGAGCTAATTATTCATTTGGAAAACTTTCTACAGTTTGTGGAAGCATCTCTTCTCTCTCTGAATTACCTCGACGATGTGAAGCAGCTGGATGACATCATCACCGTGCGATGAACATTTCCATGAAGTGCAGAACTGTATTTTGACTGTAACTTGGTTTAACAGTCTTTTTTCTTTTAAATCAACTGTTATTTACTTAAAATGGGCGGCCATGGTGGTGCAGCAGTTAGGGTTGTCATCTCACAGCAAGAGGTTCTCTGGTTCGATTCTTGGCTGGGGTGCCTTCTGTGCAGAGTCTGCATGTCCTCCCTGTGGTCGTGTGGGTTTCCTCCGGGTGCTCTGGTTTCCTCCTGCATCCCAAAGACATGTAGTAGGTGGATTGGACACTCTAAATTGGCCCTAGGTGCGACTGTGTGCATGTGTATGCCTTCTGTGGAAGGTTGGGCGTCGGGCTGGCAACTCGACACCGTAAAACTCCACTGCCAATCATGAACGGACAGATGATCCACTGTGGTGACCCCTAACCAGGAAAAGCCAAAAGAAGAAGAAGACGTTATTTACTTAAAATGATACTTTATATGGTCAATGACAAGATTACATATTACAATAACATAATATCTTCATCTTTTGTGACTTGAAGAAAGGATTACAGAACAGATAAAGGAAGAAAATATAAAAAGAAAAGAGTTGAGAGAGGAGATGGTTATGAGAGAACTGTGTGAGTATTAAAATGTAAATATCTATGTGCTTTATTCTTAGACCCTTCAAGTGTAAATACTGATGGTAACATTCATTTTTGTATGTATGTATGTATGTATGTATGTGTGTGTGTGTATATATATATATATATATATATATATATATATATATATATATATATATATATATATATATATATATATATATATATATATTTTTGTATGTATGTGTGTACATGTATTATAAATTTTTTTTTTCCTCTCCCTCATCTTTCTTTGAAGTATCACTGCATACTATGATTATGGTTACCATACTCAAAGTTAATATCTTCACAAATTTGTGCAATCTTTATATTTAAGTGTCATAAGTAAGGTTATGCATATCATTTCAGAATGTTTGTTTGCATAGCAAAGAATTGAATAACAAAAGTGGTATACTAAAAAGAACTTTGCAAATAGATATCTTATTCTGTCACTAGTGAAAGCGGTTGTATATACACATGTTTATAGTGAATACATCCCATTTGGGGATGATACAATGTTTATTTAAATGACATACTATTTATAATTACACCTACGTTTTCTAAATAGTCATTCTAAATATAACTATTTACATGGGATCCTAAATACATGTTAGCCTTGTTTTACTTTTTTTTTTTTCTCTTTTCTCTCTCTCTTCCCACTCATGTTCATGTATATAAGTTAAATAAAGGGAAAAGATATAATGAGAGTTACAAACATGTTAATACAAAATAGAATTACATTTAAACAAACCATGGTTTGAACAATAACATTTTGTCCTGGATAACGTATTATATCTGAGAACCTAATAGAAATGTTGTTTATACACACAACCTCTGTTATCTATGTTAATAGTAAGGCAGTGGGCTAAATTACTTAGTCCTTTTAAACAATCTGTTAGACATTTGCCTAATTTTGGAATGTAAATCATATCTTGAATCTATTAGGTTACATAAGTTTCTTATTAGATATGATATCTATGAATGTATAAACCTTCCAGATAACACTATATTAGGACAATTAATGATTTCATTAGAATTTGGTTATCTTAATGGTTCTAACAAAGTATGTAAAGTATGTTATTAGTGGAGTTTGTACTCTGTTGTTACAGTTTAGGGGTTGATCTCAGTGACATATGTCATTGGGATTAGGAGGTTATAACTCCAGGTGGGGAGCATTGGGGTGTTTGCTTTTATCTAGTGTATGTAATAATTTTTTTAAAAAAGAGTTTTTTGACATCCAAAGTAGCTTATTTACAGAAAATATAGAGAATAAAGCTCAAGGAATATTTTTTTTTCCTAAAGACATGAAATTTAATATTTTTACTAGGAACACATTCACTTTTTTGTGGAAATTTTCACATTATACATATGATATTGATATGTTACTAACACATCTTTCAGGTACAATTACATAATATGACTATGTTGAAAGGTATGTCACTTAACATAAATGGTTTGAACAATCCATATAAAACAAGTAATTTATTTAAGTGCTGAACTTTTCATAAACTTAATATAGTATTCTTACAAGAAACCCATTTAGCAAAATATACTATTAAATTTCTAGATACAAATAAATACATAAATATAGTAAGCTCAGAATGTATGAAAAAAAGAGGTGTAGCAGTATTGTGGAACAAAACATTGCCATTACCCAGAATAATCAAAACATACCAAGGCAATAAAGATTTGCTTTGCTTGGCTGTAACTGAGATGGGTAAGAAACTATATACATTAATAAACAACTATTGGTTACCTGGTATTGGTACTAATACTATTAGACACATATAGAAACAAATAGTTTCACTATCTGAGGGACTTATCATTATGGCAGGTGACTACAACTGTATCTTAGACCCTAAAGATACAACCACTTCAGGAAAAAGAAAAATTACAGCACAAGCTAAACAACTTATAAATTTCATAGACTTATACCTACTCAAAGACATACATCATTTTGTGGATCATAACTCATTACAATACACGTTCTATTCTAACAGATACAAAACATATTCTAGAATTGATAGAATATTTTTTTCCAGACAGATAATGAATAACCTGACCAATAGCAAAATAATATCCTGCCCAATCTCGGACCATAATACTATCATATTTGAACTTAATATTAATAACACCCATAGTGTCCAAATTAAAAGGATTCCAGCATATCTCACACAACTTAAGGATTTTCAATTATTCAAAACAGAAGAGACATAAAACTTCATTAATATAAACTCAGCATCAGAGACACATGATATATTTATTTGGGATGCCCTAAAAGCATATTTGTATGGACAAATAAACAAATGGTTTCATAATAAGATGAAAATATGGGATCAAGATATAAGAATAATACAGGATAAACTGGACTCTCTATACACAAATAATAAAGACAACTTGTCTTCAAAGAATATAAGGGATGAGATATACAAACTAAATGAGGACTATAGATCTTTCCTACATCATAAAACAAAGATAACACTAGAAAAATATAGGTTTCTTGCTTATTCTGTAAATCCTAAACATCTATCAAACCTTAAGAATAAGACCAAAAGATTAAATAAATATAATTATATTAAAAAAATACATTCTGCAAAAAAGAAAAGAGAAGTACATAGTATGCAAGATATATTAGAAGAGTTTAGATGTCACTTTGATGAAATTAATCAATCCACACAACAAATTCAAACACAAGATAACATAAGAGATTATATTAACAAGAATATATATAATAAACTAAACAAACAACAAATTGAAGTTATTGATAAACAAATTACTTTTTCAGAAATACAAAGTCAAGTACGTAAGCTTAAACTAAACAAATCTCCAGGTAACAATGGAATTATTCCTGAAATATATAAGATAATGCCCAAAATGGCTATTTCCTTACTACACAAAGTATATAATTCAGCCTAAAGTGATAATATCACACCCTCATCCTGGAAATATACATTTATATCCCCTATTTTAAAATCAAATAAAGACCCAAAATTCTGTTCTTCATACAGAACAATATCTTTACTGAATATCGATTATAAGATGTTTATGAATATATTCTCAGAAAGATTGAAGAAATTCTTATTCCACTTAATAGATGAAGACCAGACAGGATTTATAACTAACAGAAGTACTTTTGATAATATAAAATGAACCCTAGCTATTATAGACTTCTCACAAAGGAAGAAAAGGAACTTACCATTAATTAGTATTGATATTAATGCAGCCTTTGATTCGATTAACTGGATCTATCTATTTACTCTTTTGGAATGCTTATATTTTTCACATAATTTTATTAATCTTCTAAAATATTTATATGAAGAAACCTATGCATATATCAAAATAGGGTCATATATTTCCAATAAAATATCTATTACAAAAGGCACCAAACAAGAATGTCCTCTCTCTCCTCTACTATTCACTTTGATCATGGAACCCTGGGCAAATGAAATAAGAAACAATAAAGAAATAGAGGGTTTTGAAATGGATAAAGACAATATAGCCAAAATCCAGCTGTTTGTGGATGATGTTCTTATCACCACAAAGGGAAATGACTCCTCATTCATATCATTATATGAATCAATTAAAACGTTTCAAATGATGTCCGGTCTATCATTCAATGACATTAAAACAAAAATTCTACCCATATATCCTAATAATAAAAAAATTAAGAAAAGGATGATAGGAAATAATACATATCACATTGCTAACGTAGATCAAATCACATATCTTAGAATCATTCTTGCCAAAGACATTAAATCAAGAATTCAATTAAACTATAACAAATATTTACAAAATATCCAAGAATTATTTTCAAAATGGAATACAATAATATTTACTACTGAAGAAAGACTAACCATTATAAAAATGATAATTCTACCTAAAATCTTATACATAATACAATCCATTCAAATTCTACCCTCAAAAAGGTTTATAAATAAACTAAACACTTTAATACTAAGATTCTTTTGATAACAAAAAAAAATCTAGAATTACTATTAATCAACATATTAACAGCTGGAAGAATGGTGGAATAGCTTTCCCAGATCTAAATCTCTATTCAATTTCTGCTATAATCATATCAATTTCTCAGCTCTTAGATATAACCTATTTAGCTAAATGGAAATCTTTATGGGAAATATAAGCCATGGAACTTATAATGAGACCAACATCATATCAACTAGAATTCATAAAGACACCTTTTATATGGATCTTAAAAGAATATTTTATCACACATACTAATCCTAATCATACTGCCAGTTACATACATAATATTATAATTAACTTTAGAAACTTTATATATAAATATGTTAAATATAAATACTACTTTTTTTTATTTCCTATAGCATATACACAAGAAACTTTTGTTACCTCAGATATTAACAAAATTTCTCAACTGAAAAACAATGAACTCAAATACTGGTTCCAGCTAACATATGAATACAAGACTAGTTCAATGGATCATATTATACAGGAATATAAACTTAATAATTCCTCATGGTTAGATATACAAACACTTATACTATATCTTGATAATAAGCTGAAACTAGCTTCATCAACTAGCAAACATGACACCAGGATATTATTACAATTTCTTCAATCAACATTATTACACCAGCATAGATATTCAGGTAGTCTGTCCTTTATTTATAGACTTTTAAGAGAAGAAACATTTTCTTGCACACATAACCACTGGAGTTATAGTTTAATTACTCAGAATTCCCCAAGTGAGCAAGGTAAGGTTAATATGCTACAATCAGCTGGGAAAACATCATTTTCTCTGAAATGGAAGATTTACACATGGAGCTTCATGAATAGATCCTTTTATACACCACAAATAATGGACAAAATTAATAAAAAGCAGAACATCTGTAATAGATGCAACTCTAATGTAGGTATTAACTGGGCACATATGTTTTTTGACTGTCCAACCTTAAATATATTTTGGAATAAAGTAAATAACTTTTTACAAGCACTTTTTTCAGACAACTTCATATTGAATAAATCATTAATCATATTTAATACACCTGTTCCACAATGTGTTAGGAAAACCAAATACTCATTACTATGGACTATATTGGCAGTGGCTAGAAAGATCATAACAAAAAAATGGATTTCAAAACATCCTCCTACATTCTCTGAGTTTACTAATTTATTAAAAGAAGTTAGTCATTTACAGATAAGAACCATAGCCTCTAGAACTTCTAGAAAGGCATATGAATATCATTTATGGGTTAACTTACAAAACATGTTGGAAAAAATTATTATTTTGCAGAAAGGTAATTGACTTTCCTTGTCATTCATGAGAACAAGTTACAAAAGGAAGGTTATATTGTATGTCAATGTATAAATACTGGATGTCTATCTACATACTTTAGTTTGTTTTCTTTGTTATTCGTATAGTCATATTTAAATGCTTTAAATATATGTTATCAATTTGTAAATCTATAATGTAAATTATCTTATATATGTCTATGTGATTGTTTTCATTATAATCAAAATCAATAAAACTGCTTTAAAAAAAAAGAACTTTCAAAAGAATTGGATACTGTTAACCATCAAATCTTCCTGCAAAGACACTCTAGTCTTGGACTTAGTCCATCTCCACTTTCTTGGATCTAAAACTACCTAACAGTTCTGAAGTCATAAAATAGCTAAACATCTCTGCCACCTTTCTTCACATCACAGCTGGAATTCCCCAGAGTTCAATACTTGGCCCCCACTAATTAACATCTTTTTAAATTATCTTAATATAGCAAAAAGATGAACCCTGGTTTAATATGTTGATAACTCCACATTAATCTTTAGTGATGCTAACCTACACATGCTAAAGAAAAAAGCACACAAGAGTCATTCTCATCCAATGAATCACGGTTATCCAATTCACAACTCTTTCAATAAAAACAAAAACTAGACCTCTCTACCCCTAAGCAATTTACCCCTGAAAAAATGCTCTATTTAAAATCACCTTCTCAAATAACACTAAAATGTAACTCATCTCACATACCTAGCTGCTAAGGGTCACCATCAATGAAAACCTAAAATTCAAATTCATATAAACAAAGTTGTCAAAAAACTACTAAATAGTGGGAGCAATATAGAGAGCCACACCATACTTTACTAGCTCTGTAGAAAACATGTTACATCAACATTCCTTCTCTAAAGCTTCATCTATGCTGGTTCCATGCTGATTAACCTGTATGTAGCCCAAACCAACTTGCTAGAGCAATGCTATAATAAGATATAAAAATTTTCCAGTAACAAACCTTTTAAATCTCTTCCCTGCCTAGCACTCAATCAATTTTCCTGGCTAGAACATCCACACTGTTGGGCTCTATCCTGACTTATCATATCTTTGCAACCTCATCTACAATCCAACTCACTGTCCGAGCCTAGCTAACATCCTAAAACTGTAGTCTCCCAGTAGAGTTCTCCATTCTACTGATAAAGTACTCCTTTTGACAACCAAAGTTAACAACCATGCTAGCAGCTGTCTTTATCCTTCTCATGTCACTAGGCTATGAAACTCCTTTCCATTTGAAATCAAACAACTTAACAAAAGACAGTTTTTTCAAGGATCAGCTTAGAGAATGTCTTAAAAATAAATGGCTATGCCCCAGCTCTGGCAATGACTAGTTTGACTACCACCTCTAAGACACTCTGCTTCAAATACAACTTATTTTTTTCCTCTCCATCTCATATTCTCTGTTACCATAGCTTGTCCACTGGGCACATCTTACCTACCTTCCTCACTACCGGCATCATTCTCCTGTCTGTAATTCCATGCACTAAGATGAGTCTTTTCAGTCTCACTACTTACAGACATTCTTGCTACCTGGTGTGACGACCCACCACTGGACCAGTAATCAAGGGCCCTCAATCCTCACCACTGGCAATGGTGGAGGATGTACACTGAGAGGATAACAGGTACACACACAGTATTTTAAGATGCAGCTCTCTGCATCAGGTGCAATTTTCCCTTAAGAGCACACAGAGACCACAGTCAATCTGAAGCTGGTTTCTCCCTCTTTCTCCAGATCCACAGAAAGAGTCTCCACTAGCACAGCTATAGAGTTGAGATCTCAGCTGAGTGGCCAAGCCAAGACCTCCAGCACCCTCTCTGTCCAAGCAGTGCTTTGTGTCCCTACTCAAGTAGCTGACACACGCATACACTCTTTGAGGTTTGATTTACACACACACACACACACACACACACACACACACACACACACACACACACACGTGAGAAAGGCTGGCACACCTTTACTAGCTATGCCCTTTTTGCCCAGACTATAAGGTAATTATCACTGCCACCAGCCAACTTCTTGTCAGTTACTTTAAGGCCCTTAACAAAGGGCATCCAATCTTACCGTGTAATATTAATATTAATATCAATACAAATGGTAGTTTGACCAAAAGCAAGGCTATTAGGAGTGGCTCACACAGTCACCAAATAAATATGCAAGTGCTCTCAAAACTTAAATATCTCCATACAGATCAGCCACAATGAAAGGTTTAAATATATTTAGTAATAAATAATGAAAGAACAAGAAAAAACTCAGTATATATTCACAGAGACATTAGAGTTCAAAACCATAGGAAATATTTAAACATTGCAGGACAGTCTCAAATAAATAAAGAAAAATATCTAAACTAAGCTTTACTAGTTCTTGACTGTATCTCAGAGAGTTACTACTCCTTAGAAACTTACTAATACAGCAAGCCGGATGTGTGATGAATGGTTATTGTTAGGTCCAAGACTGATACAGAATACACTGTCTCACTAAGAGCCTCCTCAAATTAATATCTCAAATATTACTGCTGCGATAGCTTGCAGAATGACATAATTGCTTGTCATCTGAATCTATCCCAGGTGAAACCCCCACTGCTGGGAGCTGGCAGTATTTACCATCTACCTGGGAAAATACATAAACCTCAGATCTTTGGCAGATGCTGGAAGTCATAAAATAATTACATTCCTCCACGTTTCAAGACTAGTAATTATTTCACTCAAAAGGCAATACAGAAAGATCCCTACTACAGACATTATGTCTCTGGCCTAGCCTATAAAGTAATTTACTTTCAGCTGTTTTTCTGAAGTTAACCTTCTGTATTCCAGTTTCCACTGTTAAAATATATACATGTAAACAGTTACAATAGTGCATATACATTTTTATTCTTTTCCAGTAGGGCACACACACTGTCATTACATTTTAAGTGGAAGCACTTTATAAAATACCTTTTTAACACACGTCCGTACAAACCAGTTCGATATACACATGACATATAGTTCTAGTACAATTGAAACATAAACATCTTATATAAATCATGTTGCTATTCACAAACGACATATAATTATTTACAAAATTCCAGATAGCTGTGCTGGCAGTATCTCCCTTTGTCACACCTGGTACCAAAAACAATATCATTATTGTGTAATATCCTAAAAGCTGTTTCTTATGTACTTACAAGGGTTAAATCTTTTCCCTAACTATCTTACTCTTTCAACACTTTATATGTGCATGTTGTCAGAGTTTCTGAATAATAAACCACTAATACTACAACATTGTTTCTTGTATCAATGTATATCTGCACTTTCAGTTTGTCAATGTGTAGAAACCCCTCTGTCTGTCACTAGTAATGTTTACATGCTCTGTCTGTATGTCATAATTATTCACCGTTATTTGATCTTTGTATTGCATTTTTATATATTTTTCAGAGATTTTCTCCACGGGCCTCTGCTCAAAAGGGATATCTTGAACTTACTCATTTGGACCAATCTGGTAAACTACTGCCAATAAATAAATAAATACTTCACTATGCTACTCAAGACACACACACACACACACACACACACACACACACACACACACACACACACACACACACACACACACACACACACACACACACACACACACAGATTTTATTGTATTAAGAAATCTCTGCAATTTCTCCAAAAATATTGTTATTTCTATACTATTAAACTGTAGCTGGAATCTTCTAATAAAACTCCTAATTCTTTAATGATATATTGTTATCATATTAAACAAGCAAACCCCACTCAGGAAAAAATGAGTAAAAGTTAACCTTGCCTAACCCTAACAACAAAATTACTCATTTGACAAAGGCTTGGAAATGACGGCACTCAACTAAACTAATATTATTTTTTACTTACATAACCAGGCAAATCCATATATTACTACTGATAAGAAAAAAGTGTTTCTGGAATGTTTAAGAAACCTTAGAGAGTAAGCCTAAAAATATCAAGACCACCATCAGCAGTCTCTTAAAATCAAACCCAATATACCTACTAATAAACAGATCCATGCTAGAATCATGTCCCTTTCATATGGAAGTAGACACTTACCTTGTCATTGTGAAAAAGAAATGGCTCCATTGAACTTTCCATCAGTGGGCCAGTAGTTGTCCTTACCCCATGGCTAATAACCTTGAAAAGTGTGTTTACTCCAACTACTCAACATCTAATAGAAAATGAACTGCTAAAACCAATCCAGCATGACTTTCAGCCTTACTATAGAGCAGACACAGCCTCAGTAGCCTTCTTTAATGCAATAAACCTAAACTGACATGAAGACAAATTAGTATCTTCAGTATTTATTGACCTATCCAAGGCAATCAACAAATTATTGTTCCCAAAACTGATAAATAAACTCACTTCCTTAGGCATTTATACCAGCACTATTAAATGGCTTCAGAGCTCCCTTGGTAACAAAAGTCAGTATGTTAAATGACAAAATGTTTTTTCAGCATTTCTGACTAACTATAGGCTTTCCATGGAGATCCATGTTAGGACCAGTACTATTCAACACATTCATTATTTATTTAGGTAAAGCAGACAAGCAAGCCATCTTACAATGATTCCAGCATTCTTAACTCTACTACCACTTACAAGAACTGCAAGCCATGGCTAAATATTCTTTCTCTTCTATCGAAACATGACTGGAACATTCTCAGCTCATGCTTAATCCAGATAAGACCAGACTAATCCTATCTCTACCTAATTCCTTCTCAGACAACAAAACAAACTTTACAATCAACTCATCAAATAATACCATGATAGAACGAGTTCCCTGTACAAAACTATTTGGCATCTTAATACATGAAAAAAATGTAATGTGAACACTATATTACACATGTTGTCAAGACAGTCTATCAAAGGGTAGGGCTCTTGTATACAGTTAATCCTTTTGTTTCAGAGAAGGCAAATAAAACCATAACAGCTGCCTACTTATTACCAAGCCTTCTATATACCTCACTGTCTTCACAATCCTGAAAATCAGTCAACAGGATAGAACTAAGTAATGCTGGAGCAAAATAGCTAAATTTGCAACCAATCTTCCAAATAGCTCCCAACAGCTTAACTGGATGGAATTTGGCAACTACCTTAGCTATAAACAACTAAAATTAGCCCAAAAGATCCTGTGTCAACCTAATAAGTGAGCATTCTTAAATATATAGTTAAAGTACTCATCCAGAAGAGACCTGCATTCCAAAGATAAATATCTAATATCTAACCAGCCCACTAAAATGTCATAGTTTCTTGGGCAATATTCTGTATTCAGATAGCATATCCAAGCTCCAGAATAGTATATGTTTCACTCCGAGACAAATCAGCTAGTTACACATCTTTAGATTATAAGTAAAGTTGCATTCTGGATCTGTCGCTGATCCTCCTGACAGTTAACTTCAACCCATTAAACAATAAGATCAGCCACTCATATCTCATCTTATTTATCTTTTAAACATTTTTATAGACACATAGGATCTCCCTGAGTCATTACCTGCCCCCTTCCAATT
Organism: Protopterus annectens; assembly: GCF_019279795.1. NCBI lineage: Eukaryota > Metazoa > Chordata > Ceratodontiformes > Protopteridae > Protopterus > Protopterus annectens. The sequence continues at coordinate 520,173,998 of NC_056728.1, read as the reverse complement.
TTCATGCTACCACTCTTTATCTGTCATATAAAATCAATACTAATATTCCTAAAGCAACCTCATACTATACCTCGGCTACATGATATACATCTCTTGTTACTGTTATGGTACAGATCTGTCTTACTGTTTCAGTATTGCCTGCAACTGTAGAGTTTGAAATAAGTTGATGTGCTCGTACTGATATATTTCACTCAGAAAAAAATCCAATATTAGAACTTTGTACAAGTTTTTTTGTCTCCAAGAATTATCACCTCTCACCTTAAATAGTTATACAGAACTGTTTTCATCCTGTTGTTTTACTTTTCTTAGATGCTCTTTGTGCATTCTGCATGATATATCTTATTCTACTCTCTCTTCCCTTTTCTTAGAAGACCATACTGTTCCTCTGGGCTAACTGGGTTTTCCTCCCCCCCTTTAAGAATGCAGCAAACAACAGTAGCAATTCTGAGCATACTCCCTCGGACACTGTACTGTAAATGGAGAGACCTCAAGTTTATGCAGATGAATAACCTCACAGCTTCAACACAGATAAAACTGTTGGTGCTTGCTAATACTCAAGTTTACTGGGTTTGTTTTTGCTAAACAAACACTGCATCAGTGAGCTCTCCTTCAGGGGTTACAGCTGCATACCTCAACCACCCGTATGAGGCCCCCCCCAAATAATTGGCCCATACTGTTAAAACCAGAAGCTAATTTCCCCTCCTCCAGAATTTCACTCTCTAAACATAGTGCTATACATTCCATCTTTCCACATTTGTTTTTCTGGTTATCTGGGTATATAAATGACTCTGGCTAAATATACTGTAGAGCTCATATGGAAATTTGAGTCAATAAATAAACCAGCATACCTGTATTTACAGGTTCACTGCTTTGTTTCCATTCTCTCTCATTCTTCGACCAGGGTCAGCCCTGCTACGTTCACTCTCGCTCTACTCGGGCTCTCTCTGCTCACCTACTCTACCCCCAATTTCCACCCATCCCCTCTTTCATTAAACCTATACTCCCCTAGCCACTCTCCTAGACATCATCGCCCAATCATTCACTCCACAACCACACTTAATTATCATCTACTAAGTGCCAATAGTACTTTAAACACCAAACAGTTTCCCCACACATTTTAATACCACAACATTTACCTCTACCTTACATCTTATATCAGTTACTCTACAAAATGCCTAACACCATACCACTAATTATTTACATTTTCTCTCTCAGCACTCTCAGCATGCTTCTTCTTATACTAACCCAAGTCACCTCCTTCCAGAGCATGCAATTCTTATTATTTTCAAAATCTCCAACCCTAACTCTAGCCTCTAGCACCACAATCAAATATAATTAGCTTCTCTAACATCTCACCATCTTTTTTCAATTGCAGCAATGTATATACTACCAAATTCAGAGTCTTCACCATCAACAACAAACTCAAAATAATTACCTTTACCTAGGTCCTCTTTTAAAACATACTACTTCTCACACCTTATAAATCATCTCTTGTTACTATCTCAAAGTGGATTCATGCATCCATATCCCAGCCCTTTCCTCTCTTCCAATATCGCCCACACCTCCTCTCCCTCCTCTAAGTCACCTACTGACACTCAAAACCTTTTTATAATAGCAATCAACACACAGAGTATTTGTAACAAAATTACAGAATTTCATGCCTGGCTCTCTCAATATACCCCTTATACTGTAGCTTTTACAGAAACTTGACTAAAGGCACATATATCAAACACTTTAAAATTTCCATCTGGTTACAATATCCTATGAAAAGACAGACTCCAAAAGAAAGGGGGTGTAACTTTAATCCACCATAACTCCTTAACCATTACATCCTTTCCTAAACCTGTCCCAACCTTTGCCTACATGAAAATTTCATTAGCCTCATTACAAGATAAATAATATTAAACATTTATGCATATCGGCACTATATATTCCTCCAGGCCAAAACATCCCTATTCTTGAAGATTTTCTATCTTGGACAATCCAAAGAAACTGTCATTCTAGGGGATACTAATATTAATTGGCAACATTTAATATCAAACTCCCCAACTAATTGTATTAACCTGAACAGGTATACACAGCCCTACTCACATGTCCTACTCGAATACTAAACAAGCAACCAGAATTCACCTTGGATTAGATCTAGTCTAAGATCCACACAAATATTCCAACACTGGTACCCTCCCTAAGCGAAGTGACAATTTACCAGCTTTTACACATAGAACCCATACTCAGGTACCCAAACCCCACTCATCTAGAAACGTAAACAACTTCAACCAAATAACTTTCAGTAACTCCCTAAAAGCTCAAAATTGGACCCCACTAAAAACATTACCCTTATAAGATGCTGTAAACTATTTTAATAAGGTAAAACAATTCAAGAAAATCCACATGACCACCAAGGCAAATATGGTAAAAATCCAGAACTTTAATAAACAGTTAGCGCTTTCATGCCCTCTGAGCACTTCTTCAGACAATACAAATGCAATAAAACAATACCTTTAAATGCATGCCTCAATCTAAAAACACCTATCACATAATAGCATCAATTAAAAGTCACTTGAACAGTCTCCACCCCTTCAAGAAAGGTTTTAAAGGGACTGGGCCATTTAGCCCTGGAGGTGCAAAGGAGGCCACACCATTCCTGGAATCAAGCTTCCTAATAGCTAATAGATATTCAAGTATCCTGTCTCTCAACTGCCTCTTGGTCTTCCCTACGTAGAAACTATTGCATGATTGACAAGTTGCCAAATAGACCACAAAAGTACTATGACAGTTAGTATTAAAGTGAATAGAATATTCAAAATGAGTGACAGGATGTGTAAAAATAGGTTGTACATCTATATATGTGCAAAAAATTACAATTCCCACACATTGAAGTAGAGCCAGTTCCAACTTGTGTATATGTATCTCATGCACGAAGCTTGATTCCAGGAATGCTTTGGCCACCCATGTAATGAACACAGATCACACACACACTTTTAAATTTAAAGTATTAGAACAGATAGTAACTAACATGAGATTAGGTGACTCTAATAATATCACTGAACAACGAGAAACTAGTTGGATCATAAGGTTACATAGTGATGCACCTCCAGAGCTAAATGGCCCAGTCCCTTTAAAACCTTTCTTGAAGGGGCGGAGACTGTTCAAGTCATTTTTAATTGATGCTATTTTGTGGTAGGTGTTTTTATTTTGGAAATCAGTCTCTTCTATCCTTAATCCTGAGACCACACAAAGCCCACCACCATCCCCTGATAAAGACCCACAACAAATAGCCCATATTTTCAACTCCCAGTTTATCGACAGCATTCTTAAACTTGTCAAAGAACCCCGATCAATAACAAACCCCTTAAAAATAAGATAATCACCTCAAACCCAGTTCATGAGAATCCTGGCTCACATCCCTCACTCCACAAAGAAACCACTAACATTACCCCAGTAACTCCAATATTCTCCCTAAAACCAGTGACCACCGCTCTACTATTTAAATTGATAACTAAACTAAGACCATGCTCTCTATCTGCCGATAACCTCCCCTCTGAATACCTGAAAATTGGTGCCAAGCCTACCCCATCAGTATTCTAATTAACCAATCCATCTCCAAATCCACAGTCCCTCAAATATGGAAGAAATCCATCATAACTCTATTGCATAAAGGTGGAAATACTAATGATTTAACTAACTATTCTCCCATTTCTATTTTCTCACCATTATCTAAAATACTGGAAAAGTGTATACACACTCAACTACTAAAACACCTCTCTGACAATAATCTCCTCACAACTACCCAACATGGCTTTCATCCTTCACACAGTACCACAACAGCCTTACATTCTTTCACTGATACTGTGAACAAAGTTCTGGACTCTGATCTATTGACAAAAGTAGTCTTATTAGACCTATCCAAAGCTTTCAACACAGTATCACAAACTAAACTACTTCAACAACTAGCAACATTAGGATGCTCTGAACACACCCTCACCTGGTTTGCCAACTACCTGAACAACAGACAACAGTCTGTCAGATGGCAACACAATCAATCTGGTTAATAAGACAGGAGTCTCCCAGAGATCCATTCTTGGACCTTTGCTTTTTAATGTATTTATAAATAATCTCCAGACAGTCTCCCTACAAAGTTCACTCATCCAATGAGCTGACGATTCTATTATCATATCCTCCTCCAGCAAGTTCCCAATCTCCTAAAAATAACATAAAATGCCTTCTCATCCATAGAATCTTGGCTAAATGAAGCACAACTCCTACTAAATCCCCAAAAATCTAAGCTACTATTATTTTCATCTAAACTAGCTCCACGGGACTTTAAAATTTGCTCCAAAAACAAGACTAAAATTGAAGTAGTGAAGACAGCAAAATTACTAAGCATTACTATAGATGACAAACTATCCTTCAAACAACATATTCTTAATAGAATAAAAATACATTGTAAATTAAGCAAACTCTACATGGATAAACCCACAAAAATAAAACTGGCAGATACCCTCCTACTCCCTTCCCTCCTCTATGGTTCTCCCATCTTTATCAACCTTCATATATCTCTAAGCAACAAATTACAATTATGCCATTATAAAATGCAAAAATTACCTCTAGCCTACCAAACTGCACACACCACTACCAGGCCATTAAGGAACTGAAATGGTTTGAATACCCCACTACCTTCATTACACCCAACTAACTCTTTCTCTTAAATTAATATACAACCCAGAAAACGGCCTTTAATTTCATTCTATCCTACAATCCTGCATCCCCTCCTAGAATCTTCAGTCTACTAATATATAACTTCTAAGCATATCCAAACTCAACACAATAGCTGGACAAAACTTGTACTCCCACTCCATAGCAAAATTATGGAATGCCCTACTCCCCTCTATTATACAACTTGATTCCATAAAAACCTTCAAATTCACCCTGAAAAAGCCACTTTTTTAATCAAATCTGTTTGTCCCCAGAACTATAGACCACCATAAACAAATTCTAAGATTATGCTAACTAGTATTACTCTTTTCAGTTTCAAGTAATAATTTGTAAATCCCCTGAACTTCATTGACTTTCCTACACCAGTCAAAGTATGTCAATCACTGTCTTGTCTCTATAATCATTATTGGGCTAAATTCTAAACTTGCCATGTATTGAAGTGCATAAATGAACTGTTTTTATTACAAATGTATCTACTGTCTTTTTTCCCCTACATACAATTAATGTCATTAAAAATACTGTATGTGTACTACCAACACCTAACCAGATTGTATAAAACTTAAAACTTTCTACTCTGTGTATTACTAATAACTAAGAAATTGTATAAAACTTTTTTATACACTGTTTTATTATTGTAAATACTATCTTGTTGTAAAAAATGTGATCTATAACTGGAGCTTTTCTCCCCGGGCCTCCATTGAAAATTGGTTTCTGACCCAGTGGACAATCCTGGTCAACAAATGTAAATAAATAAATAAATACTCTGTCTCCACAATCTGTCCCCCTATCATCTAGTCTCTGTAGAAATGTATGCTACTAGCCACATAAACTCTACTACTCTCTCTTGCTGCTATCTATGAAATTTGTCATACCATAATCTCTCCAATTCCTCAGCCTATTGCAACAATAAATGTGTCACTCTTCTTAATATAATATGGGTCCCTGTCAATTGATCAAGTTTTCAGAAACTCAAACTCTGTATGGCGGAGAACATATGATCAAGTTTTTGAAAACTCAAAGCTTTTGAATGGAGATCATGATACAGTGAGGATCAGGAAATGTACCCTTTTCCTCACTTTAGGGTGATCTTAGAGCTGGTATATATAATTTGAAGAGTGTGTGGAGGGTGCAGGGTGCTTGCCCCCCTGCAAAAACAGAAAAAAGGAATTTTTTGTGTTTTTTTTTTTAATGTTCAAGTTTTCAGAAACTCGATCTTATGGTCTCTTCGATTTTTTTTCAAGTTTCAAAAAAGTCGATCATCTGACATAGACCTATATATATATATATATATATATATATATATATATATATATATATATATATATATATATATATATATATATATATACACATACATAATTGCAATTAGTTTTACAACCTCACTCCCTGAATCCTTTACAAGATGAAAATGCAACATATACAGAATTGGTACTATCTGAATCTTCCAGTACATTTTTTTTTTACTTATGATTCACTTTGCATGAAAGATATATATTATTGTGTAGAACCTTGCTCAAATCAGCACTTTTATGAAATTTCTACTGCAAACTCAACATATCAGATGTAACTTCAAACAACAACCACCAGACGAAAAAACAAAATACAACCAAAGGGTGATCCACAAATTTATTCTGTAGCACACTTTCTTCCTCTGACGTCTCGGCCGTAGCCTTCAAGGAGTAAAAAACCATAAGAACACACACATTTTATATACCAACAATTGAAAATTGGATAATTAGTTAATTACCCACTTAAAAGCTTTTTTAACAAAATGAAACAATAAAACAATAAAATAGTTAAATTAATACCCTCCAATTAATTTCTTCATTTAATCCATGAGGGAATAAAGTACCAAACTTTAAAATATAAATAGCCTCCTTAGATAATAATTGTTGTTTGAGACTATTAGTATCAAAACAAGAAACTTTCACTTTTTCCAAAACTGTTCCTTGTAACCCCTCATTTTTACCTTGATGAAATGTTTTAAAGTGTTTTTTTTTTTTTTTTTTAAGTGTGCTACAGAATAAATTTGTTTTTCACCCTTTGGTTGTATATCACATGTAACTGTTGTAAGTATTTCAGAAACCATTGAACACTGATGTACGTTTCACCCTGAATTACTGTACCATGATGTTCTTCTCACTAATTTCTTTAGCTTTACTTTCAAAGGCCTTCACTGATAACAGGCTACTTGCCCTGTCAGATTTTCCAGTAAATTAATGCAAATAAATAAATATCATTGTGGTGTACCTATAAGTATAAACTCTGTCTGTCTGTCTCTCTGTCTCTCTCTCTCTCTCTCTCTCTCTCTGTCATTTCCATGTTTTAGTCACAATATATCAGCTAGATCTAGCTGTTAAGTAAGATTTATGTCTTTTTGCATTGGGTTTACACATGTCTATATCATTTAGTTCACATCTTGTGATTCAGAGAGATCTTTCTGACTAGACAGAGAAATAATGGGCTGCAATGAGGAAAATAATTGATGATCGTCAACATTTTGTTTATGCATGCCTGCCTCCTTGGCATGAAGGCATGCAGCCCTGAGAGAAAATTAGGTGACTAGGGTTTAATTAGTAGCCCTGGCACTGATGTAGACAAACAGGGAGGAGGAAGAAGTGAAGGGCTGTGGACTGCTTGCCTCTCCTGTGTGAAGTTGGAATTTGTACATACCAAGAGGCACATAGGGTGGTGAAATCTCCTTGGTGGAGGCTGGAAGGAGCATTTTTCATGCCATGAAGGGCTGCTTTGAGAACATGCTCCTTGTGGAATAGACAGGGCACCCTCTGCAGACAGCCCACTGCACAATCCTCCCCAAGTCATGATGGCTGTATGCACATTAGGGGCAAAGACCAAACAGAAAAATCCCAAACCACTATTCTTGACAGCCTTGATGATAAACCATCTCATTCAGCTGGATGGCCCGTGCCTGGCAAGAGAATGTCTGACCTAAAGAGGGTTTGATTGCCAGCAAGCAACTGGGGAAAAATTGCAAAAAAAATTTAGTTTACAAGCTATTATTAATATCCGGACCCTTCTTATACTTCGGCCATCACCCACATTCACTCCATTTTTCCTTGGTATCAGAGTATGAAAAGGTATTTAGGTACTTTAACACAGTTTTACCATAGTACGGCACAGAACTTCATTTACCATAATAAATCACTGTCAAAGATAATTAAAAATGAAGGAACTTTGACATTCTTTAAATGCAGTGGAACTGGATAGGGGCTGCATTTCTTACCATTTCTTTCAATTTATTCCACTTCTCTGATTTTTACAGCATATATGAATGTAAACTTTAAAGCGGTTTTATTATATCTATGACCTTTTTAAAGCCATCAGCATACAATATGAGACATTCATTTGCTACATTGCTGTTGATTCAGTCAAAAGAGGTGACTCTTTAGGAATCCAACAGATATGTTCTAGTTTTTATTCACCATGTACCTCCACAGAATAGATAAATATGTGCACCATTGATCTTTCCACCAACATACATAAGTATATGATCTTTAATCTCCTGGATCTTCAATACATACCTGCCAACTGTCCAGATTTTTGGAGGGGCACCCCTATTTTTTTCTCAGACTTCTACTCTATCCTGTAACTGGAAATTATTTTGAATGATTTTCAGAACTACTAATTTAATAGTAGCAGCATTTTAAAACATGTCCTTAATTTGGGTCCTTTTCCTTGGTTATTTTTTGCATTGTCCCTAACTCAGGAGAAAAAACTTAAGATATATGTTTCAATGATATCCTGCCAGCAATTGCAAACCTTCAAGCAGTCATTACTATGGACATCCTGTTGTGATTTTACTGATTTATACATTCTAATTCCCAGCATTTATGACACATATCTTACTTTTCCCCACTGAATACAATATATGAGAGAGTAATAAACTCAAAATGTAAATGTTTCAGAAATAGTACAAGAACATCTTGCATAAACTGTGCCAGTAAAGATTACATGCATGCCCCAGTTGTGTGAAATAGAAGTTGGAGCTTCAGGACTTATGAAGAGTGTTATACTTCTTTGATAAACATTATTTTCACTCTTTCCTTTTTTTATTTATGTATTTTTTTTTTTTTTTTTTTTTGCTATTTACTCTCAAGGTCTATTTGCAACTAACCTTGCTATTAATCACATTGTCTCTTATTCTAGTGATGATATACCCCATCTCTATCCCATCCATAACTTCAACAAAAACACTAGAAGATGGAGGTTATGTGATACCATTTACTGGACCAACCAAGGCTTTACAGCTACTCAGGTTTTCAGACTAATAAGTTCCAGTCATCAGCAGGGGTCTCCTTTTTCTCCTTTGTTATTTGTTGTATAAAGAAAATACAAGACTCAGAACTTCAATGATATAATTGGTATGGTAATATAAAAACGTTTGCTTTATATGCAGATGATGTTATTTTGCACCAGATAAATCAAGAAAAGGACATCTCAGTATTGTGGAACATTTTGAGACAGTTTCATCTCTTTTTGGACTATAAACTTAATTAAGATAAAACAAAAGCTACAGATGTAAATTATGTACACACACATAAATTGGTTCAGCAATATCCATATTTATGGAGACATGAAAATATGAAGTATTTAAGAATATGACTTAAAAAATCTTCTGTTATGGAGGTTAAAGATATGTGCAAAGAGACTAAACAAAAGATAATCCCTGGGATTCAATAAACTCCATGTAGGCTTCACCTGAAGCCTACACAGAGTTTATATGTGTGCACAATGATGAGAGGTGAGCAGCAGCTTTTATTGTATATTCATGCTGCACACCGCACTTAAAAATAAATAAGCAAGGTTTCATGGCTGGCAACAGTTTTACCATCCAAGAAACCATACAAGCAAACACTGATAGCAATCCTGCTTAAATAAGAGCACCAAAGGTCCACAGGTTTGCATGGAATGCCACAATAATCAATAGGGGTTAACAGATAGTGCTCAATCTCTTAGTACAAGACATCTGGACAAAGGTGAACATAATGGGGGGACAATGACCCAAAAATAGGGACATATTTGCTCTTGAAAAATGTGCTAGAATAACCAGGGGGTTGTGATAAGATATATGTTCTGAAGGATTTGAAGTCTGAAACTCAAATGTATGTAATTAATAAGTCACATCAGTCCTGAGACCATCCAAGTGATATGGCACGAAACCACAGATTTGATAAGGAACTCACCAAAAGATATAAAGGCAAAAATATGGACATTCTGTGAAAGTCTGGACAGTTTAGATGTGTGATTGCTGAATATATATTTTATTATTATTTATTTATTTATTTATTTTACATTTGTTGACCGGGATAGTCTAACTGGATACATGTCCATTTTCAGTAGAGGCCCGGGGAGAAAAGCTCCAGACACAACATTATACACAATACACAATAACGATATATATTGGAATTACATTAGCAATTTTTAGAGTATAGAGAGAAAAGAAAAAAATAAATTGATCAAGCAAAGAAAAAGAAATACTAATTTTTTTTTTTTTTTTTTTTTTTTGGATGAGACTACTCATTTGTAATATTTGGGGTAGTTAGTTAGAAGGAATAATATGCTTGTAAATATTAAAATTATAATAATAAATAAATAAATAAATAAATAAATAAATTGTCACTTCGCTTAGGGAGGGTACCAGTGTTGGAATATTTGTGTGGATCTTAGACTAGATCTAATCCAAGGTGAATTCTGGTTGCTTGTTTAGTATTCGAGTAGGACATGTGAGTAGGGCTGTGTATACCTGTTCAGGTTAATACAATTAGTTGGGGAGTTTGATATTAAATGTTGCCAATTAATATTAGTATCCCCTAGAATGACAGTTTCTTTGGATTGTCCAAGATAGAAAATCTTCAAGAATAGGGATGTTTTGGCCTGGAGGAATATATAGTGCCGATATGCATAAATGTTTAATATTATTTATCTTGTAATGAGGCTAATGAAATTTTCATGTAGGCAAAGGTTGGGACAGGTTTAGGAAAGGATGTAATGGTTAAGGAGTTATGGTGGATTAAAGTTACACCCCCTTTCTTTTGGAGTCTGTCTTTTCGTAGGATATTGTAACGAGTTGGAAATTTTAAAGTGTTTGATATATGTGCCTTTAGTCAAGTTTCTGTAAAAGCTACAGTATAAGGGGTATATTGGGAGAGCCAGGCATGAAATTCTGTAATTTTGTTACAAATACTCTGTGTGTTGATTGCTATTATAAAAAGGTTTTGAGTGTCAGTAGGTGACTTAGAGGAGGGAGAGGAGGTGTGGGCGATATTGGAAGAGAGGAAAGGGCTGGGATATGGATGCATGAATCCACTTTGAGATAGTAACAAGAGATGATTTATAAGGTGTGAGAAGTAGTATGTTTTAAAAGAGGACCTAGGTAAAGGTAATTATTTTGAGTTTGTTGTTGATGGTGAAGACTCTGAATTTGGTAGTATATACATTGCTGCAATTGAAAAAAGATGGTGAGATGTTAGAGAAGCTAATTATATACAGGACAGTGTATCTACAATGCAGATTATTGCAAAATCTCATTCCTTGCATTCTGTACAGAAGTTGTGTAAATAATCTGTAAGGTACATGGACTGCCATGTAAAATAAACACTCAGGTCAAATGTGTGCATTGAATAGGGGCATACAGATGAATTGTAGGAATGAACACAGGGAAAGAGGACAGGTGAAAGAACCTAATATACAGCAGATGAGGGCATGTCAATGCAAGATAGTTGTATCAGCAACACCAATCGCATATCAATCAGGTACAGTAGGGACTGCACAGTGAAAATGTGTATTATGTGACTGTCACACAAGGCGGAATAATGGGGTGAATGTCTGTGTGGGATAAGCATCCTTACATGAGCAATGCAAAGGATATCTATCAGGGATGTTACATACATTTGGGGTAGGGTGCATATTGTGAAGATGTGCAAACTGATTTGCCTGAATATGAGTGTAATCTCAGCAGAGGTCTCCAGCAGGTGGGACACGGTTACAGGCTCATGGTCAACATTAAAAGAAGCAAACGCAATCATGGACAATATCAGAATAATACCACCAGTAATCTCATGTCTCTGACATAACATATGTGACTTAGAGTGATCAGAGATGATTCTGCACAATCACACTTTTACAACTATTATGATATGTCCATACACTATAAGGGTAATCACCCACACTGTCCTGGCACCATAACATCTGCTGGAGGTGTCAGGAGGGACACTGCTATACCTGTATGCAACACAATGATTATAAATAGCTAGTTGACTGGTAGGCATGTCATTTATATATGGCACAACCACACTGTCACAAATGTTATTCATGCCATTAATGTTGTCAAACACCTATGTATGTACTATATGCATCACCAAAACAAGTAGCACACAGGCATCTTGTCAAACAACAAATGCCTATTAACAGTACATCAAATTTGCATCAACTCGATAACGGTATACCTACCATGGTATGGTTCCTTAATTTAAAAGATTTTTTTGCCAACACGTCGAACGAGCAGAGTAGACTTAATGGGGAACCAACTGTAAGTAGTTTACCTGTTTTACTAAACAACTTTGATTCAAAGCTTTTTAAGTGCCACAAGCTACAGCTCGAGGTTGCTTACCTCAATGAATGTTTATCTAAGAAAATTATACCTAAGGGGTTGCGGCAGTGGCGATATCCAGTCGGTTTGGTCGCTAACTCCCCCTTTCATGTGGAATTATTGGCATTGTTTGATAGACAAGGTTCTGACTTTTTAAAAGCTTTAATTAATTTTTATAATACAGAAATTGTCTCTTTGAAAACAGACCTTGAAATTATGGAGCACACTATCTGTAAGGATTCTAATTTTGCTCAATATAAATATGATTATTGCAGAATTTACATCAGCATCGAAGCTACAATAAATAAACTGTTGGCTAATAAAAAGAAAAAAATTGATAGAGATGTGCTAGCTTATGCTCACAATAAAGCGTATCCCCCTCACCCCCTAGTTTCACATATAAATTCACCCCAGGACTGTACTGACTCAAGAACATTAATTATGTTTAATAACAACAATGATGTGGGCACCACTGCAGACAACTTTCAGGAAGTACCTGTCCATAGAAGCGAAAGAATTAGAAATAATAACATACAACAACAAGCTTCTAATCAGCTAGTTGTAAATAACAGTGACCACAATGCACCTGATAATAATCAGGATTTTCAAATGGTCAGTGGTCCTGGTCACAGCAATTCGAACAACCAAAGGAACCAGAGACAGAGGGTGAACTGGAAAGGGAATCGGAGGAACAGGAGGAGGAGATGATTGCACCAACAACTGAGGGGCCACAAATTTTGTTTAGTTCACAAGGTGACTTTAAAATATTTAATTACACTGTACTAACAGTGGACCAGAATTTTGTAGACTTCCTTGCAAAGGGTATTTCTTTTGTTCCAAGTCATCAAATAAATATTGTTAAAACTATTGTGGACCTCAAAATCTATGTTCGTAAATTGAACTTGGCATCACTAATGGGAACAAATTCATCCTTAACTAACACCTTAAGGGTGTCTAGTGTTTTCAACCCTCCGTTGTTACCTGTTCTTAGCATGTTTGAAAAAATGTGTGAGATTGATTTAAGGAAATTTTTAGATAAGCAAGGCAATAGGCAGACTTACATGACCAATATTAGCGAAGAGGAAAGGCACTTTATTGAATTATTAAACCAATGTAATATTAGAGTCATGAAACCGGACAAGGGAGGGGGTCTTGTGTTTATGGATCAAACAGTATATGATGGCAAGATGCGTCAATACCTCAATTCTGAGGTATATACTTTGGCTAGTCTCAATGAAGTTCACAATGTTTACCATCAAGTTAGACGCGTCTTGGATGATCTGTTTTTAGAAGGATCCATTGACATAGACACATTCCAGTACTTGTCGATGTCAGCCCCGAAAATCCCAAGGATTTTTGGAACTCCAAAGTTGCACAAAGATGTGCTTGATCCACCTTTTAGACCTATAGTGGATGGTAGAGGCTCGATTACTTATGCGTGTGCTAAAGTAATTGACAACATATTGAAGCCTCTGATTAGCCAAGAATCACAAATATGTCGGGATTCATGGGGTTTTCTGGAAAGCATGAACAATTTAGAGTACAGTGACAACATTACCTTTTTGACAATTGATATTAAGGATTTATATACTGTTATTCCTCAGAATATAGGAATAGAATGGACAAGGGAATTTATGCTTTCCAGAAAAGCAGATCATGACAAGGTTTACTTGGTTGAAACTTTGTTAGATTTAGTGCTTTCCAATAATTATAACATGTTTAAAAATGAAATTTTTTTGCAAAATACAGGAGTGGCCATGGGTTCACCCTGTGGCGCAAGTTTCGCTAATAGTGTTATGGCCTATTGGGAGCACAATTATTTATTTACCAACAGTTTATTTCAAGAGAATGTCCTGTGGTACACTAGATACCAGGACGACATGTGCCTGGTATGGAAAGGAGAAGTTGGCTCTATAGAAGGGTTTATACACAGTATCACAGCTAAGACAGATTTTCTCAAATTCACGTATGATATAGGCACCGAATGTATAACATATTTAGATGTGAGGATTACAAAAGACAGAGATAAGAAGCAATTTAAAGCTTCTATCTATAGAAAACCTACATATTCCAATGCATTCTTGTATTACACCAGCGAGCACCCTTAACATCAGAAGAAGGCAGTTGTTAAAGGCCAACTGGTAAGGGCTGCAAGGATGGTTACTGAGGACAATGATTTTGATCAAGAATGTGAGAAATTAAAATCAATGTTCTTGAGTAGAGGTTATCCTCACAAGTTACTTTTAGAAGTGGTGTCAGAAGTAAAGTCTAAGAGACAGTCAGGGCATTTTAAACCTATCCTTGCAAGTAGAAGACATCATGCAACAAATACTTTAGCCATTGATACCTATGTGCAACAGGGTGACATAGTAACAAGGAGGGATGTATCCCAACATTTGAATTTTTTGAGCACCTTTTCATCAGATTTTAAGAGGATTAAAGAAATTATTATTAAAAATTGGGCAGTGATACTTGAGGACCATTCTATCTGTAACACCCTGGGTGTTAGACCTAGGTTTACATATAGAAGAGGCTTGAACCTTAAAAATTTAGTGGAAAATAATAACAACAGGAGTTTTAGATGCCCTCAGCGAGCCTCTTTAGGTATGCGGAAATGTGGACATTGCCCACAATGTAAATACATTAAAGTAAGTCCTACTGCCACGATTAATCACAGGAAGTATAGAATTAATGGTACTTCTAACTGTGATTCAAAAGCTGTGGTGTACGTTGCATGTTGTAATTTATGCCCCTCGTTTTATATAGGGAAAACGGAAAGAAAATTGAAACAAAGAATGTATGAACACTACTATAGTATAAGTAAGGGTGATACTAATAATGCTCTTACAAAACATATTTTAGAGTATCAAACTCATGAGTTTCATTTTTCATATTTTGCATCAGATCCGTTTGGACCCAAGAGGGGGGCCATGGCAATTATTATTGGAAGAACAAGAGTTGATGTGGCAAATAAGGACTTCCGCATATACATTTCCTGGTTTAAATGATTTTGTTTCCATTAAAAGTATATTAAAACTTAAGGCACTTTGTAGGTAACTGTATGATTTTATAATTTCATGGTCTTATAATTTTGAGGCTTTTAAAGTTGAAATGCATATATATATATATATATATATATATATATATATATATATATAACATATATATATTTTTTGTGGCTATTAGAGTTAAAATGTATACAATGTTAATGGTTCTTAATAATATGTACAATAGATTTAATAATATTTATATTCAGTGTATATATATATATATATATATATATATATATATATATATATATATATATATAAAATTAATACGTTTTTTATGCTGTAGATTTAGATTTAATCTTATTTTTATTTTTATTTACAACAATGTATATAAAAGCTTAAGGTTATATTACAATTGTTTTTATAGTAGTGTTTTAAGGGGAAGAATAACATACTTAAACAAGTTAATGCTTGCTTGACCATCAAGTTACATTGCACTTTCATTGCATTTTTGTTGGTTTTGTTATAATAGTATAGGGTGTGTAATGATAATTAACATAACTGGTTATGGTTTAATAGATTAATTTATTGAGAGTATAAATAGGAGATAGTGCATATCTTGTATGTTAGTCTGATGAAGGTGAGACATTGATCCTACCGAAAGCGCTTACTTTAATAAACATCTTCGTATTTTATTTTTGTGGTTGCGGAGAGCTACTTTCTTTTTCGTTTACTTGCCTTTTGGGTTTGCTAAGTTTGCTAAGTTTCTGTTTTTTACCATCTTGTCAAACAACTTGATAGATGGTTCCGCTCCATCAGACAGTAATGTTCATGCCACAAAAAGAAGACCTAGGTGTGGCCAATATGATGTGTGACAGCTGAGTGTGACAAAGGAGATACACTTTAGTTACACATCACTGGAAGATGGATAGGGAGGTACATGAAAAAGGATACATTGTACTCAATTATTGGTGTGATGAAGGCTGTGAACTGTGGAGGTTTTATGGCCTCTGATGGAGCTGTCCTTCACATACTTAGTAGTTTTGTTACATACAAGGGAGTAGTCAGTACTGTGATCACATGCAGGTGAATGTTCCACTTACCATCTACCCCAGTAGACAAGTTACATACCTATTGGTCTGATTATAGGGTGTGATTTCTACATTATACTTGGGTTGTGTGTTTGTTTTCCTGATATAACAAATCTCCCCATGTTTTCTTGTCACTGCAGGTGTTGTCATGTCTGGGTAGCAATCTTTGGTGTATGTTGATACTGTCTGTATTATACTAATATCACAGTTGGAGTCAATGATTGCCCACAGTCTGTAGTCCTTCAGGCAGCTGTTTGGACACAGGATGCGTATGTCATCTGTGATGTCCATCATTTAAATAATGGACTGAAAAGGGCCTAACAGGCAACCCTGATGTCTGGACCTGATCACTGGACCCAAGATATAGGTCACTTCACACATGTCATCATATTTAGATGCCATGTATGTGACACACTGACCTACCCACTCGGTGATATAGGTGTATATTACTACAGCTGACAGTGTTGAGTGAATACCTCAGTGTCAAATGCCTTCAGCTTGTCAAGTTCAAAAGGCTGAAAGTGTTGTCATCATGCATGCCTTTGATGACCACTTTGTGGACATCTAACAGATGTAACAAACATGATATAGCATTAACAACTCAGACAGGTCTGTTGTACACAGCCAGGATATCAGTAGTGTCCATTTAGAAAAGGTCCATCATGACATGTTGGCCTACCACACAGATGAGGAGAGTGAGGATGTGTCTATACATGCATGCTTCAGATGCTGTCCCCACCACCAACTCACATGGATGCATGTTGAAAACACCCTTCTACAGCAACATAGTCTGTGTGGAAGGTGTGCTGAAGTGTGTATTCAACCCTGTCAAGAAGGTATATGTGATGATTCATGTGACAAGTGAACTGTGATGTTGTCACAAACTGTTGATTCTGTCTGCTAGGCATGGATGAAGGTAAGACAGTGCATACTGGCTAGCTTCAAGTGGCCTATGGTTTGAACACAATCCCTAATGCAGGGAACATTGAGAAACTGTCCTAGATAGGGATTAAACCTCATGTCACTAGATGGGTAACCAATTGGCTCACTGACAGAACACATATTGTGAAAGGTGGTGAATCAACCTGTACCAGAAGAGCTGTCACCATTGGTGTACCCTAGTGATCTGTGCTTACTGTTTGGAATCTATTTCTTGACAGTTCAGGCTACAGTATACAGCCTTTGGCATACCACATTTGCTGATTCTTGCATGCTAGGTGCAATTGTTGAGTCCACCTATGTTGATAACATACTAAGGAGGGACTAACACAGACAAATGATTGGTGACAAAGCCACATGGTCTGCAAATAAATGCAAAATGTGCCTTTATTTTGGCCTTCTGTAAAGTGGAATTCCCTGCTAATAACAGAATTGACAACTGTCTCACTATGCTGAAACCTAGTGATGCAAGCACTGGTTATATACATACATAGCACTCTGAACTTCGACCACAAAGTGTCCACACTGGTATTGAAAGTCTATGTTGTGCACACTGTAAGTCACACAATCATATTTTGATCTCAGGATTATATTACAGCACTGTAGTCAAACCTCATCAGAACACTAATAAAGAGTATAATGCTCTCTTTTGCATGTACCTCACCAGACATATGCAGCAGCTGGAGAGACCACAGGGGTTACTCACCAATAAAACACATTGCATGCAAACCATGCCATGATGTATGTGAATAAACTGAAATCCGTGTCACTGTAATCTGTATCATATAGAATGAGGTGAATTCTGCTTGGCCTGCAGGCTAGTCTCTTACCCTCCCCTAGTGGAAATAGTGGGCATCCACAAATCAGATAAATCAGATGACATCAGCAGTGTCTGGTGAGAGGAATATGACAATAACAGTGTCCTACATAGTGGTGTAAAAGGCTGTCAGTAATGACAAGCAAGTGGACACACACACACACACACACACACACACACACACACACACACACACACACACACACACACAAACAAACACAGAATACACACCATATGACTGCAGTGAGAATATAACTCCTACCTAAGTACACAGACTACAGAACTCTGTATTTAAGGCACGAGCCACAGCTGAAGTCTGACTTGGAATGTCTCAGACAACATTTTATAACTGATGACATTAACAGTGTCTGGTGAGTGGAATATGGCAATAACAGTGTCCCACATGCTGGTGGATAAGGCTCTTTGTAATGTCAAGCAGGTATACACAAACAAACACACACCCCAGTTGACTGCAGTAAGAATAGAACCCGTACCTATCTAAGTACACAGACTAGAGAACTCAGTACTTTATACAAGCTCCATGACACAAGTCTGACTTTTACAAGACTGCAGGTCAACTTATAGTGGATAAACACAGTGGGGCATGTTGGATAAAAGATGTTGGGAGGTCTGCATGAAATGGATGTCTAGGCATGTGGAAGTATCAAAATACTGTCAATCCATGGGATTGGAGTAGTAATTGTAGGATACACTCTTCTGCTCTTCTGGATAGACACACACACACACACACACACACACACACACACACACACACACACACACACACACACTATTGACTGCAGTTAGAACAGAACCCTTACCTATCTAAGTGCACAGACTACAGAACTCCATACTTTATGCTAGCACCACTACATAAGTCTGACTTTTACAATACTGCAGGTTAACTTATAGTGAATGACATCACCAGTACATGTTGGAGAGAAGATATTGGAATGCCTGCATAGGTTTATAGCTTCATAGGTTCATAGGGAGTTACTAGCCTAATGGGGCTAGGGCATTTACAAGCCTAGCCATATAAAAACACAAGTACCCTTATTGAGCATAGTTAGATGGTCATTGTTTGCAGAGTGATTTTGTGACCTGCACCGACTGGTTCAGTCCATGAGGGACATACGGGTTACTCCAAGGGTGAATTTACAATCACCCATCTAGTTGTTGAGGTTATGCTTGAATAGGGTCTTTGAGGAGCATTGATTCACATGCAGTGAGAGTCTATTGCAGGGGAATGTCAGTCACTGGGAGATCTATCTGTCTACACAGCATGTTTTGTTTATGTCACAGGCTTGGTTGAGATCCCTCAAGCAAGTTATTCTTATCCGATTTGATTTGCAGATGTCCAGCATCTCCAGTACAGCAGGGTCTGAGACTGCTCTTTAGGTCAGACATAGGTCACCTCTCAGCATCCTATGATACTGAGTGCAGTGGCAGGTCTTTCAGTGCTTTTATGTATATCACGTTTTGGAGGTCCTGAATTCTCCCGGTCACAAATCTCTGCATTTTCTCCAGTTGTTGCAGGTGTCTGGTGAGGTACAGACACAAGGGAGCATTCTACTCAATTAGTGGTCTGAGAAGGGTTGAGTATAGCAGAGCTATGACCTCAGTGATCTTCGATGTGATGGCCTTATTTATGAGGTGCATGATGTAGAATGTGCATCTCACCACTATGGACACACAGTGAATGAAGTGTAGATTGCTATCACCATGTGTTCCCAAGTCTCACATCACTGTATTTGAGCTTACAATGGTGCTATTCATATCATAATTAGCAGGGGTACTTCATTACTAAAGGGGACAATGAGACATTTTTACTTTAAGGTTCAGTCCATGAGTTTGGCACCAAGCATTTCTCAGTGTCAGCCCCTTTTGTAATATGTGAACATAATTGGGGGACTCTATATGACTGCATCCAGTTGACAGTCATCTGCAGATTTGGTAAGCCACAGGGCATCTACCTTTGGCTGGACTTCAGAAAAATAGTTTCCAAACAGTTGAGGGCCCAGCACAGATACTTGTGGCATTCCACTAGTAAGTGGTCTAGTGGTGGAGATGCAGCCCCCAACTTTGGCAGTGTGTGTTCTGTTGGTGAGCCAGTTGGCTATCCATCCAGTAATTTATGGGTTAATCCCCAGATGTGAGAGTTTCTCTATGATACCTGACTGGGGGATAGTGTCAAAGGTCTTGGATAAATCAACATAGGCAGTATGCCCTGTTATCCCTCATCCAGATCTTTGGGGTCAGTATCAAAGATGTCCACTAGGTTTAATAAGCAAGAGCTACCCTAGATAAAATCAAAATGGATCAGGTCTAGTGTGTTGAAGGTCGCCTATGTCCCTGTGGATAAGTTCCCTGTTGATTCCTTCCTTAGCCTTGCAGATGTCCATGCTGATTCCTTCCCTAGCCTTGCAGATAAGGCTTTTTAGGCTTATGAGTCAGTACTTCTAGTTCTGCATATTAACAGATTGATGTGTAATGCATATCTCACAAGATTTTATATTAATTTCTGTAGTGTAGGTGATATATGTGTGGAAAAAGTACTGAGACACCAGGGTTGCAGTGTTTGAGGAGAGGCAACACACGGCTGTATTGTAAATATGTGACATATTGTTAGATAGGGCCTTCAGTTTGTTATGTTTCTACATGTAATCTCATGCCATATACAGAAAATGGACAGTAAACAGCAATTATACATCATAATTTTTACTTTTCTTTTTTTTTTTGTTCAAATAATTTTATTCAGAAAAAAAAACTTTTTTTTTTAAAACAATACACAATAAATATAACAGATCAAATAAAAGTGAATTGAATGAACTATTTACAGAATATACAATGGCCTCAGTTCAGACAAAGTCAAAAGGAATACAATTGTAGACACACAGACAAATAATAAAGGCTATTGTACAAGCATTAACAAATTATAACTTGCATTATTGCTTCCTCTGTTCTTATGAAGATAAAATTGTGTCCATTTTGAGTGTCTCTATTAGGGAGAGAACTTTCTCCCAAGGATTGTTAGTCCATTTCTTCGGAAAGATCCTCATTTCCTTGACTTTAATTTCCAGCAGTGTTACTTCTTTCAATAGAGTGAGAAAATCATCAATTGATGATGAATTAAATGAAGAATTTTCTATTGTTCTACACATATCTTGCACATATGGTACCAGACTATTAAGAACTAACCAGTCACTACTTGATAGATTGAATGTATTAATTATCTGATTGACATTCATGACTGTTAGATTTTCTATACATTGATACCAACATGAAAAATTATTTCCTTTCCATGAGTTAAGAGTATTTATGGAAATGTTATTAACAAAGTTTTTGTAATATTAAAAGGAGTTAATAACTGAAACCATAATTTAATTTCAATATTATTATTTATGAAGTTCTGGAAAGTGTTATAAATGTAATTTATATAATTTAAGTTAGTAGGCTTGGTGAAATTGTATTGTAAGTTGATAGAGATGATATTCCAGAGTACATTGTTCTATCCGAGCAGTTGTATATTTTTTGCTAATTTATTTTCTTCCTTAAAAATATCAGTATGTAATGTTTTCCAAGCAGAAGAACTTTTTTGGATCTATCCAATTTATAACTGTTTTAAGAGTAGATGCTTTCATGTAAGATTCCAAATCAGGAAAGTTTATGCCCCCCATTTCCCAGGGTCTAATATGATTTAGGAAAGCAATCCTATTTTTTTTGGGATGCCAAAAGAATCTTAAAAATATTTAATTATTTTAAAACTTTTTTACTAGGCATAATAGGTATTGCTAAAATGATGTAGTTTACCTTTGGGAGAAGTACCACCTTTATTAACTGCAAACTGTCTTCAAATGTTAGGAACAACTTATTCCATTTCACTATTAATGATTTAAGTGTACCCAGAATATTATTATGATTTGTAGATAGAGTTAATTCTAATGTTTCACATAAAACAATTCCTAAGTAATCTAGAGAAGAAAACTGTTTCCCAACAATTGGATTTATGTTAGAAATTGAATTATTTTTATTATTTAATAACATGTGTTTCGATTTGGAAGCATTAATCTTTAAACCTGAGATGTGATAAAAATTTTCAGCTAATAAATTTAGTTCACATAATGACTCTTCTGAATTTAATAAAGTGAGTAGAATATCATCAGCAAAGAGCATAATTTTGGAATTCATTTGATTATTAATTTCAATACCTTTAATTTTAGGGTTAAGATGAACAGTGGAAGAAAAAAGTTCAATTGCTAATGCAAACAACAGTGGTGACATAGGGCATCCTTGTCTGGTACCCTTAGCAATTTTAATCGCATCTGATGTGAAAGGGCCTAATTTTACATAAGATAGATTATCCTTATAAATGTTTTTATTAAATTAATGAATCTTGAGGGGAAATTATAAATTTGAAGTATTTTGAAAAGATAATCCCAATTTAGTGAGTCAAATGCCTTTTCAATGTCTAATGTTACTATTAAAGCTTTAGCTTTGTCTCTATTTAAGAGATCTATAATGGTTAAATTCTTTGTATGTTGTCTTGAGTGTGTCTACTGTGAATAAACCCCATTTGATCCTCATTAATGACTTGAGTTAGAGATTTTTGAATCCTGTTAACCAGAATAGACATAAACATTTTATAATCATTATTTAGAAGTGAAATAGGCCTGTATGAACTACACAAATTGGGATTTTTATTTTCTTTTAAAATAGGTGTAATCAATGTGTATCTCCATGAAGGTGGAATAATGCCTTGTAGATACATTTCATTTAATGCCCTCTATAGTACTGTTATGACTGCTGATGGAAATAATTTATAAATTTTTATAATGATTCCATCTATGCCTGGAGATTTGTTATTTTTGCCTTCCTTAATTTTCTCTTTAATTTCTTTAAATGTTATTTGTTTCTGAATATTTATGTTTAAACTCTCTGGTATTTTATTTAAATTTGTATAATCTAGTCCTATATCTATTTTGTTATGAGGAGAATCATTCATATTATAATGCTTTGTGAAATGGAACTTGAAGGCATCTAATATATCACCTATATCTGATACATGTTTCTTGTTTTCCCCTTCATGAATAATATTTGTAATACTGTTTGTATTGGAATGCCTTTTTAATCTCATTGCTAGGCTATGCATATATTTTGGTGAAACAGCGTATGAATTTAATTTTAATTTTTCCAGTGCCAGATTGGTTTTATGCATTATAATATCAATGTATTTTTTATTCAATTCTCCAATTTCTTTTTTTTTTCAACCAGGTTCTCCACATCCTTGAGGTTAATTTCTATAATGTGTTTTTGAATATTAACTAATTCAGACTCCCATTCTTTTACTTTATTGTTACACCAGGAAATGATTTTACCATAAATATATGCTTTTAGTGAATCCCATAAAATAACTACATTTACGTCACCAGTATTATTCGCATCTAAATAATATTTTATTTCGAAATCTAACCAAGTCTTAAACTCATTTAATTTAGTAAAATATGCAGGAATTATTTTAGTAAGTGTTAGTTTCTTAAAGTTCATTTGAATTCTAAGAGTAAGTGAATTGTGATCAGATATGGGTAGGGAATTATGGAAGAATGTGATATTTTCATTTTTAAATCTTGGGATACATATAATTTATCAATTCTTGTTTGGGCATTGAATCTATAATCACTATGAGAAAATTGTAATGAACTTTCATTTTTAAGACTAAAGGAATCTAATAACTGCATGTTATCTAACCATTTCTTAAGAGTTATTCCTGTAGATGTTAAATGAAATGGCCGTCTACTTGTAGTCTCCTGACTATCTAAGATACAATTAAAATCCCCTCCTACAATTAGACTACCTTTTGAAGTCTTATTAATAAGTTTTATGTGCTTCTTAATTGTTCCTACTCCTATACCTGGAAACCAATAAAGATTCGCCAATGTCCAAATTTGATTACTATATCTTAATATTACTATTGATAAAAGGCCATCTTTGTCTTCATAATTATATATTACTTGAGGATTAGTAACACTTTTCCTCCACAATGTTAATACTCATCTGTTTTTTTACTGTATGAAGAGCTAGAGAGCTTTAAGAAATCATTTGGATTCCAAATGAAATTATCATTAGCTTTAAAGTGAGTTTCTTGTAGAAATATTAATTGTTCTTTGTTTACTTTTAGATATTTAAGTAGGCTAGATCTTTTCCTTGGAATATTTAAACCATTCACATTTAGTGAGAGAAGTTCTATACTCATTCAGTTAATTTATTTATTGGAGAGTTCTGATAGGAAACAATAGCAAGTTATTTTGTTACTTATTTGCTGCATATCTTCCATACATATATTAATAATGTAGCAAACCTTCTTATTTCCTTTTGAGTTGTATAATGTGTATACTAGAAGAGGCCAAAAGGTAAGACTAACAAGAGTACAATAGTTAATTTTATACACATGTATAGACAAATATTTAAAATTATCTTTTAACAAACATGGAATGAATATCATTCCTAATCTGAAAGAACTAAAATGTTCAGTCAGATTAACCCTCATTACTAACAATAAATCAAATAACAATGAGAAGTTAGAGGCTCCATTATATGTTATTCTGGAGATCATAAATAATCGACTCCATCATATACTTCTAGTTTGATCCATGCACATAAGTATGCATTTATTATAAAATTAACTTAATAGAAAATGTAGGCGATAACTGGAACAAATTTACTTTATGCATAGTAAATCAAATATATATTTCAATTAAAATCAAATATTCATAAAATGTAGGTAAACATTTCAAGAGATATTTACTACACCAGTTACCTTTCAACTTTCATGAGTTTCTGTAAAGTGACTCATTCATTTAGTAATTATCTTATATAATATACTATGACCAACATTGTAAGACTTAACTACAATAGTATCAACAATCAATCTAGTGAGCCATTGTAACTCCACAAACCACTTTTTCTTTGATGCATTGGTTGAACAGTTCAAATTGTATTGTTCTAGACATGTAGTATTTCAATACATATATAAATAC
Organism: Protopterus annectens; assembly: GCF_019279795.1. Classification (NCBI taxonomy): domain Eukaryota; kingdom Metazoa; phylum Chordata; order Ceratodontiformes; family Protopteridae; genus Protopterus; species Protopterus annectens. The sequence goes on along the minus strand of NC_056728.1, from coordinate 520,148,802 downwards.
TGCTCCAAACAGTATTATACATAGAAATTTAATGCAATAGAGCTCAATATCATATTTGTACATTACTCCAAACTTCAGTAAAGAGCTCCTTTGCTACTCTTGATGTAGAGCATTAAAATAGAGTACATCATAAGTGATTGTTCACAGTTATAACTCAATATTAAACACACAATACCAATCTAGGCATTATAAATTTAATTGAACAGCTACCATAAATGCTAAATAAATGATACCAAATCTTAAAAACATAGGTAAGATAATCAATCTGTCAGGTTTTTGAAATAATAACTTCACAACCCCAAGCCTTTTTAACAGTAAATTACTTTTGAATGCATTTAATGATTAGAATGATTACCTAGATGAATGACAATGCACAAATTGCTCTTTGTTTGTATTCTGTCACTACTATATCAAGTGAGAATTAATGTTACAGATATGGAGTTTCCGATAATATATACCTTCATAAAAATCAGGTATCAGATAAGACCTCACACTTTCTTTTCCTCTTCTTATTGTGAAGTCAATTCCCAATTTTAAAATATCTTCTCTCAAAACCACCACAAAATATACAATATACAGGTGCCTTAGAGTCTTGTTATTATTTATTAATTCAATAAAGAATGCAAGTTCATGAATAATTTGAAAAACCAAAGGTAATAAAATGAGTCAACTGAAGAATGCATCAACTACTCTCTCTATGTTTTAATGGTTCCATATGTATATATCTTGTCTTTATATTTCATTTACCTCCCTTTTTTCAAATCTTGAGCAATGTTTAACAATCACGTTTCCCTTCTTTTTTCATATGTGTCAGTACAGACCTGTATACAATCCCTCATGTTAACAGATTTCAAGAGTAGAATTAGAATGAATTTGTACAAGTCTCAATTTATTACTGTAAGTGCATGTCAACTAATATATTGCATGTATTGTCACCTGTTTAAAGTTCTACTAATCCAGGAATTTCAGGCCTTGTCAGTATATATTCAGTGAACTTGCAGAATATGTTCTATTAGTGTACTTTTCCCATTATTACAGTTGCAAGACCAGAGCTCACTTCCCTGTGTCCTATACTATAATGTTAATATGAAACTTTAAATAATGAACCATCCAACTTGCATCTATTGAATATAAACATTATGCAACTTACATATTCCTGCAGCTCACCCATAAGTAGTTTACCTGCTATTTTCACTAGACAAACACTCCACATTTTATCCATCTTTAAATAATTGTAAATGTGGTTCAGAATCGGTGTAAACTGATATTAGTACGAATTTCAACCATCATTGTTCTTAGCCTTCTTTATTTGGATGAGCCCTGTCCGCAAATATACCATTATAGGTGTAAACATTATGGGTGTACCTAAAATTATTCTTATGATATCAGTGCAGCATAGAAATAAATAAATCAGGGACAACATTTGCATAGATAAATGAGCATGCACAAATTGCTCTTTGTACTCTGTCACTACTATATCAAATGAGAAGCAGTGTTACAGGTATGGAGTTTCCGATAATATATAGATTTGTAAAGATCAAGTATCAGATAAGACCTTATACTTTCTCTTCCTCTTCTAATTGTAAAGTCAATATCACACCATTCCTCCGTTTAAAAATGGATCTCTCATGCTTGTTGTTTGTGAATGCCACGTTTGTTTGCCAGCTATTGTTGTTTTTTGAAAAGAAAGCATAAGCCCACATCACACTGTACAATTGCTATACATTAGTATTGTTTTTGAGTTAACTGTCTCTAGAGTGTTTGTAGTAGGAACTTGTATGGTCAATGGGGCATGCGTAATTCAATTTGCGTGCTCTAGGGCCACTTGCGAGTTAATATGTTCTGCAAACCTGGGTTTCTCACTGCTTTATCCATTTAAGAAACTGTATTTGCTTCAATTTTTACTGTGTTACATGCTCCCCAAAGTGCCTCCAATGTAGAAAAACAACCATACCATGTTTGCACATGTGCCCCTGCTCCTCCGCTGATACACTACCCAAAGTCCCCTCTATACTCGCTATCGGTGAGAAACACCCAGCCCTGAGTTTGTTAGTCAGGGATAATTAAATTCAAGAATATAGATGCATATTTTAAAGAATGCAGTTTTTACAATGATAATCTGGTGTAATGTCCCCTGCTAACACATTTTTCTTTTGTAGTTTCTTAAGATGTAATGTTGGCTTTCTGGAGAGGATTTGACCTGTACCGGTGGAAGCTGAAGTGTGTAAGTTTGCTTTGCTGAATTTACAAGGCTTGTATATCTTTGGGGTAAGGTAGTCAAACACGTCTTAAAACTTTTTAAGCTTATGTATCTTGAGCATTGCGACTTATACCCCCCCCCCAACAAAATGACTGGCAATAGCTATATCATAATAAGCTCTTCATAACCACAGTGACAGTTTCCTCAAATTAGGAGGATCTGCCTTTGGCCTGATTGTGTGTGATAACCTCTCCTTCTGTAGACAAACTGCATGAGCACAGAAACCATTACATATGATTATGTTACAAAGAATATGGCCGCTGTCCTAATCTGTAGTAAAACTATCCCCACAGTTTCATACCATTATTTAATATACTTTATGCTGCAGTCATCTATTAAGTGAAAAGAACTTATAGAGATAGATGTTTATTCTATATTTACAGCCTTTCTTGTTAGCAGTGTGTGTTGTCATAGGCTGTGTAGGTACGGTGCTTCGGGTCATCTTTGAAATTGAATACCTGGTGTCATGTATATTGTTTGAAATTTGTAAAATCAAATCCCTTTTACAGAACATCTGTTGACTAGCCAGCCACACAAACACACACACAGTAGCTCACATGCACCATTCCCAAGTGTAATAAAAAAATCCACTCAACTGCACAACTAGATTAGAATGGGATAACCCACCCATTAGACCATAAATGGCTGGGGAACAATGAAGAGAGCCCCACACTGAGCTGTCACCACACACCAGCACTGAGACACAGTTGTCGAATACGGGAGAGCTGGCAGAAACCAAATATGTTCTAATGGATGACAGATTGTTTCTCCACAGCATTCTTGGAATGCTACTTAATATCAACAAAGAAAAGAACTGATCTGTACAGATATTACTGGGTGTTTTGGGAATAGTTTTTGCTCATAACTAGAGGATTTTATGTTCTTCGTCTGTGGGGACCAGGAATATCTTTTCAAAACCTATGCAAGTCATCATTGGCCACAAGACACATACGCTTCATATAAGCATCAACAACAACGTTCCATGCCAACTCCAACCCAAGCAAAGACAAAGCAGGCTACTTTTAATATTCCTCCACTTTATACAATGGTGTTCGATAAGGAGACAAAATGAGATTCCAATTAGTGTAACGCTTAGTAGCAATTCAAGACATTTTAACTCCTCAAACAAAAAATTAAAAAAAAAGGGAGGAGAAACATCCAAATAAACATTTAAATGTATCGGAAATAAATTATATGTGATTAAACTAACTAGAAGGGCAAAGTGATATTTATTTAATGTGTAGGGTTTATAGTTAGAAGTTAAATGTCAAAAGGGCTCTCTACACTCATGACAGTTCGCAAATGCACTGACAGGCTCGTGTAAAAGGAACTGAAGATTTCCCTACAAGTCGCATGCATTTAAAAAGCTTCACATCTTCGTTTTAAAAATAAACGTTCAACTGAAATCATGAACTTGTTGACTATAATAAGCTCCAGTGAATATGCAAAGACTTTGTATAAATTAGTCATAAAACCATATCAATGACTGAAATTAGTCATAAAATACAACTAAATCCCATCCATTAACTAGCAACTAATATTAAGAAAATTAAATTAACTAAAGCATAGCTGTTATTGTACTAAAAAGTACAATGTATATTTAGCATTTCCTATTCAGCAAATCATTTCTTTTCCCCTATAAAAATACTGTCATGAACAAAAGTAAACTAATAGAGTCAATTAAATTATTGATGTAGTATGTCACTTATGAACTAAACTTTGACTCTAAAGTATGCAATAGGTGTATTACAAGTTTATAACATAGAATTTACATGTTTAAAGAAAGAACAAACAATATTAAATTGTCACCATATATTTTTAGTTTTAATTGATACTTTGAGAGAGGTAGTGGAAGGGATACTTTTTGAGTCAGTTATTTGCTTCTTTTTTTTACACCAATCCAATTATTTTTTTCCGGAGATCTTTTCAGTGATGTAGTTAAAGCCCAGTCCATTTCCTCTGGGACTGTAACTATACTATTGTTTTTCACAAAGGTTACTGCTTCTTCAATGTCATTAAAAGTTTTTATTTCATTTGAAGTAAAAATCCTTATTTTTGTATGGTATGCCAGTTGTGCCTTTATTTTATTCTGTTTAAGTAATTTTACAAGTGGCCAGGCTTTTTTTCTCATTTCCAAAACTCTAGAGGAAAAGTCATTGTCAAATCTAATTATATTTTGCTTGTATTTCAGTGGGGATCTTCTCCAAGATCATTTAAGGACATGTTCTTTATCAAGATAAGAGAGAAATTTAACCACTACTGACCTGGGAGTGGATGATGGTGATAAAGGAATAGGTTTCCCAATGGCTCTATGAGCTCTTTCTATACCATAAGAGAATCCTTCTTTTAGATCTAGGATTTCGGGTAACCATGAACTGAGAAAGGAAATACTATCATCTCCTTCAGATTTTTCTGGTAAACTAAAAATTCTCACATTAGTCCTCCTTTCTCTGTTTTCCATGTCATCCAACTTGGTGATAAGCCATTTATTTTGCTGCTGAAGGACATCTCCAAGGATTTCTTCCTCCTTGAGCCTTCCATCTATGTCAGATAAAGACTCTTCAATGCTTAATATTTTAGTTTGATGCTGTTGAAGTAACTCTTTAAAGGATTCAGTTTGTTTATGACAGCTTTCTCTCAACTTTTCTAAGTTGTTATTGAAGCTGTCCATTTTAATAGATTGTTCTTGTAAAGTAGAAAACATCAACTGAATTTCTTTCTTCAAAGTAAATTCTGCATGTGAGTTCTTTGAGCTACTCATCTTCAGAGAGCAATTTTAAACTCCAGATATTTCTGACAGGAAATTTTTGAAGAATATATTCCAAACTATCGATATAATGATAGCATAAATGTTAAAGAACAATAGTTAACTGTTTTTTTCTGTGAAAACAAAAACAATTATTTCCTGTTATTTGAAGTATGTTTGAGGAGCTCTAAAAAAAGTGCTGCTTTCAGAGTGCCATCCAGGCTCTGCCCCCATAATTTTTACTTTTCCATAGCACAGCAAGCAGTGGATTTATGCGTCAGTTTGGCAAAGTGTTTCCCCACGCAGGATACACATTTCCAATACTTTCCATGGCTGCGCATATTTAAGCAGTGTGCAAATGTGAGCCACATTGTTAAACTCTGAGAGTTAGTAATGAATCAATGAAACACACCTGCTGCGTAACTGACTCTGTGGCAGCAGGTGAAAATGCATTGATACCTTTCGTTTTGAGCTCAGATGATACTGTGTTCAAATCCAGGTGTATCTAATACTTTTAAATAATTTTAACTAAACAGTGATAATGCAATGACATTAATTCTTTATAGTACATGTGTTGCTGTATGTTGGCATAGCACAGCGGGGTTAAGCAAGATTGCTCAGAGATAGCAGCACTGTACTGCTGCTCATTGTCATTTGGCATTGCTGCTCAATATGAAACTCCAAGTAAACAGAGAGGTAAGGGTATCCAATACTTTTTCTGTTACTTATATGTGTTGTGTGTGATTCTATTTTTTGACTAGATTATAGATGTTGAAATGAGATAGAAAGGAAAGTGGTGAAATGGGGAGGAATTTCTTCAACTGTAAAAACTGTTGATATGTGCAGAAGATTAGATGAATTTGGACTGTCACTTGCAGACAGGGGTGACAACAATATAATCATTGTATAGCTAATTGGACAAATTAAAGTGTGTCAAGAAGATGTGTGAAATGGAGATCTATGTATGGGAAGATTTTTTTTGCGGGACAGGTGCCTATTTTTTTTTTTAATTCAGTAAGAGAAGACTGCTAGGGAAGGGATGTAGGTATGTCTATGTCAGGTAAGTTGGATAGGTGACGAGGCAAATGCAAACAAACAAGACAAGAGACAGGGACGGTGAGGGAAACAAAAGATTGGGAGACAGCATGATTGGGGTGGGGGGACAACCCAGGCTCATATCCATCAGGCTTGGAAATAGTGAGAATCGAGTCCTCACCCACTGGACTGTCATCACTGTCCCCTTACTCCACTGACAGCTGAAGTGCTTTTCATCTTCTCCTCCTATGGACCTTGAGGGAGAGCAGCCTTTCCATCCAGGGTAAGCATACACCAATGGTGCAGTGCACGACCCCACACACCAACCCTGTCATCTCCTGGTGGGTGATGAAATCACCATCTCTGCCACTGCTCCCGGAGGGTACCACTGCACCAGCTTCCAGGGTAGTACTACCTGACAGCACAGATTGTACAGGGGCAGGCGAGGCAGTGCTGCCAGAATGGCTCCCAGATATGCTGGGCATCAGTGCTGGAGATGGTGGAGCAGGGACAGGTTGATCCACTGAGGATGGCCTACCTTGCTGTGCTGTGTAGCATTTAGTGATGTGGTACCCATGGATGACATAGAGACATTTTGATGACACATAATAGAAAATAAAAAAAGGGAGATAAGGGTTGGGTGAGAGAAACAAAGGGATAAAATTAGTACCATCATACGTGGCATACAGTGCATAAATCCAGTTATACAACTCTTTTATGTTAAGTATCACATTTAAGTATACATCCTAACAGATACACACCATACTACATATTGCTGAAAGTAATCCTTAAAATGTGAATATATTGCACATATGAGTGTACCAATTACACAGATTACAGTTTATAGCAGGGAATTTGTGCCACTGGTATAGAGTTTTTAATTTATAGTAAATATTATTGAAGATATAACCGTTCTGTATAGTTGTGAATCATGGTATTTGAACCCACAACCTCTGACTACAGTCTAATATTGGTCTCTTACCATTGGTCTGTGCTACAGACTAAAGCATGCATACTTGCTTTTACAGTTGGGATATGCGTGCTCAATTTGATACAACTCTATAAAAGACCAAAAACCTATCTTTAACTTCTAATGCTACAGTAGCACTTCTCTTCTGCTGCATACATACCATTTGCTTCCCTCAGTCTCTCCAGTCAAGCAACATAAGCCTTCTAATTGAACTCAGGTTCGGTACGAACTGGAGAAAGAACAGAAAAGAACAGAACAGCATTATGCAGACCAGTCTTGCCTATATTTAGCTTTCTAAGTCTTACAAGTACTCTCTTATTGTCATAATTTCACACCTATGGGATGTCTGCCATCTCAAAGTTATTCAACCAACGGTTGAGAGTATCCCTCTTTCACCTGTGTAGGTCATGAAAATGATGCCTACACTGCTGTCCAGTGCATGGGATACCAGTGGTACTAGATACAGCTTGGGCCACACTATTCCATGTCTCAAACTTGTACTGGGAACCAGAATAGTCCCCCTGCAGATGCCTTTGTCTGTGTCGCTTTACCAGGAGTCCAATAAATATCCTGGGCTCCTGGACACCTCACCTCTGTTCCCTAAACTTGGCACCTTCTACTCTAATGCCAGCCATGTCTACCAGCCAAACTATAGCAATGTAAACTGATGCTTTCCCGACAATTCCAGTTATTGCATTTACTGGTAGTACACAAACCTGAGCAACACTGCCAATGTTAAGTAGAGAGCAACAGTACCAAGCAGGGAGGAATTAAATAATTGAAACTGGAAGGTTAATCTGACACTTGGCCTTAGTTTCAGGGGTGTCTACTGATGTAGCCTGGAAATATAAATTGGAAATTGGAAGGTAACTTTTAGGTGAGTTAAATTTGCAGACATGAACTTGGCACATAAATGTAATGACCTGACACATTTGTTTTTGCCTTTATACACTGGAAAAATAGATTTTTACACTGTGGGATTCAAATCTGGGCATACTGGACAGAATATTTTCTTCTACACAGTTGATTTTCCATCTTTGCCACAAAAGAAGTGCTGTTCAGACATAGTCTGGAGTCATACATAAATACAGATGACAGTTTGAGCTGTTACACATGTGTGTGTAACCTGACAAGGGTATTCGATATAGATCTAGTTGTGTTTGTGTCTTATGTAATTGTAAAGCCCATGCAAGTCCAAAAATCAGAATTATTCTTACAGAAATATACTAAGACAGCATACCCTCAGTCATACATCTGAAAACACAATCATGGTGTCTCATCCCTCATACATATAATTCATGCCTATTCCACTATCTAAAGTGTTATAACTCAGAATCAATATAATGGGAAGTGGAACAACAGAAAACAGTGTAGGGAATGTCCTGTATTAGAACCCAAGACCACATGTATGGCACTCTTACACTTACACCTGTTGCCACAAGAATGTTGAAATAACACTTGTCTGTTTTTCAGTTTTCAGGTCATTGCTATAAACTGCACTGACACAACAGTAAAAATAGTTTGCACACCCTGTACTAGAACCAAGGACCACCTCTACTCCAGCTCTACACATACACTTTCTGCCACAGGACTAGTTACATGACATTTCCTAATGTCCTAATCACTCTTAAGGTCTCTGTGTTAACTGCCGCCCAATGCCACCTAGCGTGTTTGTACAGTGCCCAACAGAATTAATTGAATGTATCTGGATTCAGTTATTGACTGTCTGAGTTCTGTCACCAGGTGTTCGATGGCTGCAGCTGCTGGGGAACCTTGCTAGCCACCAGGCAACACTGCTAAGTCCAGCTCACGATGGAACTGCAACAGTGCATTGTTTTGGACTTTTTCCCTTGTATAGACACCTAGTTTGCAGGTGTTCTGTAGGTGTTCTGTCTGCTTCCTAGGTGGCCTACTAGGCCAATTTGTACACTGCCACACCATGCAAATGAGATGAGCACAGCCAAACCTGGCTTTCATTTTCTCTGTTTCCCATGTTTGCACTAAGCAGCACATCATGCAAACATTGCCCCTTCCCAAAAAAAAAAAAGAAAAAAGGGAAAAAAAGACAAAAAAGTAGTTGAAATGGGGAAAGCAGCCTATGGCATCCCCACTATGGAATGTTAGTACACATGAGATGTTTCTACATAAGACTGAATTTGAACTTTCACTCCAAATAACCTTCAAAACACAGTAAGGGTGCCTTACCCCTCTTTGCCACAGAAATACGTTTGCTGTAAGGAACTGAAATCATTCTGCATGCAACCAACTGCAAAATCATCTGCAGTAATATGAAACCATATAAGAGTTATCTGTACGTTTATTATTTTTGGATGTAGTTCAGTAAGTGATCACACAACCAGCTATGAGTATTGCTTGCACATATGCAGCCCTGTCCTACCTCTCTGTGATTGTTGTTCATTCTTCTCTTATCTGACCAATTATCTGAGACATGCAGTCTGTAAGCCATTCTATACCATTGTCCTTAAAATGTGTGAGGATTTTAAATGGCAAAATTATAATATACACTGGTCAACAAAGGAAGGGGGGGGGGGTTGGATGTCAATGAACTGCTTACTTGCATTTCTTACCTTTACAAAATTACAACTAACACTTTGTAAGTCTAAAACAATAAAATAACCGAAATCTGTAAAGCGAACCAGGACACGTTTTAAAAGACGCAATAAACAAGAACACATTTATTGTAACATTTTAGCGCTTTCATCTCAAAATGAGACTTCATCAGAAACAGAACAATCCAATTAATCACATTTAAATACTAAATGAAACCATGACATCACTAATCAAACTACTTAATTTAAAGAAACATATTCATGTAAATCTAAAACACTACTAAACCACTGATTTTATAGTAAAGAAATTCATGTATTTGATATATTGAACATGTTAAACTTCTATATTGCTATAACCTTAATATTGATGTATATAATAAAAATAATTATACTTCTCTAATAAAATAATTAATTATTGTACAAAAAATATATCTAAAATGATATTAAATACAATGTTACATTAAAACTAAAACTCATATTGTCTTAAATTCATATATAATATTCACAAGTAGAAAAAAAATATTTAATAAATCTAACAATATTAATAAAACGGTATATAATAATTTATATTTTATATTCTATTAGCTCTTTCCAAAAGCATGAGTGCCAGTGAAACATGATCATTTAAACCAGGTGCAAACATTGCAGCCAACCTAAATTGCCACTGGCTCTCTTTCTTTTTCAATATATTCTTCCAATCACCCCCTCTTGGGTTAACATGTACAATATCTAAAATACCAAACACAAATTTATCAAAGTTTTCACAAACAGCTCTGTGTCTGTACAATGCATTAGTAGGTTTTTGGTTTTTTATATCATTCAAGTGTTCGTATATTCTATTTTTCAACATACGCTCTGTTTTTCCTACATAAAAATATCCACTTGTAATGCACCAAGCTAAATAAACTACTCTCCTTGTATTACAATTTCCCTTCTTAAAGACTATTTTACTCCTAATGTTATTGTCCAAAACTATATTAGAATCTTTGTTTATATAAGAGCAGTAGGCACACATACCACATTGCTTGGTCCCTTGTATAACTGTTATGGTATTATCTACTCTATACTCCAATAACTGTTTAACATTATAACCCACTTTGTTAATAAACCTAGGTTTATTCCCTACTTTATTATAAATATCCTTATTTGTCCTAAAAATGTTCCAATTTCTTTCAAAAGCTTTTTGAACCATACTTGTATTCATATTGTACTGTAAAATACAAGCCTTGCTAAAATTCTCTGGCGTACCATCAAATTCTTTTCTACTACCTACACTCACCATATCAGGACAGGTACTAAGCAATGGCTTGTATTTGGTCCCCCATTGATCATAAACTTCTTGGAGAATCCTATCCAACATGTAAAATGGATAACCTCTTTCCAAAAACATGTTGGAAATAACAATAAACTCTCTAGCCAAATCTTCCTTACTTGAAGTCATCAGCGCCACCCTAATAGCCTGTCCTTTAACTATACTTATCTTCTGTCCCAGGGGGTGTTCACTCTCAAAGTGTAAATAAGCATTACAAAAAGTCTTTTTTCTGTATACTTGTGATTTAAATCTCTCTTTTTCTTTAGATATAGACGTATCCAAAAAATTTATAATTTTCTTATCATACTGATACTTAAATTCTAGAAAATTAGTACTGGAGTTAAGGTGTTCTATAAATTTGGGAATTTCTTCCTCCATACCTGCCTACAAAATAAATATATCGTCAAGGTATCGTAGATATAATTTAATATTTCTCCAAAATGAACTCCCAATAACATGCTGATCTTCCCAACCCAGTAATACCAAATTAGCATATACTGGTGAACATGTCGCTCCCATAGGGACACCCTTAATTTGTTGGTAATATTCACCTTCAAACCAAAGAAAATTATTTTCTAGAACTATGCCCATAAGTTCACAAATGAGTTTAACCATATCATTCTCTAATCCTAAATATTGAAAAAGAACCTCTTCAAACAAAGCCAAACCCTCTATTTTTGGAATACTAGTGAAAAGGTCTTTCACATCAATTGTAAGAAAAATAATATCACTAGTATACAGTTCTTGTTTAACACTTCTCAAAAATTCCCAGGAGTGTGGTATCTTATTAACTATTTGTTGTACACGTGAATCTATAAACACCATTAAAGGATGAATTTTTTACCCCCTGGCAGCTACAATAGGTCTGAAAGGTGGTTTACTGATGTTTTTATGTATCTTGGGAATACCGAAGAAAACAGGCACCACCGAATCTTTCCTATATAAAAAATCATATGTATCACTATCAATTCTACCATCCAACAAATATTCTTCCAAATAGGAATCAATCCTAGAATATGCTATATTGATCTGGTTCTTGGAAATTCCTATATACGTACTGTTGTCAAAAAGTAGATTTAACATTTCATCTGAATAATCAATGCTACGAAATAGTACAACACCACCCCCTTTGTCTGGAATCATAACACGTGTGTTTCTATCACTTCTCAAATCATTCAAAAGTTCATATTCTCCTTTAGTTAGATTCCAGTTGTTGTCATTCCATGTTGTTTAAAAATATAATAAATATCTTCCATTATCAACCTTTCGTATGTCTCCACCAAAGGATGTAGGGTGGGGTTGTACAAACTTTTTTTCTTAGGTAATATATAACCATTCTAATGAATACACCGATTCATCTCTTTATGTTCCAAACTAATTTCCAAGTTAAGTTTTCTGGTGTAAAACTTTAAAGCCACTATATTATCCACCACATCTCCCTTCATTGATGGAATAAATTTAACACCCTTGGAAAACAACTTAAAATAATCATCAGAAATCACTCTATCTGAATAATTATATATAGTAAACCCTTATTTGTGATGAACAATGCAGTCCTTATTGTCCATTAAACCATTAGTGGGTATAACATTCAATAGTCATTTTTCTTGTGTGGGTAATAATACCTGTTGTACTCCCCCTTCTCTGTGTAATACTGTGCCAATCTTTGTGAGCGCCTGACTACTGGAAAATCCTCACTTTCCTGGTTATTAAGATTTTCTTCACTACCATCCCACCTTGCTCTATTTCTCACAACCTCACTATAACTTGGTGACATGTATCCATTGTCCTGCCCATCCTGTATATATTCTGATGGTTGATTAACCTTCCCATTCCTATTATAAGACCGTCCACCTAATTTATCTGTTTTATTAATATACACCTGCTTATTTTAATAACACTTCTGGTCCCTCTCCAATTTACGTTTTTTTCTTTTGAAAAATACTGTAACATCTTTTATCAATCTTATCAAGCATCGTAAAATATAATGTACTAAATTGTGAGAACAACAAATCACTTTTAATCTTTTTGTCCAACTCCTGAACTTCTAACAATATTTGTTCCCTTTGTTTTTCATAGTGATGTAATGTTTTTTAAAATAAGACCTAAACCTATTTCATCAAAATACTGTATGTAATCAAACATAACTTCATCTGTATACACAATCCCAAAAGGGAATTTGTAAATTCATAAACCTTGTGGTACAATTTTTAAACAAAGACACTGTTTAAAATAAGCATGATCAGTTTCAGTAGTTTTATATTTAAATAGTCTTTTTTCCAAAATGCAAATCAAGTCCCTTAAAGAAGCGGCATTGTATCCTTTATCTCATGTCTTATGAACACTTTGATAATCTTCACGTGAACGTTCTATGTTGGAAAATAGAAACTGTTTGGAAAAAACTTGATCAAATCTATAATTAGCGTCCTGTTGACCTGCCGTTTCTATCGTACCCAAGTGCTCATTGAATTGTTCATCATTAGCGTTTATTCTACTATTGTGAATATTATAAGAAACAGTACCTTGCTTTGGACGAACAACGTGATTCTGGGAATTAGAATTGTCCAACTGGTGGAAATAGGTGATAAATTAACAACAGTGGTGCCTTTATTACTGTCTCCTCACTCTTTAATAATACCAGACTGGCCATTATGTTGAGTAGATGCCACACTAGCACCACCAATGTGACTCGCATTTTCCACGAAACCGGAACTTGTAGAGTTTGGCGGGTAATTTAAACCTGTCCCGGTACATACACCATAACCATTATACCCAGGAGGTATAAAACTTGTCCATTCGCCAATAAAGGAATGTCCAACGGCAAAACAATTATCTTTCTGAGATAAAAGTTCCAACAGCTTAGTCAGCTCTCCTTTTAAGTTGGAAACTTCCCCAGGTAGTTGCCTTATCTTCGCTCCGGTATCCTCGGCTAGAATGGTACCAGACAGGTTCAAATCCTCTAACATATCCTGATCCTCATCAGAAACAGAACAATCTAATTAATCACATTTAAATACTAAATGAAACCACGACATCACTAATCAAACTACTTAATTTAAAGAAACATATTCATGTAAATCTAAAACACTACTAAACCACTGATTTTATATTAAAGAAATTCATGTATTTGATATATTGAACAAGTTAAACTTCTATATTGCTATAACCTTAATATTGATGTATATAATAAAAATAATTATACTTCTCTAATAAAAAATTAATTATTGTACATAAAATTCATCTAAAATTATATGAAATACAATGTTACATTAAACTAAAACTTATATTGTCATAAATTCATATATAATATTCACAAGTAGAAAAAAATTATTTAATAAATCTAACAATATTAATAAAACTGTATATATGACCAAATACAGACCATTGCTTAGTACCTGTCCTGATACGGTGAGTGTAGGTAGTAGAAAAGAATTTGATGGTACGCCAGAGAATTTTAGCAAGGCTTGTATTTTACAGTACAATATGAATACAAGTATGGTTCAAAATGCTTTTGAAAGAAATTGGAACATTTTTAGGACAAATAAGGAAATTTTTTATAAAGTAGGGAATAAACCTAGGTTTATTAACAAAGTGGGTTATAATGTTAAACAGTTATTGGAGTATAGAGTAGACAACACCATAACAGTTATACAAGGGACCAAGCATGTGGTATGTGTGCCTACTGCTCTTATATAAACAAAGATTCTAATATAGTTTTGGACAATAACATTAGGAGTAAAATAGTCTTTAAGAAGGGAAATTGTAATACAAGGAGAGTAGTTTATTTGGCTTCGTGCATTACAAGTGGACATTTTTATTTAGGAAAAACAGAGTGTATGTTGAAAAATAAAATATACGAACACTTGAATGATATAAAAAAACAAAAACCTACTAATCCATTGTACAGACACGCAGCTGTTTGTGAAAAGTTTGATAAATTTGTGTTTGGTATTTTAGATATTGTACATGTTAACCCAAGAGGGGGTGATTGGACGAATATATTGAAAAAGAAAGAGAGCCAGTGGCAATTTAGGTTGGCTGTGATGTTTGCACCTAGTTTAAATATCATGTTTCACTGGCACCCATGCTTTTGGAAAGAGCTAATAGAATATAAAATATAAATTATTATATACAGTTTTATTAATATTGTTAGATTTATTAAATGATTTTTTTCTACTTGTGAATATTATATATGAATTTAAGACAATATAAGTTTTAGTTTAATGTAACATTGTATTTCATATCATTTTAGATGTATTTTTTGTACAATAATTAATTTCTTTATTAGAGAAGTATAATTATTTTATTATATACATCAATATTAAGGTTATAACAATATAGAAGTTTAACATGTTCAATATATCAAATACATGAATTTCTTTAATATAAAATCAGTGGTTTAGTAGTGATTTAGATTCACATGAATATGTTTCTTTAAATTAAGTAGTTTGATTAGTGATGCCATGGTTTCATTTAGTATTTAAATGTGATTAATTGGATTGTTCTGTTTCTGATGAAGTCTCATTTTGAGATGAAAGCACTAAAATGTTACAATAAATGTGTTCTTGTTTATTGCAACTTTGTAAGTCTAACCTGACACACCCACTGGATGTAGGGCAGCCTGCAGTGCTGATGTGTTTTCCTTCTCCTTACCAGTAGTCATTCACAGTTGCAATCCATTAAAAACAAACATTGAGGGAGTGCCTGTACTAAGTTTACATCTGCTACAAGGAGCCAGGTATTTGGTATTCAGCAATTCTAATGAGCTCACACCTCATTTGCATCTTCACCATGCTGACAGCCCTGAATCTATGCCATAAAATGGCAACCATATTGCTAGGGAAACTGAAAGTGAGAAGACTTGTTTATGCAGAGAACACAGAAAAGGGAATATTACTTTGGGATATATCTGCACAGAGGGTAACTGAACTTGGGAAGGTATGCTTGCATTTTGCCAGCTATATATGTTTAAATGTTAATCCCACTTACTGCATGAACCTGTATACAGCATGCGCTCCACACTTCCACAAGCCACTGGCTAGTGGCTCATTTGCCTCTATTTCCCTTGCAGCTGCAGGACCTTGCCATTGACTCTACCCGGATCCCAACTCTCTCATACAGCAACTAGTGTGATAAATAATTAAACTAGTTAAATTTCTGCAAGCCACCGGCCAGTGGCTCATTTGCCTTTATTCACCCCCACAGCTGCAGGACCTTGCCATTGATCTCATCCAGGTCCCATCCCTCTCAAACAGTGACTAGTGTGATAACTCATTAAACTAGTTAAAGTACATTTACTACTAGTGGACATAGAACACTTACTTGTAAAAAAAAAAACTATTCTGTTCCTGAGTTGCACGCTACCAGGGTTGGCAGCAGCTTACACTCCCCCTAACATAATCGTCCATCACTTTTTAATTACTTATTATCTTAATTCTAAACTCCATTACTAGTTCCAAAAACTATAGCCCTCCCCCTTTCAGCCTACATCCCCAACCCAATTTTTCATTCTTTTAGTACTGGACTCCCTAATTTGAGATTTAATAACTTTTACTAAAGAAACCTGTCAGTAGTAACAGTTAAGCACTCTTTGCTTACCTAATCTGGCTATTAGGGTCTATATTACGTTATCGAATACTTACCCGAAAAAACACAAAATAAACTACTAAAATAAAAAAAAAAGAAACGGCTTCAGAAAGCAACCAGTAGTTTTAAAGTGCATAAAGTGCTTTTTGTTTAATAAAATCAAACTTCTTCAGATGAAACATTCAAGGTACAAGTTTCTGTTAAATAAAATACCAGGAAGTGCTTGAGCCTGTCAGCTCACATGCTGTGATGACATCAGCAAGAATAGTTAACCCTTCCTGTTCTACACGCACTGTTTAAAACTAAAACAATGCTGACAACCATGAACAAGAAAGACTGAAGCTATGGTTTAAAAGTAAAGTATGCTGATAGGTATACTTTAAACAACAAGAACAAGTAAACATATGAAATAATAAGGTTACCTATCAGGAACTACTATTACACTGCTGAAATTCTGCACTACAAACTTTGTTTGCACTACAAACTTTTTTTACTACAACAGTTCATAGCTAATCGCCTAGCCCAAAAAAATAACTCAGCTGGCAGTTCGAGAAATAAATTTAGGCATCATTAATAGTGACTAAAATTACCATACAAGAAATTAACTTGATGTTAGTACATAATTTTAACTAGCTATGATGACTATATTACTAAATCTATAGCATTCATACTATGCTATGCCATTCACTTAATTCCACAATATGGCATTCTTTATATAAAAATAATTTAAAAAATACATATATAAAAAAATACACAATCTAATTATGACCTTTAAGGAGAATTGAGGCTGAATATTCTGGTACCACATTTACTAACATAAGTTATTATTAGAGATGAATATTATTCATAATATTAATATAAAATTAATATAAAAATTATATAAAAATTATTTTTGTGTTACATAGCTAGAAGAGAGATTCTGTCATCTAGTTAAACTTTTCAATTTAAGTAGACATCTAATCGAGCACATGTCATTAATACCTGGGTAGTAGTATGCGTTAAGGTGAATTTCCCAATAAAGTTCAAGTTTTTCAAGTCTTAGGGAGATGGGTCAAATACTTACATCATTGAACGTTATATGGTCGACACCATATGTTCGAAGTTGTAAATAGTTGAAAATTAAAGTAGAAATCTTAGTAGAGAGGATTTCCACTTACTGCATTGTAGTTCATTCTTGGAGTTGGTATATATAAAGAGCAGGGGTGTGGGGGTGGAGGGGGGCTTGCCCCCCCTGCTTAACATGTTCAGATAAGGTTTTCCTTTTTTTTAGTTTTTTTGTTTTATTTTTGACTATTTACAACTTCAAACATATGGTGTTGACCCTATAACGTTCAATGTAAGTATTTGATAATGTAATATAGACCCGGCTATTAATATTCTGCCTTTCCAAATCTGACATTAAATAGGCTGATAGTTTTATTTAGATAACCACATGCACACTGAGGACTGGTGCTATCTTCTGTCATGCATCTACAGTTACCCCTCACCTATACCTCACATTCGTGGCTAAGTTATGTAAGTTGCTTGTAGCTACGGGTGCCATTTTTTAAATGTTAATCTCACTTGCTGCGCGTCCCTGGATACAGTGTACACTCCACAGTAAGTTGAGTGTTCTGTTTTTTTAAGGCTGTTTTTTTTTTTTACTATGGCCTGCCTTCAGAACTATTGTTAGCACTTTTACTGATATGTCTATACATGATGCAGTTGCTTTCAGGTCTAGGAAATCAGTTGCAACAGTGAATTACCATAGCGTTTCTGCATTGTTAGATTGTATATTTTTCCTAGCGTTCTTCTTTGTTAAACTTTTACAGTCTGCCCTCAGAACTTTGTTGTCTCTCTCCCTCATATTTATTTATACAATAATGTTTCTTTCAGGACTTACAAATCAGTTATGACTGTACATTGCTTTAGTGATTCTAGTATTAGTATTTTCTCTCCACATCCATGAACACTTAGTAGTCTGAGGTGATATTTAACTGTTATTAATGCTTAGTGTATAATCGTTTTTCTTTTACCTCACCTAATGCACTGTTGTAAGTCATTTGAGCCCCAGCAGTTTATCTATGTACAAGGAAGCCATTTGACTTAGCTTACAAGTTATTTTCTGTGTTTAAAGCAACACTGCTACAACACTATACCAATTGGTTGCACTTTTTTTCTAGCATAGTTTAAGGAATTTTTTTACTGATGCTAATGATTAGTCTTTTTTAAATTGTATCTAGCTGGGCCTGTATGCCTTTATAACTTGTTGTCATTTGGTAGATCAACTGATTAATCTACCACATAATTTGTTGTTGTCTGCAACGCTTTCTGTCTCTCACTCACCCAAACTCAACTTTCCTCCTAAACCTGCACTTCTTTTGACTCCTCTCTTTCTAGCTTCCACAAGCCACTGGCCAGTGGCTCATTTGCCTCTATTTCTCCCCGCAGCTGCAGGCCCTTGCCATTGACCACATCCAGGTCTCAATGCTCTCAAACAGCAACTAGTTTGCTAAATAATTAAACTAGTTAAAGTACATTTACTGCTAGTGGAATTAGAACAGTTACCTGTAAAAAATAAACTATTCTGTTCCTAAGTTGCATGCTACCAGGGTCGCCAGCAGCTTACAGTCCCCCTAACATAATCGTCCAACACTTTTTAATTACTTATTAATTTAATTCTAAACCCCATTACTAGTTCAGAAAACTATAACCCCCTGCTTTTAGCCTACCTCCCCCAACCCAATTTTTCACTTCTTTAGTACTAGACTCCCTATTTTGAGGCTTAATAACTTTTACTAAAGAAACCTGTCAGTAGTTACAGTTAAGCACTCTTTGCTTACCTAATCTAGCTATTAATGTTCTGCCTTTCCAAATTTGACATTAAAGTGGCTGATAGTTTTATTTAGATAACCACGTGCACCCTTAGGACTGGTGTTTACCCACTCCATTCCCACCCACCCCACTTCCATTACCTTTATAGTTTACCCTAATTAACCCCACGCCCTAACTCACTAACAGACTCCACCCTCCACCTAGTCCCAGTCCAGCTTGCTAAATCTATAGCACCCCCAGCTTCTCTAGCTCTACACTCACTTTCTCTCTTCCCCTTTAATTCCAGTCAGCTTTCCTCCTCTTACACATTAGCTTCTCCTTTCTCTTTCTACTTTCCTTGCCTACCGACATCTTATCTCTCTTCTACCCCCCTCCCTCTCTATACTATCCTCCAACCCCCATCCAACAAGCTCTTACGCTTCCTTTTCTTCTCCTGTTTATGTATTCTAACACTGTCTACCTCATACCATGGTCCTTTACCTACAACTGTGCTATCACCTACCCTCCCATATCTCCACATAGATGTACAAACCTCTATCAACTACTCCATTGCTCCCTCACTATTCTCTACTTGCCCAACAAATTTCCACAAATTAAAATCCTTCCACTGACTACTAATAAAATGAAACCTAAGTACTCCACCTATTTCTCCTTAGCAATCACTAAGATAATTTTCCTTGGTAACTTACTATGCTTTGGTGACTTTCACCCCAGTCTTGAGCCACACATTAATACTTCTAACCATATCTATATCAAAAGCCCCATCATCTCTCTGTCTTCTCCTACTCTATCCTCCACTCCTCCCCTGCTACTTCCTTTGTCTCTACTATCCACCCAACTTCCAAAAACCTTACTTTAATCTCCCTTAATATACAAAGTGTAACGAATAAAGTGTTCCCTCTTCCCTCCCTGATCTTCCAATATACCCCCGATATTCTTACTCTCACTGAAACATGGCTACAAGTACATATCTCTGACTCAGAAGTTCTTCCCCAGGCTATATTTTTTGACTTGACCATCACTCTAAAAAAGAGGGAGGTGTAACCATTCTATACTCAGAGCATCGCTCACTTTACCATCTTCCCACGTCCCCCCCTAACTTTTACCCTGCTAAAATCTTTATAGTTAATTGTAAACTTAATAATCACAAAACACTCACTATTGATGTCATCTACATCCCTCCTGGAAACAAGATTCCTCTCTTAGAGCAATTTCTGTCCTGGATCTCTGATAACACCACCTACAAGACCATTATCTTGGGTGATGTTAATATGGATTGGATTACTATTAACTCCTCCTCTCCCCATAGTTGCATAAACTTCTATGGCTTCTCTCAACTCATCTCTTCTACTTGATATGATAAACATACCAACAATGGCACAATTTTTGATTAGATTCGCACTTCCAACCCTAACTTCTATCACAATCCATGTACTCTTCCTGATTCTCTCTGCGACCATCTTCCCACCCTTGTCCACATACATTCTCCACAATTCCATAGACTCCACCATTTTAAAGACTGTCGGAAACTCTCCAACTTCAACCCTGCTGCTTTCAACAATGTACTTTCCTCATTGGACTGGTCCTTTCTAATTAACCTTCCTCTTGATGAAGCCGTCTCTAAATTCAACAAAATTTTCCTAAATACTTTAAACTCTCTGGCCCCCATCAGAAAACTCAGACTAAAAACTAACTTTGCATCCTGGCTAGCACAACCCGCCCATAACCTTATGCTACAAAAAGACAAAGCCTGGAAGATCTGGAAAAAAACTAACCTCCCAACCCATCTTCAGAATTATAGAGAACTTAGCAACCATACCAAAAAACTCATTGACAATGATAAAAGACAATACTATCATAAACCACTAAATAATCCTCACTCCCACTCCAGATTATTTTGGAACAATATTAACAAGCTTCTTTATCCTGGTAAGCCATGTACACCAAGTCCCAGCCCAAATAGCTCAGATCTCGATACTGCTACCCTTCTAAACACATTCTTCATCAACTCCATTAAACATCTTACTAAGAATAAAAATACAAATCTTTCTTCTTGTGATCCCCTCCGCACCTCCCCTACTTCCACCTTCTCTCTACAACCTGTCCCCACTGCTTACATCGGATCACTCCTCTCTAAGCTTAAACCCTGCTCTCCTTCTGCTGACAACGTTCACCCTTAATTTCTCAAAATTGCTTCTAATGCCATTGCCTACCCCATCTCCATACTCATCAATTGAGATATACTTGAAAACACAGTGCCCAAACTATGGAAGAAATTCTATGTTATTCCACTCCATAAAGAAGGAAACTCCACAGATCCCTCCATCTATCACCCCATTGCTATCCTATCTCCCCTCTTCAAAATAATGGAAAAATGTGTACATAAACAAATCCTTGAGCACCTTTTACAGGAAAATCTCCTAACACCTACACAACATGGTTTGCATCCCCATCATAGCACTGCCACTGCTCTCATAACTTTCACTCAGACCACTGCCAAAGTGCTTGATGTAAACAAACTAGTCTCTAGTCTCTTTCTTGACTTTTCAAAAGCTTTTGACATAATCTCCCACAATCTGCTTCTATCTAAATGTAAGAACCTAAACCTCTCACAATCAGCTATACTCTGCTTCACCAGTGACCTCACAGATAGACTCCAGTCTGTCAGATGGATATCAATCTCCTCTCCTTTCCATCCTGTTCATACTGGCATACCCCAAGGATCAATACGTGGGCCCCTCCTCTTTAACATCTTTACTAAAAATCTACACACAGCATGCCCCCACTCCTCTCTTATCCAGTTCACCTATGAGTCCACTATTATACCCTGTTCTGATAATCTCCCGCACCTTCTATCTCTTACCCAGGACTCGCTTCTGTCTGTTGAAAAATGGCTAACCAGCAATGAACTCCTACTTAATCCCAAGAAAGTAAAACTATTTCTCTTCCTCCCTAATAATCTACAACATTGCAAAAACTCCTTCTCAGTCAGATCTCTCAACAACACTTCTATCTCGTTTGAAACTCATACTAAACTCCTTGGTGCTGTTATTCATGACCAACTTAAGTTTGAAATCCACATTCTACAGACCATCAAAAAACACACCAAAAACTTGGCCTATTATATAGGAATAAAGGATATCTGACTAAGGACACAAAACATTCTGTGGGTCAAGCCTTTCTACTAGCTACACTCTTCTATGCTGCATGTATGTCACTAACCTACAAACCAACCTCATGCCCAAACTTGAATCCACCTACCATAAAATTGCTAGATTTGCTGCAAATCTCCCTTATCACTACCACCACCATACTGCCCTACAAAATCTTCAATGGCCAGAAACTCAAATGCAACTATTACTTTCACAATTCAACCTCACTCACTCTACTCTTACTAATCACTCTCTCTGCCCTGCCCTTTCTCTCCCTACATCCACAAACTTTGTCACCACAGTATAGACCAACATCTCCTGGAAGTCTATAAGTCCACAAAACAAACCAGGAAACTCCTATATAATTACACAGTTGCTAACACCTGAAATAAACTTCCATCAGAACTAAGAGCTACCACTAGTAGTTTCAGTTTCCAAAAATGCTAAAAGATTACATGCTCAAAATGTGGTCTTGCCCCTGTCTCACTCCTTCCTGACCTATCCCTCCCCATCTTCTCTTCCTCCTTTATCACTGTAAATGCTATGCTGTGGTAATTTTCCTGCAGACAATCCACCAAAATATCAACAAACTGTAAAATGTTAGACATTAATTACATTTATTATATTAACTTGTTTACTGTACCACTACTCTCCATGTGTATTGAAACTATATAAAGTCTGCTTTTCATTATTGGAATAGTATTGATATCACTCATTATTACTAATTGTTATATTTTATAGTTGTATAAGTTTTTTCTATTTTAATGTTTTTGGAGATTTTTCTCCTCGGGCCTCTGCTGAAAAAGGGCTTCTTTGCCCAGTCACACTAACCCAGTTAACAACTGTCAAATAAATAATAATAAATAATAAAATTAAATATACTCCATATGCTCAAAGGTCTCCTTCTGTTTGTCGAAAGTACACTTCATCGACAAATAGAAGGATGAGCCCACTTAAACGAAAGTGCACTACATCGAAAGTGCACTTTCGCGAAAGCCGATTTGCCAAATCGTGTTACAGTGGGGATAAGGGAATATATCACTGTAGTGCGATGTCAGAGTTAGTATATTTAAGTAGGGGGGGGTGCACCCCCCTGAAAATGTAATTTAGTTGTTTTTTTTGTTTTTTTTTTTGGTTTTCGTTTTCGTTATTTTGTGTTTTGCGAAAGTGCATTTTCGACAAAGTGAGTTTGAGGGTTTGCTTTTCAATGAAACATAATTTTGATGGATCAACATAGATCCATGCTGAAATATAATTAAGAAAAATCTGTTTAAGTTTTATATGCACACACACACACACACACACACACACACATATATATATATATATATATATATATATATATATATATATATTGATTAGCAAAAGCTTTTATACTTTTACCTGTATGCCTTAGCATTTGTTAGAAGTGTACTAATGGCATTGCATGGCATGTTTGTCAAGCCATTTCAGAGGTATACATGTCTGGCAATGCCTTAACATGGAGTGTTCTGTGTTAAATCTGTAGACATGTTTTAGGGACAGTTCATTTGATAGCACTTTTAGTATTTCAAAGATGGTTTACTAGCAAAATGTGTCACTTGCCTGTTCTTTCGGGGTGTGAGAACAAAGCTGCATTTCTGTTATGGCACAAACAAGGATATATTGCTATTGCTACTCTTTTGGGGTTTTTTTCATCTAGTCTGTTGTCCATATTTCAAATCTTTAGAATATTTTATGTTTCTACAGTGATTAATACTGAAATAATACATTTTCTATTTTATCTGGGAACAGACATTTTGTAGTTATGTGATATTTATGTGTATTATCCTTCTGTTGCCTTTTAGAACAACTAGGACATGCTTACACTACAAAGTGGCAACATGTAAAGATATGCCATTCATTCGCATTATTCCACAATGCACTCCAGGTTCAACACTTACCTTGTAAATCCAGCAGTTGCAAACATTTTAGTTCAGGGCTGACTCTGTCTGATGCAAGCAGTACATAGCCAATACTTAGGGAGGTAAGGGTTGTTGTGAGTTGCTTGGCATCAATGTTACTATATGTATAGAAGGAAGGTTTTATGCCCTTAGGTGGTAAGTGAGTATGGTATGTGTTGTCTCTTAGCCAGTGCAAGAACATATTAGGCATGCCTATGTCTGCCTACAATCACAGCAACTGCTGGTTCCCCTTCTGACTTTGCACCTGTGTGAGGTTGTGGTGACCTTGGCATTGGTGGTGGGATGTGTGCCCCTTCCCCTTGTTGATCCTGCTGAAGCTGTTTTCTCAGGGTTATGTTGTGTAGAATGGCACATACTATGAATACTTCAGTACATGTTCATGGACTGTACTGCAGGACTTCCCCAGATGTATCTAGGCACTGAAACCATGACTTCAGCAGCCCAAGCACACACTCTGTGATATATCCTGGTTTGAGTTTGTGTCTCATTATGGTGTTCTTCAGCAGGTGTGTATACATTTTTTGGGTGTCATCAGCTATGGCTCCAGTGCATAACCTACATCCCTCAGTAAATGACCCTGTGGGATATCTCCCCTAGTGATCATCTGATACAGTCGGGAGGTGTACCAGATATGTGAGTCATGGTAATTGCCTGGGTTGCCAGCACACATGTTCAAGATGATTCCCTTCGCATTACACACAACTTCGCAGTTAATAGAGTGGAAGCTCTTTCTATTAATGGAGAGCCTTCCCTGTTCCCAAGGTGGTACCTTAATTTCGATATGTGTACAATCTCTGGCACCCAGTACTTCAGGGTAGTGTACTACAGGGTAGAACTCCTGCATATTTCTGGCTCTATCCTGAGGAATACATGGAAAATACATGTGGTCACTAGCATGTCAGAGCATAGCATTCAAGAATTGATGGAGGATCCTGGATGTTAATGCCTGTGACACCCCCAGCATGTCCTCTGTTGGTCTCTGAAAGGTACCTGTAGCTAAAAGTCTAAGCTTTACACATACCTTTGTCTCCACTGAGTTGGGTTCCCCTCGATTTGCCATGGCTGTGAGTTGAGGACGACAAAGGTTGCAGAGTTCCTATAGTGTGTCTCTATCCACCCTGTAGCTCTCTGTAATTTCCATATCACGTAGATTGTGATAAGTTACCTGGGGTCTGAAAACTCTCCTCCTTCTTGGCCTTGGTCTATTAGCAACAGCAACAACATAGGCTTGAGCCTGTTGCACATACATGTGAATTAAAACAACAGCAGCCCCTAACATTGTTTCTGTGTAGACTCCTTTCTGTGGCTGCATTCCAATAGGTTTTGGAATTCACAGGGAAAAACCATCCCCGAGTCTACATGGTTGCTTTATAGCTTGTTGAATAGCTCCTCCGTCTTGGACTGGTTGATTAGCATACAATTCAGTTGCTTATGCAGTAATTTACATTCCACATTGTCTACTTTGTTTGCGCGGCAGTACACGGTTCTGCACAGCATGTAGAGCCACTTATTGAATACAAAAATGGTGTTCTAGCATGATGTGCACATGGTAGAAACAGAATGTGCAGGCTTTATTGAATCTGGACAAATATAAAAACTGGAAGCGCTTTTTCATGCATACAGATAGTAAGATACATGCAGTGAAAATGTTTTTAGTCCTTTTAGTTTTATATACAGGTCAGGTATATTTTATCAACCAGGGAAGAAGTCATGGTAATAATTAATAAAGAGCTGAAGGAATATTCCTGGGATGAGTAGAGGGCAAGAGTTAAATGGGATGATTTGTTCTTTGCAATAGTACAAGACAACTTAAGATTACCTGATTTGAAGGGATGTTTTACAGATACACAGTAAAGGCTCATATACATAACGCAAGCAGAAGATTATATTTCACAGTGAAAATGGATGATGATGAAGGAGGAGGAATTCAAGAAATGAGACTGGCATTTTGGATACAGATCCTGAAGGAGAATAATAACCATATAGAACATTATACTCATAAAGTAGCAGAAATTATTCTAAGAACTAAGCCAACACAGGAATGCAGAAAGTAGATTCTGTCAATATGGATGACTGCATTTTGGGGTACAGAAAAGAGGCAAGATGGGGGGCTTGCATTTACTGGAGGAAGCTAGCAAAGAATTCAAGGTATTGGGAGCAAATAACTAGAGAGAGAGAAAGGTAATAGAGTGTGATGAGGCCAAGTAGACATTTGGACTGCATGTTAGAGCCTGCCTTCCCTACCAGGGATTGGTACCAAAGTACAGGCAAAGAGAAAGGGACAGGGGAATCATAAGTAAAAGACCTGCTCTGGCACAGGTTCTAGTTGAATCTAGAACCGAAGCTGCTTTTAAAAAAGGGATAATTAGTAGGGCATGTAAAATATTACAAGATAACTATAAGAATCAATCAGAGGAGGTCAGAAAAGATTGGGAAGAGAAAAACAATTTACAAGGGAACCATGGGAGGACATATGCATGGCTCCCAGGTATACAACAAGGTCAAGACTCTTTAGGATTGTTTGGAAGTGTTGGCATCACTATTTTTACACCCTAAGCAGACTTCAAAGAATTTTTCCTCAGGTAGATAGCAAATGGAGGTATACTGGGGAAGAAAGAGTTAAATGAGCACGTATGCTTTGGAAGTGTAATGAGTTGGAAGATTTTAGAAATTCCCTACAGAGTACTCAGTCAGAAATATTGGGTAAGCCAATGGCTATAACTAAGGAAATGTTTCTTTTGAGCTAGGGCACAGGATCTCAATTGTCTAGACATAGTAAGGTCTTGTTAAGTTTAATTTTGTTGGTTACAAAAAAAATGGTTACTAGAAAAAGGAAATCAGAGTGTAAACCAACTGCGTTTAAAGTACTGAATAGTTTATAGGAGACAAAAGAACTAGAAGAGGGATTTTTAAATAAAGGTGAAGGAGCAAATTGCATAGAAATAAATGGACTTTGTGGGACCAATACATGTAGAATAATGTTCAGGAAGAGGCATGATGTTTAAGGGAAGGCAGGAATTCAGCAATTTATTAATGCTTAAATGCTGATAGTTATAAAGAAAAGATATGTAATGCATAATGTATGAAAATGAAAATTATATGCCATTAAGGTTTGTTTTCTTTTCTAACATATGTGTGCTTAAAGGTGTTTCACAATCATCAGGAGTTAATAAGTCATTGATAAGAAATACGAAATATTGTTTTAATTCCCATTTATGTCTACAGAGTAGAAACCATGTACATCATTTCACTTCAATTCAATACAAGAAGCACTTAGAAAAAAAGCAATGTGAATGAAAAACTTCAGTGTGAAAACAATATCATCCTAAAGCTTAGATATTCACAACTCTTTCAGATAACTTCAGTGAAAATAGATACAGTGTGTGTGTGTGTGTGTGTGTGTGTGTGTGTGTGTGTGTGTGTGTGTGTGTGTGTGTGTGTGTGTGTGTGTGTGTGTGTGTGTATTGTGTGTGAAAAAGCAAGTGAGAGAAAACTTGAGAATTTAAAAAGGGAGGAGGTTAAGAAATATCATTAAATTAGAGGCTCTCAAAATGATTCATTAGAAT
>NC_056728.1:519918348-520115848 GCF_019279795.1 Protopterus annectens | reverse complement strand
AAACACTGTTTAACAACTATACTGTATTGTGCAAGGAATAGAATTTAATACAATCAGGAAGGTGTATCAAAGAGCACGTGTATGTTTCATGTGCAAGGGGCCTATGATTTGAAAACAGCTCAAAGTTAATCTTTATCTGCCACTGGTAAAATGTATTTTCTTTGAATGTGGGTTTCAATGCTGTTTCAATGAATGTGAGTTTCAAGGGCAGAGAAGTTTTAATGCTAAGTCCAGTTTCATTGTGAGACTGCATTACTTTGTTTAGCAGATATTTATTGGTGTCCGTGCTGTAAAATGCAAAATAAAACTTTTCTGGCAAATCATTTAGGAATTAAGTCACTAAATAATGACCAACGTTAAGTTTCAGATGTCATAATCTTCAGAAAAATGCATGCTAAAGCAAGAACTGATATTCTATCAACTGTCTTAAGTTTATACAAGATCAATTTTTAGTACTGTTTGTATGTTCCCCCAATATATTTGGCTTTGTCCAGATTTCCTGCATTAAGAGCTTGAGAGGTATGTGCAAATAAATCGCTTTATAGAATTAGGAATATCCAAACCTCTCAACTGTCCCCAATTTTGGCTCAAAATGTTGCTCTCCCCCTAATAATCTCTCCGCAAAATAGTAATTTTGGAAGAAAACGTGGAGGGTTTACTTTTATAAATAACTGTAATGATCAGAGTTATACATTACTTTTATTTCAGAAATGCATGTAGATTCTCTAATTTTGTCAGCTGCTCAAGTTAAAACTGTGCTCCTATTAAAATGGTGTCCCTTCTTTGACAGGTTCCCAGCTGTATTGTCGGGCAATCCTCTACCCCAACTACCATGCTGCATTTTTCAAAGAACTGACTTTCAGGTTCATTTTCAATTCAAGGAACCAAGTTTGAGTTAATTTATATTATATTACTGAAGAGGCATTACAGCGAATGCCTCTTCATCGACACTTAAGAGCTAACCGTGAATTACGAGAATGGCTGTAGCTTGGCTGGGGAGGGGGGTAGCAGTTTGAGAGCTGTGAATGCAAATTTGAAAATCCTAGCTACACCCCTGGTAGTATACACACTGACAAGCCAGGGGTAGCAAATGTAAAAAATCTTTAAAAATGTCCTAAAAGTCTTCCTCTACTGAACGATAAGCTTTTCGTGCTCACAGCCAGCCAAGACAGTTATGCATTTTTGAGAAAGGTTGGGGGTTGGGAGATGACTGGACTAATACATCCAGATGATGTAATTGTGATTGGCTGCAGCTGTATTTGGCTGGCTGCTTAATTTCTGTTAAATACAGCTGCAGTCAATCTCTTGTTATTGGTGCTGCCTGCCTAATTCTAACGTTTGGAGTTCACAGTAGACGGTATGAGTAAAGAGCCGAGCAACTCAAATTCTTTGTGGTCCTGCAGTTTGCGTGGATTTCTCTGTTGCATGTGTGCTAAATTGACTATGCTTTTGGATTTTCTGATCAAGTGTGTGCAGCACTGTACAAGACAGTCTCCTGAAATTTGGTTGGGTGTACCATAGGGTATTAAGATGCACAGCCAAGAACTTCAGAACAGCTTGTTTCATTTTTTTCTTTTTTTAAGACCAGACAGGCCTTACGACGATGAGCCGCACATATGGTCATTTTTCTGCACACTTCTTTCTGCTCCATTCCCTTACAGCAATCAGCCAACCCACAAAAGTTAGCTTGTGGCCCAACTGGGATCGAGTTGATCCAGAATCACCACTCTGCAGTACTGAGAGAGGACAGCTGCAAGATATATCATTTTTTTTTACTGAGTATAAAAAAAAACACGAGGTAAGTGGCAAATTTTGAGTGTATCTGTGTATTTCTGTGCAAGTGTTAAGTAAATGGGTGTGGTTGTGCGTTCTCTAGTCTGTATATTACAGATGACTTGAAAATAGTTAAAACAGCTACATATGGGGCATGCATGTCTGCAGAAGAACTTCACTAAAGTGATGTTTTGGGCACAGCAAAGCTGATAATTACAAAACTAAGCTTATAAGATTGGTGATTGGGAGACATAACTGAATGGTTAATATTTTAATACAGCACGCAGTGATTGAAACTGTAGATACATTTTAGGATTAGGGTATATATGGTATGGTAAATGGATCATTCCAAGTTTGTTTTTCTAATCATATCAACCAGCTGGTTAGTGATAGCTATAGAACAATAGTATAAAAATGCTTATAAAGTCTAGGAAATTGGAAATTAAGTCATTGTTTTTTAGTTACATTAGACCCAAACTTGAGTATGGAATAACTATACAGAAACCATATAAGAAAATCATGAGTGAACTATAAAGACCCCAGCGGAAATAAACCACGAGCATCAATGGAAGTGAAAATTTAAGTTACTGTGAAAGACTAAAATATCTTGACAGGGTCTCAGATATTTAAGAGCTGATCTTATTCAGGTATATAAGGCATTTAAAGACTACCTCTGGGAATATTTAGGGTTATCAAAAAGTAGTAGCGAAACATCAGACAACCTATTTAGAAGATTCTATAGGAATGAGAAATGTACTAATTGCTTCTCTAAGAGAGGAACTGATGCATGGAAGAGATTACCATATTACATTAAAGCAAGTACTAGTTTAGATATTTTTAAGAACAGTCTGGAACTTATTATGAGAACTGTTTTGGTATATTGGCAGGCTAGAAGGGCATTATTGCCCACACTTGAAATATTTCTGTGTATGCAAAATCTAAAATGGGAGAACAAAGGCCCAGAAATTGGGGAAAGATTTAAATATCACTTTTTTAAACTTAGAAAGATGTTGGGATAAGTGGATATGTGTTAGCATGCATTTTCACTGTTTAAGCGAAGCATTTTTTCCATGTTTAGGATTTTAAAGGTTGTGTTAGTGCACATATGGTCAGTCTGATGCCAACTCAAACTGTAGAGAAGGGGTTTATTTACATTTGCCAACACATTAAAATCAGTGACTTTCCAAGGAGTATTTGAATGTTGCAGTTGTTCAAACCAACAATTTTATATATGTGTGTAGAAACAGTCTGTTTGGTTATCACAGAAGTGGCATCTGTCTGGGGATGGAAAGGCAGAATACCTCTCAACGGTATCTCATTATGAGGAATGTTCTTCAGTTTGTGAGTTTGAATGTTAGCTGTTGCCATGGTATACAATACTGAATCATGTTAAAACAGGAAAACAGTTAAATAAAATAACTGTTTTCTCATACATATGCTATGAGCATCCTAGATGAAGTTGTTAGTAAATGTTCGCCTCTTGCTCCATATTGTCACATTATGTTCTATATTTTGGAGATGAGGGGTTGAGAGCTATGGGAGGCAGTCAGTGGAAGAAAGCAAATGGCAGACTTTAAGTCAGTCTGTGTAGGACATATTGTTTAGCCCTAGTATCCTTTTAGTAAGGCTTCTTTGTGGGCATTCCAATTGCATGTGTCTGGACAGATACAGGCCAAAGGGAGCATTATGCTCAATGACTGGCCTAAAGAGTGCTGAGTAAAGGAGGGCAGTGGCATCCTAGATATAGACATAACCCATTTCTTTAAGATGTTTAATATAGAAGCACTTTCTTACATAAGTAGACATACTGGTCAAAATTTAGGTCACTGTCTAGATAAGTTCCGAAAACCCAAACAAGTCTATTCTTAAGGTCTTATTGTCATCATAGTTGTTCTCTGAGGTAGATGACTTCCAAAGGATACAATAATGCATTTACTGGCATTTCATTTTGGTCCATGATTGTGGCACCAGTTGTTTGTGACAAACCATCCAGTAGGATGGCTGTGTAATTTGGGGTTCAGTGACTGCTCCTAACTTGTAGTCATGTGCAAACTTAGTCATCCAGAACCCTTTGGTATTGGCTTTTACGTCAGAAAAGTAGATATTAAACAGGAGAGGCCCCAGCACCAAACCCTGGGGACTCCACCAGTAGATCATCTCTTTCTGGAGGTAACTTTGTCAATTTTGCTTTCTTGCATCTCATCTGTGAGCCATGTGGCAATCCAGTAGGTGACCATAGTTTATTCCTAGTTTATTTAGCTGTTCTACAATGCCTGAGTGGGGGATTGTGTCAAAAGCTTTAGCTAGGTCAAGGTATGCAATGTGTTCCATTTTGCTTTCCTATATTGCACTGGTGACCTTTGCAAAAAAGTGCATTAGATTTGGTAAGCATGACCTGCCCTTGACAAATCCAAACTAAAATGGAAACAGTATTCGGAGGGTTGCTGTTTCCTAATAAGGCTTTCCACGGCTTTGCATATTAGGCTGGCCAGACAAAGTAGATTTTGTGTTACTGTCCTTTGGGAAATGCTACAGTACTTAAATTTGGTTTTATACATTGCATATAATTTAACTGACTGTTTTTAGGACTTTTTTCATAAAATGTGTATTTCCTTAACTTGCAATGTTCTTTAACTAACTGAACTTCACTTGCACACACAAAATTATTTACATAAATTAACTTTGCTGGTTTCACATAAATCATTGTTTACTTAAATTACTTACATTTGCTATGGGTCTTGCGGTGATATCACCTTCACTGGGATTCTTTGCTATGTTATCATAATGCTTATGTCAGGTATGCCATATAAAAGAACTATGACTTCATATGGGCAACCAAACATATCCTCTAGGTATGTCTTGAAACAACTGGTAATGTCTGCTAATATGCTGTGTGCTGGATAGGAGTTATGTACCTCCACTAACATAACCACACCAGGTTCACTGGATCATATGGGAATATTAGGCTAACTGCCATGAATGGTAATTATAAGGCTAGCTAATAAACTGAGATCAGAATCAAACCCAATACTTTGTGTCTGAGGTGAAAACCTTAACCGTTGTGCTCAATCGACCCGCCACCCCCAATGTTTTGCAAATGACTGTATGTTGCTGTGTTTTCACACATGCTGATACAATATCTTAAGGTGATCCTTCCACATCCCCCTTCCCCAGTGTTTTGCTTTCCTGCCTCCCCACCTCACTTGTTGACTTTCCAGACTGCGCCCCCCCCTTCATAAAATCCTGGATCCGCCACTGATGAGACTAGTTGCTTCAGTATAAGGACAAGCAACCTCCAGTGGCAGGGTTACAATTGTGGCAATATATTATACAGATCTTAGGAGAGGACACTTACTGTGGCAGGGTTACAATAGTGACAATATATCATACAGATCTTAGGAGAGGTCACCTTCTGTGGCAGGGTTACAATAGTGGCAATAAATTATGCAGATCTTAGGAGAGGACACCTCCAGTGGCAGAGGTACAAGAGTGGCAATATATCATACAGATCTTAGGACAGAACACCTCCTGTGGCAGGGTTACAATAGTGGCAATATATCATACAGATCTTAACAAATTACAGAATCATAAGGGAGCCCTCAACCAGTATACGGTGAGGGCATCTACCTGAGAATTTTTTTCCATGAGATCCTACTACTGTCCTTTAAACAGTTACCAAGTTTGCAGAACATAAGTGCTAGAAAAAAATGAACAGAATGCAGTACAAATAGCACAAGCCACTGCAACAGCCATACCACAAAACATATCAGATGAAATGGCATACTAGAGTAACACTTCTCAAAACATTTTTTCTAACATACAAATGGGGAATTTATATGCACTTCTGAGATTGTGGTTTATAGTATCAATGAAAGAAATTCAGGTTATGTCGGGTAACTGGATCTATAACAAAGACAGGTCAGGCCCACAGATTCAAGATAAATGTTCATAGGATCATAGTTATTTGAAGAATGACTGACAAGCCTGTGGGAGAATTTTTTCAGTCTGATTATTTTGCATCAGAAGTGTTAGTTATGTCTCTTCAAGGGCAGTTCCAAACATCTTCAGGAGCAAAATAAAAGGAGAAAAAGTCAGTTCTACTACTCAGTACAACAGACAATGTTTTGAACTTTCATATTTGCATTAGAGCAAGCAACAGTGGACATATTAGGGGACTGATTCCCATTCTCCAAGAGAAATTTCAACAAGTCCCACTACTAGGAAACCATATTACTGAAAAAAACTTTCAGTAATCCAGAAGTTGAAAACATTTTTTTCCAGAAATCCAGTCCGCTGCACCACCCCCCACCCCATGTGGGGTGGGATGTCCCACAACCCCAGTTGATATATATATATATATATATATATATATATATATATATATATATTGGTTTCTTATTGAAATATATGTGTAGCATTGTACACCTATGAACTATTCGTACTACAGATGTTCGAATAGTTCATATGTGTGCAAGCTACGTAATCGAATGGTATATTTGCTAATGTACTGTTCATTCACAAATATAACGTTCAGTTATGTACAGGGATCACGGTAAAGTGTGATTAGGGAAATACATCCCTTTCCTCACTGTAGTGCGATCTTGGAGTTGGAATATTTAGTTAGGGGGGTGTGGGGGGCACAGCATAAATGGGATGTTAAGTGTATGGGTTAAGGAGTTACGGCAAGGGTGGCATTGTTATTAATGCTGTAAAATGTCATTGTCAACATTTTCAGCATCAACAGCTGATTTTCAACATTAGGACCATAAGGTTATGTGTACTTTTGGCGAAACAATTCACTGTAAAGTACCTTTTTTTTCTAAACTTCGACATTTTAATAGTACGCCTATATATATATATATATATATATATATATATATATATATATATATATATATATATACATATTTATTTATTTATTTACATTTGTTGACTGAGAGTGTCCGACTGGACATAGGTCCATTTTCAGCGGAGGCCCAGGGAGAAAAGCTCCACAGTTAAAATAAACAGACAGTAGTTACACTGGATTACATAGCGATTAACAATTTAACATAGCAATTACTTACAACATATTTACAGATGAAGAACATAGTACATCAGTAGATAACTAGAATCTTTACCTGTGAAGTACATAACAGACATTAACAAATGTTACAATAAGAAGTTCCTGCTGTATAATAAGTACTAGGCTTATGAGCATCTGAGCGTGCTATAATCAAGGTAGTTATTGGAGTGGAAAGAAAGGTAGTGGTTGGATGGGGTGGGTGATATTAGAGTGGGAGTTGCAAGGGCATAGCCAGCATGTTTTTAGGTGTGCTTTTAGTAAAGTTTTGAAGTGGGTGCATGATGGTATGGAGGTAATTGTGGGTGGGAGGGAGTTCCGTAATTTGGCTATGGTGCAAGAGAATAGTGCTTCACCAGCAGAGTTATTGGCTTTAGTGATCTGCAAGTGATTTTTGTTGCTGGATCTTAGTGGTCTGGTGGTGCGATACACACACACACACACACACACACACACACACACACACACACACACACATATATATATATATATATATATATATATATATATATATATATATGTATATTAACTCTGTGATCACAAAACAGACTGAAAAAGACCAAAGTCAATGAACACTGAAAAGCGGTTTCAGTGATATTACTTTACTGAATTGGGACTCATACTATTAACTGTAACACCTCTCACCCTCCCCATATTATGTATACTGTATGCTATATGCTATACATTTAAAGAATGCTTCCATAATGAGGTTATACCGAATCCTAAATGTTTGTTTAATAAAAACTATCTGCTCAATAATGTGACTCCACAGTGGTATTACCTAACTATTACGCTGCCATGTTAGCACATACATGTTCTGATTTCAGGCCAGCTAAAACTCAATATCTCTCTATATCTCCCCCTTACTTTGATCCTTTTTGTTTATAACTAAAATACAGCCCCGGGTGGTATGCTTACTGCACATAGCATGTTGTCTTTTAATGTTTTATGACATGTCCTGTTTATACATAGCCAAATTATCAGTTTATAGGTATCCCTTGATTGTAATAATAGTGTCTTTCTTTGCAGTCCCTACTGATTTCATAAAACAACTAATGACTGTGGTATTTTTTTCCATTTTTATGCATTTTTAACCAAAACATCTCCCTCACACAAGTTTCATGCTAAGACACCCTAATAAAGTATAATGTTTTGTTTTTCTTCCTTGGATTTCTGTAATCTTCCAGCACATCTCTATTAATGGTGATTTATTTTTTCAAGTATCAGATTACATGACTTGAACTTTTATTGAATGTTTTTCTTTTCTCTGTAATGAGTATAGGTTCTAATGAATCAGTCTAAGACAGCCTCCATTTTTATGGCAGGTCATAACCTATTGTTCTCTCTCTCTCTCTCTCTCTCTCACACACACACACACACACACACACACACACACACACACACACACACACACACACACACACACACATGAATGTCTTTAAAGTTTAAGTAGCACACATCTGTACATCTGCATTGTAGACAGAAAGCTTGTACACTGGTATTTTTCAAAGTACTTCTTGTAAGCATTGGGGATTGTATACGCTGCTCTCCCTTTCATGACAAAAATGGGTATTAAAGCAATATGTCTAACTTAATTCAAGACATTACAGTATGTAACCATAAACAGTGTTTTCTCTTATGTTCTGAAATATTCTTATTACAGTGCAGCCACCCTACCCTTTAAAAATTATTTTTCTTCTCAGGTGTATTGGAGTATAAACCAGATTCGTAACATTTGGTGGATGTTAGCCATGTCCTCTTCTTGTCAATCACTCATCTATAGGTGGGGCTATACTACAGCAGTGCATTACATATGGCACAATTTCCATGTTTGAATTACTCAGTTTTCTGGGAGCATCCACTCTTATTGAAAATGGGCCAGATTCCAAAAGACAGTTGCGAATAGTGCAACACAACAATGGAGGAAATCACCACATAAGGGAATGACATGATTCCATAACGGATGCAAAAACAGGACCAAGTAATTACCTAGTCAGAATAGGATAATTGCTGACTCCACATAAGTCCGCCAGATTCCAAAACACAATGGGTGCACCCAACATAATTTAAATGCGACAGATTACTTCACCTAGGACTTTCTGAAAGCATTGGGTGGAGGCCATATCTGCTTAATTTTAACGCTACTATATTCCATAAATTAATAAGTAGTCCTTTGGATTCCACAAATGTAACTTAAAAAAATGCAACCAGCATCTAATGCACTGGAGCAAGCTGGTGTACTGTAAGGCATAACAGGGGACATTCTGTAAATGTGTCCCAGATAGCAGCTAGCCAGATGCCAAGCCAGGTGACAGTTACTCCAGCTCTCTGAACAGGAAATAATAGATAAGGATTAGATAGCTGGTGCAGATTGTGTGCAGGATATTTGCACCCCATATGTATGCTCACAGTCTGCAGGGTAACCCAGTAACATTAGAAACTAAAGTGCACCTTAGTCTGGGTATACTGGCCTCTGAGACATTTTAGCAGCATATGGGAGATTCCATAAGAGTGTTCCAGACAGCTGCTATCGGTATTCTCACACAGTTCCTGGCTGGAATGTGCACCAAGGTGGATGAATATATCCACTTCCCAAAAACAGCCACAGAGTGCACAACTGTCATGCAACAGTTCTATGCCATAGCCAATTTTCCCTGTGTCTTTGGTGCAGTAGATGGCACCCACATCCCAATCAAAACCTCAGCTGTACCTGATGCTGAATGGTACATCGAGAGAAAGGAGCAACCATCACTCACTTGCTAGCTAGTGTGCTCTGCAAAAGACCTCATTAGTAAAATCATGGTTACAGACTCCAGTAGTGTGCATGATGCAGCAATATGGAGGGAAAGTGCCCAGAGGTCTGCTTTCCAACATGGTGAAATACCAGAGAGGCTACTACTAGGAAAGGACATGATCACTGCGATACTAAAAGCAGTAGCCAGACATTGCAACAGGAAGTAAGATAAACAAATATTCCTTCTCATCCCCTATAAACAGATGACTGTGGTTAGCCACTGGAGCATGGCTTATGACACAATACAGAACACAATCAACATCTACCAAGGAACTATACAACAGAGCACACACCAGGGCATGAATCAACATTGAATGTGTGTTTAGGGTGCTGAAAGCCGGAGTAAGATGTCTGAACACATCCGGGGTGCACTCCAATACATACCAGGAAAGGCATCACAGATGGTCATTCTTTGTGCCATATTGCACAACATGATAACATCAAAGGACAGTGGCCAAACAACCAGAGGTGTGGGTGAACTACCCTAAGAACCCAGGTGTTAGATGTGAAGCTGTCACATAATGAGCATAAGGACACATGAGTAAGAAGAAATAGGCACAGGAGATGGAGAATGTGACTAAATGTGTTAGATCAGGCAACATGACAGCATCTGACACAACTTTTGAGTCATGACAAGACACACATACAGTAGTATACAGACTAAACAGTGATGTTCACACAGTGTTGCCTCACAACAGCATCAGCGAGAAGACCTAATGAAAAGAAACAATTAGTTGTCCATATTGAACATCATACACAACAGAAGCATATGAGTTGCCTGTAAGACCATATGAACACAACTCATTAAGGAAAACATCCAGATGTATATGGAGGAAACTTTACCACAGGAGGTTCCCTGCAATGTATATCACCAAAGAGGACCACAATGGCATATGTGTGGCACCCAGGAGGTGTGCACAACAGAAGTTGTGGTTGTACACTTATATCATTATACAGATAACTAGCATGAGAAGGTAGCTGTGAAATAGCCAGTACCGTGATAAATATAGGCCCATGCAGTGTATGAGAATGCATCAGAACAAATGTAACCTAAATGCAAGGGTCGTACACTAACAGTGATGTATCATACATACCATAGTGATGTGTAACAGTGTGGTACAATATACTAAACAGCATACAGCAGCATAAGTAATGTCAAGCTTCTCAAGTACAGCCAAAAAGAAAAATACCACAAACAAGTCTCACATAACATACCTGACATGGAACGACACACATAAGGCAATGCTTTGATTCACTGGTTATTGTTGCAGTATGAGTCAGTTAGAGATAAGTCTATGTTCAATCATGCAGAACATCAATGACAGTAAGTACACATCAGCCACAGAGCATGCAGCAGTGTTTGCAATACAGCAACATGGGTATATATTTGTGTGGAATCAAGTAGATCTGTGGGAGTACTCATGAGAATTACATGCCAGCATGAGATACAAAATGGAAACTTGCTGACAGAAGTGCATTCACTGCTGAGACATGTGCAGTACCATATTAAAATGCCATAAGTACATGGGCATGTATACAGAGGCCCACCTGTGCATGCAGAAATGGCAGACAACAAGGAAATGTGTAATGTAGCAATAAATGCTGGATGGCTAACATAATATGCTGATAACCATGTAAATATGTGCTATATGTCAACTAGCAAGAGATACAAACATGGAAGCATGGAGACTGTCACATAGAACATCACTGTCATCAATATATGTACTAACATACACAATTACAAATATTTACTACATATCAAAACTGGAAGCTAGTTATCTAGGTCAGATAACTGATCAGAAAAACCCTGTTGCATCAGACATTTGAGAAACCACCTACAGATGGAGTGGTCAGCACAGTAGTCATTATTGACACAGGGTCAGAGTGCCACAACAGGACTCACATTGTATCAACCATCAGTGTTACTCTAACTCAGTCTAGGGCATCCATGCTGATGGCTTGCACCACAGTCCTTGCTGTCCCTGCCATGTCCAGAAACACTCAGTCCATAGTGCTCTACTGAGGAGTTGAATGTGGTGACCCTAGCATTTTGGGACACAGTGTGAGTAGGAGTAGCAGTGCAATGTGTATGTCTGGACATGGTTGCTGGGTTCACAGTTGATTGACCAATGGGAGATGTGCATACACATTTCAGCACAGACATTGATGTCCAAGGACCATGTGTGGGTCTGATGAGATGGGATCTGCCTCTCCCACTGGAGGTAATCCGCTTAGTACAGTTAGGGCATGCAACATCCAGCTGGTATTATGGCACTGCTTTAGCACCACAATAAACAGCTTTCAACAGAACGTTGAACATACTGCCATGCTGTGCAGCCAGTGATGATATGACGTCTCCATATCTGTGCTTCTGAGCTTAACGTAATGCATGCAGCTGGTGTGCTACACAATCAGTGACACAAGAAACTGTGTGCAGCTCAAAGCAATGATGTCACTGTGAATGGTCATATATCAATAATAGTAAGCAGACACCCTCTGACAAACAACTATGCACATCATATATACTCCCATGTGTTGTCTGATGAACAGTATTGGTTTATTTTGGGGAAGAGTTACCACCATTATTAGACTCTACATGGGACAGTAGGTCACAGTCAACATTATGTCCCATCATCTGATGTCCCCACATCATCAGAATGGTTAGCCATGTTATCTTCCTTTTCAGAGGCTGCAACATGTACCACATGTCTATCCACCTCTGGGCCAAAAAATGATCCCAAATGCAGTTGCACATGTGCCATTGGCTATACTATCCCAGTAAGGCACATCACATCCAATCTCAGAATCAGTGTATGGGCTACTGGAGGAGGCAGGTAGCGGACTTGCTGCAAAAACAGGCAGATGATACATGTCATGTGCATTCACAGAAGTCAAATGATGCAGCATAGGACTAAAATTCTACTTACCAGAACACTGTGGCTGGGGTGGTGCAAGGACCCTTTAAACCAGAGATATGCCATGTCATCTACATATCAAGCAAATATGACAGATAATGTCAATACAGTCACTAAAACCAACCTGGCATATCCTCCTCTGACTCAACTGCTGGTGGCGAGGGTTGAATTGCCACTATCATGTGAATAGATACACATGCACAACTCAGTATTAAGCACATACTAGGTATCATGTAACCTTCCACCTGATGTATAACACGGCAAATAAGATATACACATATCAGATGAGTGACAATGACGTGCAGATTATAGGTGTCCTATGCAGGTTAACAAGACCACATTAGTTATGAAGGGCACAGATGTAATTATCAATAGTGAAATGTAGCAACCATATAGACTGTCTTACCAGATTTGTCCTCCTTGGTTGGGTAATATATCATCTGGCATAAAGAGGAACTTGTATTATAAATTGGTATGCAAAACAACATGTGAGTATGCTCCTTAGTCATCACAGGCATCAGAGGCACACAACAGCTATGGATCACACTAACAGACTATGGATACACCAATATGTGACATGTAATGCCATTGTTCCAATGTTGATGAGGCTATGCAATTGAAACATGTAACATCACACATGTTGCTGACAGTGTTATGTATGTGCAGTGTAGGTAAAATAATACACTGTAACACTTACCTTGTGCATCTGCATCAAGTGTGCTCTCATGGCTTAGTTCTGCTGCTGCAACTCAAATATAACAATAAGGTAAGAATTGTGAATGTCCTTCAGTCAGAATTGGTGTATGCTACAGTGTTTGTGAATGTTGGATTGTATGTCCTGGAACACTTGCCTCATACCTCCCCCTGGGTATCTGACAGTCCTAGCAGGTGTTATGATGGCAAGCCAGGAACATTGTTGTCTCTTCCATGGAAGTAATGTTGGCTCAACTCGAGTGGCATTCCTCATGTTGTTATAGTTAAGGAGTCTGTTGGCTGCACATAGAATCAAGTCAGCACAACATCTTGGGCAGACCTCCTTGGATCTATTGTGTCCATCCACAGCATTGATTATATGTTTAACATCCATCCACATGATTTCTGCACACAGTGTTGCCCATCCATCTGAGTAAGTTTTGGCCATGCTGGCACAAAACCTCTATAATTATTTCATTTTTGCAAAATAAAAAAATTGTCCCTCCTGTTTTGGCTGGACATCTGAAAGACAGAGTGATATGCACATCTTAAAGTTACGATAGGGGTTCACATATTGAAAAGACAATGTTAAAAGCATATATTAAGTGAATGTCTCACCTCTCATTTACAGTGCATAGCTATACAAAACAATCCATGTCATCCATACTACTTTCCTGTACACATAAGTGGAAAGAACATACCTGAATAGCTGATTCATATGCCCTAACATAATCAGCGTATATGTCCACAGATATTAATCCATTCCACATGTTTAGATATGTCATATAAGCAGAAGTGGGATTTGAACCCATCTCAGCAGATATTATGGCAAGCAAGAGCCAAACACATAACCATTGTGCCCCAACTTCAATATTACAGCAATAGTATTGCCACAGTTAAACAGGTTCATAGATTAGTAGTGGCTGAACTACTCTTGTGGGCCATTTTAAAACTAGATATCTACCCCATGTGAGAATCAAACCCTGCACCTTGTGTCTATGAGGTAAACACCTTAACAATTATACCAACTACAAAGCCAAATGCACAGCTGAACACAATTAACAATTCTAACTCAGTAATAGAGGATGTATCACAGCTGTTATTGTAGTCATTCACAGACAGTATCACAAATGGGACCTTCATGATATGGTAAACAACACAACTACTGAAAATTATAGATTCATTGGTGTATATGGACTATAGACCTAAATGTCTTGTCATACAACCCAATGTGATCCATAAATCTGATTTATATTTGATTTATATGGAGATTATTTACTGAATGCCGCTGTCCATCAGAGACATAGGAGCCAGACCAGGGGTGAATTTCCAATGATCCTTCCATTGGTCCAAGTTGTGCTTTAATAGGGATAGGGAGGAACTCTGCTTCACATGAATGGGAAGTCTGTTTCAGAGAATGGGAATTGTCAAAGAAACATATCTGTCTCTCCAACATGTATTTATGCTGCAAGTAAAATTTCAGTCTTTTAATCTAGATGTTCTGATGCTGTTTGTTTTGCCGCTGTGCAAAAGGTTCATCAAAACAGGGTCCAAGGATGCTTTGTATGTCAGGTAAAGATCACCTCTCAGAAGTCTGTATAATACTGAGCAATGAGACAGGGCTTTCAAGTGATGTGTGTTTACTCCCTGTATTCTTTTTGTAAGGAACCTTTGTGGAAGTTTCAGTTGCTGCATGTGTCTTGTCAGGTACATATCAAAGGGGGCATT
Source organism: Protopterus annectens (assembly GCF_019279795.1). Taxonomy (NCBI): domain Eukaryota; kingdom Metazoa; phylum Chordata; order Ceratodontiformes; family Protopteridae; genus Protopterus; species Protopterus annectens. Next base: position 520,100,883 of record NC_056728.1, on the reverse strand, counting down.
ATACACTATGATGGGCCTGATGAGAGCCAAGTACAGTGGTATGATGACCTCTCTGGACCTAGATGCCATGTGCTTACTTATAAGTTGAGCAACACAGAAGGATTTTCTTACTACCTTGTGCACATGTTGGTTGAAGGCTAGGTTAAATCTACTTGAGCTCCCAGCTCCCTAAGCAGCAAATCAACTTTTAAGGCTCTTTTACTGATGCAGTTACCCAGGGTGGCGGACATCCCAAAAGGCACTATAATGCATTTTTCTGTATTAGACCTTCCTGAAGGGCATTATTATCTTCAGGAGATTCAATGACTGCTCCCAATTTGTAATCATCTCCGAACTTGGTTAGCCAGATGTCTTTGACATTGGCTTTGACATCCAAGATGTGCATACCAAAGAGTAGTGGGCCTCACACAGATCCCTGGGGGACTTCGCTGGTAACAGTCCTCTTTGTGGAGGGGGCCTCACCAATTCTAACTTCCTGAGTCCTATCACTAAGCCAGCTAGATATCCAGTGTGTTATAAAGGGGTTTATACCTAGTTCTGTAAGTTTGTTGACATTGCCCAAGTGGATTATTGTATTAAATGCCTTAGCCAGATCCAGGTAGGCAATGTGCACAGATTTCCCTCATCCATTGCCTTAGTGACTTTGTGACAATATGAGGTACTGCCAGCCATGCATGAGAAGTAGGGCAGTAGATGTATGACTTGTGCAAGCACAGCTAGCTTGAATGTTGTAAATAATTATATATCATTTATATAGCAAACTGATTTGTACAGACGCTTGTGCTGAAAATGTATTTGTGAGGTTTGCTTGTTTTAAAATCTATCAACAGTGCACCCTGCTGGAATGAAAAGAAATGTACATGTGTTACTATAACTGAATTAAGTGCATATGTCTTAATAGAAGATGCTGGAACAGTAGAGGTTAGTCAGCTAGTTTACTTTAAGAAAAATAATGGAAATGGAAATGAGCTGTTAAATCATTAAAAAGGTACCCCACCGTAATGAATAGGACCGGAGATGGTGGGTCTGGGAGAAGCCTTTGCTCATTAGCTCAGTAAAAAGAGGATAAGCCCCATTCACTGCCATAAACACTTAGATGTGCATTATAGCCGTCTATGCTAAATTCCTGTCTCAGCTGCAGAGGAGAATACTGTGATAACTTATAGTGAAATGACCAGATGAGGTCATTCTACAAGCCATCTTGGATATTATATTTTACGGGGAGTAATCTCTGAGTATTGAGCATTCTGTTTTGAGGAACCTAACTAGAAAGACTGCTCATGTATTTCACTGTGCCCTCCTCTATCAAGTAAGTTATTAGGGAATAGTAATACTCTTAGATCCAATCAGGAATATAGTGAAGCTTAGTTTAGAGATTGTTTTACTTTATTTCTATGAGTCTGTCCATCAGTGTTATTATCAATATTCCCTGCAATTTGAACTCTGTGGTTTACTGTGAATATATTTTTAGCATTTTCTTGTTATTTTATTATTTATTATTAAATATATTTAAACTTTTATTGTTGTTGATTTTTGATGAAAGTATTTAATCTTTCAGACTGCTTATATTTATTTGGTGACACTGTATGGGCCTCTCCAGAAGGCCTAGCTGTCTTGGTCAACTACTACCATTTTTATTAGTATTAATATTACACAGTATAACTGGGCACCCTTTGTTAAGAAGCTTAGACTAGCTGATTGTGGAGTGTCTGGTGGCAGGGATAACTACATTATACTCTGGACAGAAGGGACACAGCAGGTAAATATGTGCCAGCCTTTCCCAGGGGTGTGTGTGTGCATGTGTGTGTGTGTGTGTGTGTGTGTGTGTGTGTGTGTGTGTGTGTGTGTGTGTGTGTGTGTGTGTGTGTGTGTGTGTGTGTGTGTGTGTGTGTGTGTGTGTGTGTGTGTGTGTGTGTGTGTGTGTGTGTGTCTGAAAAATCAAATCTCACAGTGTGTGTGTATATCAGCTACTTGGAGCAGGGGCACCAAGCACTGGGCTTACAGAGATGGTGTTGGAGGTCTTGGCTTGGACATTAGGCTGAAGACCTAACACTACAGCTGTTCCAGTGGGGAGTCTTATTGGGGACCTGGAGGGAGACAGATAGAGGGTTCCAGACCCCGGACTGAATGTGTTCCCTGTGTGCTCTTAAGGGTGCTTGATGCAGAAGAGTCTGCATTTGGAAATACTGAGTCCACCCATTTGTATTCCAAGTGCACATCACTGTCTAGTGCCAGTGGTGAGGATTCAGGCTCCTTGATTACTGGCCCAGCATGGGATGTCACACACCTTTTCAAAAAGTCCACCATATACAGTCACCATGACCTTCCTTTGACAAAGCCAAACTGGGATATATCCAGTGTCCTGAGATCTCCTATGTCCTCATTGATAATTTCCATGATAATTCTTTCCATGGCTTTGGCTTTGTACATAAGACTAGTTAGACTAATGGGTCTGTAGTTTCCATGACTTACTGAAAGCTCTCTCTTGTGAAGGGGAATGACCATCATAGTCCTCCATTTACATGGCACAAAGCCTGTTTTAACACTACAGTTAAATAATGACTCACAGGGTCCTGATAAGTCATACTTTAGATTATTCAGGAGGCATCCAGGGATGTTACTGGGGCCCACTGAGGCCATGTTCTTGGCTTTAGTGAGTGCAGCCAATACATGCTCCCTAGTTATAGTTGGAGGGGTTATGTTTGAGGGTTTTATTGGGGGGATGGTTGACGGGTGTGAGGAGAGTAAAGCTGGATATGAGTTTGTCTTTTAACAGGTTTGCTATATCGTCAGGCTCAGTGAATGTAGAACCATTAACGACCAGTTCAGCACATTGCTGTGTGCTGCCCTTCAAGTTTCTGACACAGCTGCAGAAGGTCTTATGGTTATCCTTCACCTGAGAGGATATCTTAACCTCAGTGTTGACTTTGCTTGACCTAATTAGCCCTTTTAGTTGTCTATCTACTTTGATGAGACAGCTTTTATCTTTATGGCAATTGCCTTTCTTGATTTTTACTATAACTTTTTTTCCTTTTCTAGTATATCCTCTTTAATTTAGGATGCTACCAGAGTGATTTGTTTCTGGGGCAAGTTTTGGGCTTACTTCTGGTAGGAACAGCAGGCTCTAGGCAGTCATTGACATGGTTGCACAGAGTTTCTAAGAGAAATTCAGCATAGGCTGGTGTGTTCTTGGGGTTTGGAGGGACACTGAAGTTTGACAAATCATCACTTAATAACAGGTAATTTGCCTTGGAATAATTCCTAACTGTTAATGGTTTTAATGGGATAATGGAGTTGATTTTGGTTTTGAAAGAGACTGCTTTATGGTTGGAGCCTCAAGTGGGTGTACTCACTATTTGGTCAAGAGTGCTTATATTTATGAAGTCCAGGAATCTCTGTGGGGTGTTAGGTTGGATGTTGTGTCTCCATGCATTAAGACAGTAAAACATCAGCTTATGAAAATGAAAAGTTAGGTGGTCATGACTACATATAACAACAAACAACATAAATGCTAAGCCATCTTGATGTTGCCTATATCCAACTGAATGTAATCACAACTACCACTGTATAATTAAGCATCAGAGAGTATCTGAAAATCAGTCTATGAACATACAACTTGCTCAGAACCCCGTAAGTCATAATTCTCCACAAACCTACTTCAGACATTATAGATTAATCTGTAGTAACTACTTATATATCTTGATTCCATCCTTATATGTAGTTCACCAGGGCTGGTTTGCTCATAGCCATACAACTGAATATGGGAAAAACCTTGTTTTAATTTCTCCAAGTCTTTTGGGTTTCTAGCACCATGATGGGAATGGACCCCATTCCTAAGTCAAAGTGTGATTCAAGTTCATGAAATTAGTATGGTTTCAATCTTTGATGTTAGACAAAAGTATTCTTCACAGCACATACACTGTACCCAGAACTGACTCCTTCTGTAATTCATACGGAGTTCCATGTACTGGTAACATATTTAAATATGAGTCTAAATTCTGTTTTAAGAAACGCATTCTTCCTACTACTATTGGAATTGTTTAGGTATCTTTCTTCCACATTACCTTCATTTCTGCCTGTGAATACTGATATTTTATGACTGTGTCTCTTTATACATAAAACAATGTAAGCAATTTCAATTATCAATGCTACTTTTGACTTCTTTTCACGGACTACTATATCTGGTTTTCTGGCAAATATTTTTTTGAACTGTTGGCAATGGGTAATCCCAAGTGATATGAACTTCATCATTCTTTATAAGTAGTGCACATTTTCAATGCTTCTTAGCTACTTCAGTATTACAATGTTTGCACAATCCCCAATGCAGCAGTCTTGTCACATTATTATGCCTTTTAGTATACAGGCCGGCTGCCATTAGTGTATCGTACCAAGCAACAAGATGGGTGACTGTTTCCATTTCTATTTTGCAGAATCTGCATTTGTCTGTTTCTTCCGCACATTCAGTGGACTTTCTAAGCTAGTGTGTAAGCAATCCTCTATCCTGGGCTGCTACCCTTTCATCTATTGGTTTAAATTCACTTCTCCTTAAACATTCCTGCATCATATCATGATCAACATGAGGTTGTTTCAGGAGTTTTCTATACCTGCAACTAATGTATGCCTTTTCCATATTTCTTGCATTCACATCTGATCCTTCTCCTTATATTCTTTCTTTTATTTTTGGCACATTCAGTTGCTCACTGATATTTGTCTGCTTCTGGTTTGATTTCCATTCCTGCTTGACAGCAATATGCTTCTGCTAAACTAAGCAGGGAAGTCATGTTAGAGTTGTTCACCTCATGTTTTAAAACTTTCAATATGTTTGGATCTAGTGAAGTCAACATATATGTAGACAGTCCTATGGTTGCAGATCTAATATACATATAATCAGTTTTGATGAGACCCATCATAACGAGGAATATATATTCTTGGTTCACACAGATTTTTATATATTATTTGATGTGTGAAACATTTTTCTTGTTTTATTGTTCAACTGATGCAATACCTTTTGTGTCCAATGAATCACCCCAAACTGTAAGTTAGAGCAGGAAGAGCAAATTGGTTTACAGCTTGGAAATTATTCCTGGATGTCAGGGCTGTTTTCAGCATTAGTATTAGGCTTTGAAAATATTCCTTACTGAATTTTGTTTACATTTGCTTGTGTTTTATTATCGATCTTTCATCAGTTCTGAAATATATATACTCACTCCTGCTAAAGTTCCTTTATATTATATTCCTGTCCCAGACTGATATTTTCTTATGCTGCAGATTTCCTGCTTTAAATGTTGCTTTTGCACATTTATCAAGACAAAATTACATTCTTATATCATCTGAGAAAGTTTTAACCACTTGCAGTTGTGCTTTCAGCTCCTCACCTGACAAACGATACAGTTTTAAATCATCTACAAGAAGATGAAAAGTCTTTACCCTTTGTTGTTTTCTGGGAGCCAAACTGTAGTTATGACCTAATCTGTTAAGTAGAAAGCTTAATGAGTTAAGGGCAAGACAAAAGAGCAGCGGTGACAGAGTCACCCTGGAATATCCCCCTTTGAATTTTTATCTGAGAGATAATAATTTGTCCTTTATCATGGCTAGCTGCAAAGTGCTTTGCCACTGTTTCATGGTCACTGCAATGTAATCAATATAGGTTGTATCTTATATATCTGTAAGCACTCCTTTATCCATGAATCTAGAATGCTGTCAAGTGCTTTTTTTGTAATCTATCCATGCCATACTTAGATTCTTCCCCATTTTACAGTTCTCCATTCTGACTTTATTTAACATCAAATGATCCTTTGCTCCATGTGACTTTTGTTCTAGTGTCATAATTAAGTTTTCTTCTAAATGACTATAAACTCTGCCGGCATCAATTCCAGTATATAGTTTACATATTATTGGAGGGTGAGTAATTGGTCTATAGTCTTAAGGAGGAGTATCATTTTTCCTGTTGTTAACCAGGTTGGTGTCTGTTCCGGATGTGCATATACGTAGTTCTTACTCAGAGCTAAATCTTCATGTAAAGATGTTAATACATTTAGCTAGAAGTTAAGTACTGCATCTGAGCCTGAGGTTTTCCATTTAGGAGCTTTCCTTAATTTTGTTTCAGTTTTTCTGACCATTACTTCATCCAATTTCATATCCTGTACATTTGAACTTATTACATATTCTTTTGCTTATTTTATCCATTCAGCAACTTTGTTATGTTCCACAGGGTCTTCATAGAAAATTTCTCCAAAATAAGTCTATTTCTTCTTTTTTTGGTGGTGATTCTACTCCCTTTGTTTTGTTTCCCAATTCTCTATACAACTTTTTTAGGTCATTAATGAATTGCTTATTTTGAACTTTAACTTCATATTTATCTGCATAGCTTCTACGTTTTTCTGCTTGTGCTAATATCTTTAGTTTATTATAGGTTTATAGGTTTATACTAGGCTATCAGCCCTGGGGCCTATATAAGCCTAGCCAAAAAGTTCCCTGGCTGTCGCCACCCAATAAGGTTATTTTCCTGTGCCTCTGTTGAGCAGAGCCATAGATGTGATCCCCGGGGTGAATTTCCTATTTCCCATCCAACTGTCTATATTCCTCTTAAAAAGGGTTAATGAGGGGCTTTGCTTGACATGAATGGGTAGTCTGTTCCAGAGTATGGGAAGTCTCTGGGACAGGAGTCTATCCCTCCAACATGTTCTGTTTATTGTGGTGACAAGGTTTAGGTCCCTGGAGCATGTGGCACAGAGAGATTGTAGTTTCTTTAAGTGTAGCATGTCCAATGTAACTGGGTTTGACATGGCTTTGTATGTTAGGCAGAGGTCACCTCTGACTAGGCGATAGGCGATGGACTAGAACTGGAGTTTTTTAAGATGATCTGCGTATGGCATCTGTTTGAGGCCAGTAATCCTCTTAGTGAGGTATTTCTGTGGCCTTTCTAGTTATTGCAGATGTTTTGTCATGCCAAATGGGTTGTTGTACTCTATGATGAGTCTGATGAGGGATGAGTAAAAAGAACAATGATATATTTTTTTCTGGAGGAGAACCCTTTAGTGATGAGGTGTGCCACATAGAAGGATTTCCTGACTACTATGGTGATGTGATTGTCAAAGTAGAGAATTGTGTCCACCTGTGACCAGATCTCTTATCACACTTTCAGTGTTAAGTAGGCTACCACCTATGTGATAATTCATGGGTACAGTGTTTTTCCCAAAGGAGATGACAATACACTTTTTGGCATAGAACTTGAGGCCATGACTTTGACACCAAGCATCAGTCTCGGTAAGGCCCCTTTGTAGAATGTCCACATCATTAGGTGATTCTATTATGTCTCCCAGTTTGCAGTCATCTGTGAACTTTGTTAGCCAAAGACCTGCTGTATTAGACTGGACATCTGATAAATAGATGCCAAACAGGAGAGGACCCAGGACTGAACCTGGTGGTACTCTGCTTGTCACTGGTTTGAAGTAGGATTTGGAGTTGGCTACTTTCACTGTGTGGGTTCTATCTGTGAGCCAGTTGGCCACCCACCTTGTGACATAGGGATTTATGCCCAGTCTAGTGAGTTTATCTATAATTCCAGAGTGGAAGATGGTGTTGAAAGCCTTGGCGAGGTCAAGATAAGCTGCGTGCACCACCTTACCCTCATCCACGGCTCTGGTGACTGCTTCAAAGAAGTCATTCAGGTTTAGGAGACATGATCTTCCTTTTACAAATCTGAATTTAGTGAGGTCCAGCGTTTGTAGATTACCTATGTCTTTGCTTATAAGTTCCATGATGATGCATTCCATGGCCTTGCAGACTAGGCTTGTCAGGCTAATGGGGTGGTAGTTCCCGGGGTCTGTGGTGGCGCCCACTTTGTGGAGTGGGATAACCGTCACTGTGCACCATTCAGTAGATACAAAGCCTGATGTGAAGGTATGATTGAACATGGTACTTAGGTGGGGTGCCAGTTAATTCTATAGTTGGTGCAGAACGCAGCCTGGTATGTTGCCTGGTCCCATGGATGCTGTGTTTTTGGCTTTGGAGAGTGTGGTCTTAACTTGTGCATCCATGATTACAGGGGCTATGCAATCTTCCTGTACAGGGATGGGCCTTTTATGGGGTGAGGGGGGGTAAAATTTGCACTGAACCTATCCGCCAGGATGTTGGCAATATCAGTTGGTTCTGTATATCTAGTGCCGTTGTTCTGTAGCTTAGAGTGGATCTGAGTGTTGCCATTCAGATTCTTGACATAGTTGCAGAATGCTTTGTGGTTGTCTTTAGAATCAGTGGCAATTTCATTTTTATAACTAGCTTTGGAGGATTTTATGAGGGATCTCAGCTTCTTACTGAGGGTGACCAGGGAGTTCCTGCAATCAGGGGATTTTGCTCTTTTTTTTGCAATATTTTCTTCCTTCTGTTGTAAAGTTTGTTTATGGCAGGGGACCACCAGATTGGCTTCCTTTTTTTGGAGGATAGCAACTTGGTTTTCTGTTGGGGATGACACGATCCATGCACTCGTGTATATGTTTATACAGTGCATTTGTATAGGATTCAGCAGTCGTACCTCTATCATCCATCTGCACGGGTGTAGTGAAGTTTGCCACTTCTGTCTTAAGAAGCGTGAAGTTGGCTTTGGAGAAGTTTTTTTACAGTGGTTTCTTTAATGGGGGGGTGGAGGTGGAATACTGAGTTTATGGTGATTAGCTTATGGTCAGATCTGACCAGTGAGGAGTTGACTTCTGGAGTGGAGCATCGGTTACCCATGTTGGTAATAACTAGGTCCAGAATATTGCTGCCCCTGGTGGGGGTATGGACAAGCTGATCCAGGGTGTTGGAATATATGAATTACAGAAAGCGTTGAGCTAATGCGTTAGTACTTGAGTAGTTTTCCCAGTTGATGGTAAGGTAGTTGAAATCTCCCATTATTAGGGTATTGGGCTGTACCTTAATATTATCCAGTATATCGAGGAAAGTTGAGTGGGCATCCTTGGGCATGGCGGGGGATCTGTAGCAAGCTACAACCTGGACTGCAGTCTTGCCCAGTGTTAGTTGCACTTGGATAATTTCAGATACATTATGTTGAGCAACTAGCCTGGAGGTGTAGCTATCCTTAATGAATATGGACACTCCTCCTCCTTTAGAGTTTCAGCCCAGGTCAGGTGGTCGAACAGTGTGGTATAAATTATAGCCTGGTAATGCAGGGGTGTCTCTGGAGCCTTGAAGCAGGTGTCTGTTACTGCACAGATGTCGATGTTCTCCATATTGACGAGTCCTTCAAGTGAGTGCATTTTGAGGTTTAGACTTCTAACATTGAGTCGCATTACCTCAGTCTTTGCTTGCTTGTACCTGCTATGGTGGTGGGTTTGTCATTTGAACCTTGCCTAAAGAAGGCACTATAGGGGTGGCAAGAGCCTTAGCCAGTATCCAGAATCCCAGGGGTGACAGATGCAGGCCATTTCTGGCAAATCATTGTGGTCTAGCGATCATGTCATCCCAGGCAGACAGATACTGGATCCCCTTTGAATGACACCAGAAGCTTAGCCAATTGTTGAAGTCAGTCATTTTGTCCTTGTACTGTGGTATCATTCCGGGCAATGGCAGGATGCTGCTCAGGGCTAAGGTCATACCTGCCTTGGCTACATTATCCGAGAGCTCTTCCATGTCTCTTTTCATGTAGTCCAGGGAGGTACATCTCAGGTTATTCACACCAGCATGGACAATGACAGAGTCATATTTGTACTTGTTTTGGAGCATCCTGAGTGTGTGCATTATGTAGAAGATCCTGGCACCCGACAGGCAGCTGACAGTAACTTTCTCCTTGTTTAGCCTGGTGAGTGGGACATCAGTGTGTCTAACTATAGAGTCACCTATGATACGTGTGCTGGATATGTTGTTTTGCCTTAAGGGCTGAGGTTGAGTGTCACACTGATTTTGTGGTCTATGTGTCATATGGGTAGTGGGGGTGATGATTGCTTGAGTTTCTGCTTTGGAGGTCTCTGTTGTTTGAGCAGATTTTTATTGAGAGCCTCCATGAATGTAGGTGTGTGTTTTGTGTTACTATGTGTGGGTTTAGGTGGTGTACGACTTGATGGACTATCTGTTATGTATGGTGTGGTGTAAGTGTTTATCTTCTCCTCTTGTCTAGTCCCGTCTTGGCTGGAGAGAGCCTGGCTTCCAGTATGGTTATATAATTGCATCTCTCACAGGTTGTAGTGCTGGGTGGTAGGAGGAGAGGGTTGTCGGTGTACATGCGGCAATTGTTACATTGCCTCAAGATGCCCAGATTCATCAGGTGGACAGGCAAAATCACTGGGAGCTGAGTCTTAGACATGCCTAGATAGGTGCTTTTTAATTTAAGTACTAGAAAAACTTTTCTCCTCCTGACAAATGAGGAAAGTTGAGTGCTGCAGTAATTAGTTTGTGTTTGATAGATCCTGGTTTGTTCTGATACTGTGCATTGGTTTTGTCATGTTTATCTTTCAAAGTATTTTGTTGATCTGTTCTCTCTTCTATAAGCTTATAATAGTGACAATTCTTGTCTTAACTACTTTATAGTTTTCTCTAATCAATGCTTCCATGATGGCATTTGATTTCTTCCCTTCCTTTCCCATATTGCTCTGTGTTTGGTAAAAATTTAGGGGGAATTTAATAAAGCCTACATGGCACTCTTCTTACATGAAAGTAAGCCGTTTTGGAATCCAGTAAAAAGAGCTGGGCAGCACACATGCACACTCCAACACAGAAGTATCTTTGGCATGCAAATCACCTCATAAGCAGGTGAATTTCATGCAAATGAGGGATGTAGAGTGATCCTGCAAGCAGAGAGACAGTCCTGCAGACCCTGTGCTGGTGTCCGTAGTGTACATGGAAAACTTCTGTGTACAGGATTTTCAACACAAAACAGGGACTGTAAAAGTGTACTTAGATGGACAGAAATAGCATAGCACACACAGATATGTGCAAAACTATCCACCATGTGTCCAAAAACATAAGTGAAATAAGTTAAAATCATTTTATTTTTTTTTAATGATCTGGTTATGTTTGCACAGCCCACTGCAGTGCTCAAACATACAGTTATGAAAAAGTAAAAAAAATAAAAAAATAGTGGAAAAAACAAATTTCATAGTATATGACAGAAATATAGTATAGGACCCTTCATGGAGTATCCACAATGGTGGAATGGTGCTGTTCCTAATGAGGTAGGGCCTGGAACCATGTAGTTTCCAGGTTGTGTGCATGGAACCGTATGCAAATGAGTTGGGGTTACTGAACAGCACAAATGTGTTGCTGTGTTTGCATATCCCTTCTGTGAAGGCATAGAACCATGTTGGTGTCCACAGAAGAGGTAGCTGACATCAACAGGGGGTGTGTCTGAGAAACTGTAAGCTCATTGCAGCTCATCTGCACCTATTTGCTCAGCAGGGGTGTGTGTACACTGGCTGCTAAGTTTTGTTTACCTTCAGGGCGCATGTTTCAGCATGTTTGAATGGTGTGCCACCGTACTAAGGGTTCCCTTTCAGGGGGGTGGGTACAATGACTGCTGAGCTTTGTTTACCTTCAGGACACTTGCTTCCTCATGCTTGTGTGGCACACTGCAGTGCTGAATGTATCCAAAAGCCAATGATAATATTAATTACTGATTCACTTAAACTAAAGTCATTAAATGTTCTTAATGATGTACTTGGCAGGTGGAATACATCATCGGTAGCCAATGACATAGCCTACACCTACAGCAGACTCTAATAAAGGTTGCATACACCCCACAATCTGATTTCTCCCCCAAACTCTGCACCAGTGGAGTACAGACTTAGGAATTTTAATTGAAAGGATGCTAGGAGATGCTGCAGGTCTGCTACATCTGCTAAGGTCAATTCTGCTGCTGCTGAAAATATGCCTTGACTGAGAAGGAGAAGCATGTTCAGGCCCACAGTAACCTTCCAGGAGCTACATGAGCTGGAGATTGTAGAGCACTACAGGGTGGGCATTGACATACTACAACAACTCACTGAGCTCTGCCACCCTCAACTCAGACCCAGAGCCAACAAAGAGGAACCCATCCCAGTGGACACAAAGGTATGTGTAGATGTAAGCATACTAGTCACAGGTACTTTCCAAAGACCAGCTGGGGACATGAAGGGGGTCTCACATGCATCAGCATCCAGGGTACACCAGTTCCTGAGTTACTGGGTGCCATAGACTGCACTCTTGTACACATCAAGGCACCACCCAGTAAGGAGGGTAGAATCTACATCAAGCACAAGGACTATCACTCCATCAACTGCCAAGTCATGTACAATGTCTAAGGCATTATCATTAATGTGTGTGCTGGCAGCCCTGGTAGTTATCATGACTCCCATATCTGAAATGCATCTTAGCTGTACTAGATGTTTGCTAGGGTGGACATCCTGCATGGCCATTTACTGGGGGATGCTAGTTACGCACTAGAACTGTAGATGATAACACCCATCAGAAATGCAGATGCACCCATGGAAGAATGCCATAATGAGGCACACACACAAACTATCCACGTCATAGAGCATGCCTTTGGGCTGCTGAAGTCACAGTTCCAGTGCCTCGATATATCTGGTGGAGCCCTGCCTTTGGGCTGCTGAAGTCACAGTTCCAGTGCCTCGATATATCTGCAGAGCCCTGCCTTATTCTCCAGCCACATGTGCACAGATGTTCACAGTATGTGCCATGCTACACAACATTAATCTGTGGAAACAGCTGCAGCAGGACCAGTAAAAGGAAGAGACGCTCAGCCACCCATCACTGCCTAGGTCCCCCACAGCCACAGGAGGACTTGGAGGAGGAACCCCCTGAGGATGTCCCTGTAGACAGACATAGGCATGCCCAATATGCCCTGGCCTTGGCCAAGAGACAACACATAGCACATGCACTGACAACTTAGGGCCCTAGGGACTGACACCTTACCCCGACTTGCATGCATATAGGAAAAATTATGCCAGCCAGCCTGAACAAACTGTACCTAGCCATGTACTGGCTGTGTACTGCATGCATCAGACAGTGTCAGCCCCGAATTACAGGTCTGTCAACTGCTGCATTCACAAGTAAGTCCTTTACCTATACACCACATGTATGGGGTACTAGAATAGGTATGGACCTGCTGCATGTATGCAAGGGAATATAGTGGGCTACTGGGCTACTTGGAGAGCTGTAACAGCTACATGGGACAACAGGCACCCAGTCCAATAGTATGTGTTCCATAATATTCACTAGGCCATATGGCTGGAATATCAAGGACATTAGTCAAGGGAGATGGTAAACAGTGGGGTCACAGGACAGTCAAACAAATGTCTATGCCAGCAGATCATGGGCTGCACATCTCCCAGCCACATCACATCAGTGTTCAAATACAATTGCTATAACAGTATGTCAGCAATGATATATCAGCAGACTAGCCAACCTCAGGGTTATGACATAGAACCTGGATACATGTTGGATGTCACACCTAATGCAGGGATGACAATGTATGTCTGTACTCTGTGGATTGTGTGATGAATGACACATCTCTGTCTGGCAGCCAGTGTGGCTCAGTGGGCTAGGGATGTTAGCATGGGTGATGGTGTTAATGGTTTGAATCTGGCAGCATCCACATCTTTTGCATGTGAGGTAGTCATATGGCGGCATTCCCACAGACTGTCATACCCTGCAATCTGTTACTGCAAGAAAGCTGGACAAAATCAGAGAGAATGGGGGGACAAATGGCCATAACTACAGACAGACATTACACATGCTCTGATTAACCTAGAAGGTGGCTAGTATAACAGTGGGTTGCATCACAACAGAATATCTGCAGGATGTAATGTGTTTATAGGTGGTACTATTCAGTGACTGCAATAAGTTACCAGAACACCACAAATGTATGAGGGACAGACCAGACATATGGAGTGAAATGCTGGACTTTCTGCAACAACATGTATGGCTGTTTGTACAAAAATATTGTACTCTTGCTCAAATATTCTCCAGTTCTCTTCAACATTCTGATCAGATACAAGTGGTAAGGGCTTTCAAAATCCATCTGCCATAGTAACACATACCAGTGAAGGGTTTTGCAAATAAGCTCAAACACATACACGTACACATATGCCAGAAATTCATGCCAGTATTTGTAACTTTGCCCAATAGCAGAATAAGCCTCTGTGTAACTGCACTTTTCGAAATAAATCTCATGGGCACTGTTATACTCTTGAAATTACTGAATTGCAAGAAATCAGCTCTTAGTGTAAGAAACATATCAAATAACTGCACAATGTGAATAAACTGGGCAAGAGATGCTCAGAGTCAATAAAGTTTTGAAGTAATTGCAATAAACTGTACACAGCACACTGACATTTCCCCAAAATGGTGTACCTTGCTAGGCAATTCTTTACAGTCCAAGAAACACTCTAAAAAGGCAGCAGTTTGCAAATAGACACTCCCAGCACAAGAAACATTTCAAAATGGCTATACTTTGACTGCACTTCACAAAATAGTTGCACTTTGCACACAAATAAACTCTTTGGAACACATGCACAGTAATAAGAACACACTGTAAGCACCTTTACACACTTTAAGACACTTTGAATAACTCTAGTTATGCCCTTGATACAATATGAAGTCGTAGTTATGCCAAAACTTAGCACTTTGTAAAAAAACATGCAGTCGCCTTGCTTTATTTATGCTTAATGTGCCCTTATTATATTCGTTTTGCTCATTTAATCACTTTTCATGCCCATTCTACTTTTCTTGTGCTTGTTTTCCTCTAAACATGCCCATTTTGCCGTAAACATACTTGTTTTGCTTTTCTGATAATCGTTTTGTCAAATATCTTAACTTTAAACATTTGCCTAAATTACTGTGTCCAATTTTTTAGAATATCTCCTTAGACCTGTTGTTGTTAAATATCCATCTATTCTAAAGGATACGTATGATCTATTGGATACCTTAGATAGTTTGACGTTAGACACTTCCATTGACTATCTTCTCATTTCCATGGATGTCAACAGCCTCTTTACCTCAATACCTAATGATGTAGGGTTACAGTACATAGATGAACTTTTGGCTAAGGAGAATGGCCTTAGCAATGATAGGAAAATACTGATTCATCAATTGCTTGAAATTGTACTCTGCAATAATGTATTTTTATTTAAGGGTCAGCACTATTTACAGCAGTGGGGGGTTGCCATGGGCACCCCCTGTGCCAATACTTATGCTAACCTGGCTGTATTGCAATGGGAGAAACAGTTTCTATTCTCACATGAGAAGTATGGTCTTATTCGATTATACAAACGTTTTGTTGATGATATCCTCATAGTTTGGGGGGGGGGACTAGAGAGGAGTTCATCCACTTTTTACAATACCTGGAATCGACTACTTCATTTCTTAGGTTTACTAGTGAAATCTCATCAGACGAGATACATTTTCTAGATGTGACCCTGAAATTCCACATTGATGGCTCTATTAGATCAACTCTATACAGGAAGAATGTATGGAAAAACAGTTTACTACCCTTTGACAGCATGCACCCTAGAGGCATGTTTCCTGGCATTGTTAAAAGTCAGTTCCTCAGGGTGCAGATATTATGCAGAGAAGGATCGTCTCTATTAAGAGAAGCTGATATTATGGAGGGTCTATTTTTAGACAGGGGATATGACCATACCATGGTCAGTAACATTAGATGTGATACCCTTGGTAATACACATAGTGGGAGTAATACTGGGAATCTTAGGGAAGGTTCATTGTCCATCCCTGAGAGTAATGTTACTAGTACTAGATTCAATAGAATGAATGAAATGGTTAAGTTCATAACAAAGTATACTAGTAATATTAATGCCATCAAGAAAGTCATATCGGATAATTGGAATGTGCTCATGATTGACGACATTACTAAGAGATTAGTAGGAGCTAAACCAGGTTTCGTTTTCAGAAATTGTGAGAATTTGAAAATGATCTTATGCAATGATCATTTCAATATTCCTCCTTTTAAGCTCCTGACATCATTACCCCCTGGTACATTTCCTTGCCACCATTGTAGACGATGTTGCTATTTAGCAGATATACAAACTTTCATGAATCCTCGCACTCATTTTTTGTTTAAACCTAGGTTTCATGCCACATGTAATACCAAAAACTTGGTTTACCTTGCAACCTGCAATGATTGTGATGCATTGTATGTTGGGCTAACTACCCAGAGGTTGCAAGACAGGATTTACAATCATTTATACAGTATTCGTAAACTGAATGAAACGAATGCTCTAGCAAAGCACATAATGGAGTTTTCTACATACAGTTTTTCTTTTAGGGTTTTAGAGTTACTGAAACCAAGGATACGGGGTGGTAACTTATTAAATGAGTTAGCATTGATGGAATTAAAGTGGATATTGCAATTAGGTACGCATATACCTCCTGGGCTCAATAATTACGATTCCCTGAAGCCAGTCCTTGAGTTGAGAAATAAATGATGGTAATATTCAAGGTGGTAGTTGAGACCCTCCATCTGGATTGAGAAACAAATGATGGTAATACTCAATGTCATAAATGGGTTTGTTTATTTTATATATCTATATACATCTTCTAGAATAATTTGATTCCCAGAATTATTGTTTTTCTTTACATATTTTTTCCTACATCTTGGTTTCACATTGTGGTTGTGTGAGAGTTGGCAGTCAGATGGTCCCTGTCCTTTTGTATTACTTATCATGTGTTTAATATTTACATAAATATGTTTTTCTTTGTGCATATTCATCTGCATTTACATACACTTTTGGATATTGTCATGTTTTTATTATGATATTTCATCAGGTTTTTTACATGCTATACACGTATAGGTATATGTATATACATCTTTATGGACATATTCTTTGTCCATTTCATTCCATGTTTTTCATCATACATTTTATAGCTATGCGTCACATGGTTCCCGACCCTTCAGTCGGTGGACCGTATTTTAGATAGAAATAGTAAGAATAGTGGACATCCATCAAGGCACAGTTTTGATCATAGTTTATTATTTTTTAATCAAAGTTCACTAATTTCTGTGATGATTGTTTATATATATTCCCTTAGACGCATGTTTGTATTTTTGCACGGCTTATGTCTAGCAACATTTAAAAGCTGAAGCTCTGAGTTGCATGCATTATCGGTTGACAGCTGTGACTCTCAGCTGGTTCACCGGACCATTGGTGTCTGATGTCTGAAATTAGTGAGGCTGATAATGCTCTTTGGGATTTTGTAGTATTTGATTATGTGTCCGGTAGACTTGAGCTGGAACTCTGAGGCATTTACACTACCGGTTTGGCAATTGTGATTTTTGGTTAGTTTGCCTGATTTTTAGTATTTCCTAGGTTTATTACACTTATGGGACATGGAGTAGTATGCCCTGAGTTGCAAACAACTAATGGCTTGATAGTTACGATTTCCGCATAAATGATAGTTTTAGGTAATGTATATATTGTATGACAACAGCTTTTTGAGTGATACTTGTATTTGACTCTTTGAGGTCAGGTTACTGGCCAGTTCTTAGAGATGTTTAGTAAATCCGATGGAATTATTTGCTTTTTATTTATCTAACTATGTGCCTTTTAGACCTGAACTGACATTCTGAACATTTTATTTTGCCCGTTTGACATTGCAATCTTTAGTTAACGTGGTGGCCATATAATGGTTGCAAAAGTGTTTTAAAAATGTTTCTAAGACATTTTTTGAGTCGCAAGTAACTCTTGATTTGATAGTTAAGGTTTTTAGCATATGCATGAAAGTTATGAAATATATACGATATATGTCAACAGTTTTTTAATGTTAGATGTTTTTAAAAACTTTCTTGTTAAAATTGATTAAATAATTGATTAATTTTCCCGCCTTTTAGCATCCAAGTGGTATATAAGGGGCTTGTATTTTATGTATTTTTAATGTCTGATGAAGCGTGGGATGACCCACGCGAAAGCGCTCACATTTTTTGGTTGAAATAAAGAAGTTTTCTGCATTTTACTTCATTGAATGTTTCTGTTTTCTGGATCCATCATGGCTTGGTAATCCTTCTACCTTTTATACTTTGAATTTTTATCCATTGGAAGGAAGACCTCTTTGGCGGAGACGTTGCTTCCTGTTCATTTCATTTGCCTAAATTAATAAACCTTTTGTCCCTCATGCTTGTTTAATAATGCTGCTTCTGCCATTGTAATGCTCCATTTTAACTTTTTAATAAAATAAACAGTTTGTGTGAATTTTCATTACCTTTGATTCTTTTCTGGGACTTTTTTGTGCTTGTTTCTCTTAGTTTGCCTTCACTGTCATCTCTGCACCTCATGGCTCTGAATATCATTCTCTGCAAACCGGTTCTGACACCATGTCACTTTTCTACTTTGGACACAATAGAAGAGTCTTTGTAGGTTCTGTTCAAACAGCTTTATTATATACAAACAAATTATGATGTTTACTGACTTTAATTAAAATAACTTATATATGAACTAACTACTGCAATCATACATGCTCACTTCCTGGCTGCACTCTCAAAATGGCACTGGGAATAGCACGTGCCTGGTATTTATATGTGCACGTTCACTCCTTGATATGCTTCTTAAAGACACAGCATATGAACTCTGATCTACAGTGATGAAATGGGGGCAAGCAGGGGGAAAACATAGTGAAAGGCAGATAGGGACGTGCAGGAAGGGTGTAGGAAACAACCATAGCTATCCATTTCCTGTACAGCAATAGCTGTGCACATTGATAGCTTTTGTAGATTAATTTGGATTCTCAAACCTCAGAGAGAGGAGTGAGGACAACATAACTGCATTGTCAAGCCACTTGGACCAAATTACTTGTGTCCAGTGGACACGTGTGTGAAATGGAGAGCTATGTATGGGGCGATATTTTGGGGGGGAGCAGGTGCCCTTTTTATTTTGTATTAAGGTGAGAGTGGAATGCTGGGGAAGGGTCATAGGTACATGTGAGGAGGTAAGTCGGGTAGGAGATGATGCATTCGCAGACCGACAAGACAGACAAGACAGCAGACAGGAGCAGTGTGTGAAACATGAGGTTGGTGAACATCTTGGATAGGGAGGATATTCTGGAATCCAAGTCACATGTCCAGATGACAGCAGTGTGAATCACATCCCCACCCATGGGACTGTCAACACTGCTCCTTTACTGCCCCTTAGGTGGCTGTGCTGGAGGCTAGGTGCCAGGGTGAGGCAGCCCTACCACGTCAGCCAGAGTGCTCTCAATCTGGCACAGGTGGTGTTCATAGCTGCAATGAACAATCCTGCCCACCATGACTGGCAGTTGATCCTGAACTGTTGGACATGCTACACCTAAAGAAATCCCAATCCCTCTGAGCTACACACTCTAGGGACCTAAACCTTGTCATCACAATAAACAGGACATATTGGAGGGATAGATTCCTGTCTCAGAGACTTCCCATACTCTGGAACAAGTTACCCATCTATGTCAAGCAAAGTTCCTCATTAGCACTCTTCAAGAAAAGTCTTGATAAGTGGATGGGAAATAGGAAATACACCCCTGGGATCACTTCTGTGGCTCTGCTCAACAGGGGCATAGGAAAATAACTTTCTTGGGTGGCATATGCCAGGGAACCTAGTTGGCTAGGCTTACTTAATCCCTTGGGCCAATAGCCTAGTACCTACCTACCTATAAACCTATGAACAACCACTCCACCACCACTCGCAGGAAGCTGGGCCCTGTCCCTTGAGGCAGTTGCACCGGACACCAGAGGTGGTGCAGGGGTAGCAGAGGGGTACCACTGGCCTGGGTCCCAGATGTGCCAGGACCTGGTGCCACAGCCAGTTGAGGTAAGGTAGGCAGATCAGCCAGAACCTCCCTACCTTGACATGCTGTGGTAATGGAGGTATAGCAATAAGTATAGGTTAGTTGTGAACAAATCATTGTTAGCAATAACACCATGGCAGAACATTGGAAATAACCCAATTACATATTAATGCATATTATGTAAAACACAATAATAAATAACAGAACAGTCAGTATGTTAACAGCATGCCTGTAACACTTGCAGCATAATGCTAACAAAATAGGTAATTTAACCAGATATATTAATATGCAGCCATTATAATATGAAATAATAATATAAACATGCCCCAAAATACAGTTAATGTAACAACATATGTTAATAGTGAACCATAAGCAATGAATAACAATAAGCAATAAATGAAGATAAGGGGTGAGGAGAGAGAGAAAAGCAGTCAATTAGTAATACTGCAGGTTATTTCTTTGATGACAGTACTACTATCTACTCTATGAGTCTGTATTTTCTTTATGTGTACAGTGGCTACATGTCTCCTATAGCTGATGTAGCACATACATACCTCTCAAGCTATTTACATGGGACACTATGGACCAAGCAGTAACAACTGCAGGGTACACAACTACACAGAACACTTGCACATCAGGTGGACCTGTATAATTACCAAGGTGTTTTGTGGGCTGATTTGGTGATACTTTCCAATCCAGGTAATCACTTCCATGGTAATTCTGTGACTGACAGATTATGCACTATTAATTACATAACATGAAATAGTGACATTTGAGAGACATGTATGTGTACAATACAGACACTAAACAGCTGTCATGCCTTGGTTGGCAGGCATGGGAATAAAACCAAATAGCAGTGACTGCAGGGGACATCTGCATAGAATGCATTAATTGACTGCAGCAACTTACTCCATGCATACAGCCATACAGGGATTACACATTTTATTTCTGACTGAACATTGCTGATGAACACATTCTTACTAATGATTTTAACAGTCTGTGACATCTGAACACACAATTATCTATGAATAATATTGTCTACCCCACCGATTTACCTGCAGTTCCTGTGGAGAGAGAAACTGTGAGTATTACGTGACTGCTACTGCAAGAATTACTGCTACATACCACTGGATTTAAACCCTGGACTGTATGTGGCAAAATGTACTATATACACAGCATTTAACAAACTGAGCTACTGAGTCACTGCTGATTACTGACTGGCTGATATCTGCCTAGAGCTCACCTGGAACCGAAACATGACCTGGTAGTACTACTACAGTGTTATACTAAACTGGAGTGACAGTACAATGCACATGCATGAAATACAAGCATAACACAGATAGTAGGTAAGCTATATTTCAGTATCATATCTGTGAAGTCAACAAACAATATCAGCTCATGAAGTGGCCTACCTCACCCATATAGGTTTATTACATGATGTCTGTGGATGACAGAGCATTATGTGAACAATATTGGCCTAGAGAGATCCTTGAGCAGTACTATATGAGTTAACCAATACAATCTGTGGTCATTCAATTTGCATTCTACAGCTATTACAGTGTTCAGCCTCAATGCATACAGCTGTACTGCAATGGTTATGGCAACACAGTCCTGATGTACACCATTTCCCATGGTTTTATTGGTATTGTTTTATGATTTTATTGAACTACAGTTGGTATTATTCATTTATTGCACTAGGGCTCTAATTCCACATTTATTGAACTACAGATTTTATTGTATATACTTTAATGCATTTATTGGTATTGTTTCATGTTTTTATTGCACTACAGTTGGCATTATTTGTTTATTGCAATACAACTGTAATTCCACATTTATTGCACTGCAAACTTTATTATATATACTTTAATGCAGTTATTTGTATTGTTTCATGTTTTTATTGCACTACATTTAGCATTATTCATTTATTGCACTACAGCTCTGGGTCCACATTTATTGCACTACAAACTTTACTGTATATACTTTATTGCAGTTATTGTTTTATTCTTTCTACCTTATTTCACTACAGTTAGCATAATACATCTGTAGTAGCCACATTTACAGTGCAACCTGGCCAAGTGCCTGGCATGTGACTCAACATTGTGAGCCCTCTCAGCTGCAGCTGTTGGGAGAGAAGAACACCTTTATGCATACCAGCTTTGCAAACATTCACATTACATATTGGTAAAACAGAGGAAAAAGTACATACATACTTGTTGAACATTGCCTGCCCTTGCTTTTTGGACCCAGGTGTCCAAGATTCCCCTCTTTCATTTCAGGTCATCATGGTGGTGATGACACTGCTCACCTGTGCAAGGGATACCAGTAACACTGGTGAGTTCTCTTGCCAGCCAGTCCCAGGCCTCTGCCTTACACTCTGAGCCTGGAAACCACCCTGCAGTAGCCTGTCATCATGATTTTTCACAAGGAGCCCAACCATAACCCTGGACTCCAGAATGCCCCAACTCTGTGCCCAAAAGTGCGCACCTTCAACAACACCACCAGCAATAATATACCATAACTTGACAGAACTTAAATTGATTCTGCTGTATTCCCGCCTATCGAACATAATATAGGCTGTTTCCCCACCCTTGCATGTCACTGAGCAACATTCAAAAAAGTGCTGCATCTGTTATACCCAATATATTAATACAGACTTCACACATACTATTAATACTGTTATTCTATAATAAATGCTTTTAAATCACTTTAAAAATCGGATGTCCATAGCTCAACTGGTTAAGCAATTTACCAAAGTGAAACTTGTTTGCTTATGTGTAGGTTCATATCTCAGTGTAGCCTAATATGGATAAATTCTTGGCAGTTCATTTAATTGTTGCACATCACATATGGAGGATCTATACTTGTCTGGTAATTTATACATTAAAGATTTTTACACATGTAGCATGGCAGTGGTAAATTGATGCTTATGGCTCTTAGGCTGCTGAAGACTAAGCATTTCTCTATTATCCACAAAGTTTCTAGAAACACCATAAAGTATATTTCTGTTAATAACAGTGGGCCGGATTCACGATGGCTTGCACGGAGTCTAAGAGTAGAGTAAGACTCCATGCAGCCATCATGTCCGACGAGCGATCCAGGAACAGCCTGTAGGGGCGTGTAAAAGAGCTCCTAAAACGGCTCTTACACGGACAGGGCTGGGACATGCAAATCACCTCAATTGCAGGTGAAAGGCATGCAAATGAGGTAGATTTGCGATTCAGGAAACCCAAACCTGTCCGAGTAAGAGCAGTGTTATTTGCAGAAATGTACTCAGTTGACAACTGAGTACCTTTCTGCAAATAGCAAAACGGAGCTGTGACAGCTCCAAATAAAGGTTGCATCCAGTGCAGGAAGCATGCCAATGGCCAAATATACGGCCATTGGAAATGTTCCCTGATGCAAAATTAAAATAAAAATAATTTTTTTTCGCCGATTTCCGATGTTTAAGCATAGCGCAGCGCCATGCAAATTAGCTGCACTCTAAAAACCAGAATACTACAAATTAAAACCCACAAATGTGGATTTTATTGAAAGTGGCAAAGTACAATGCAAGGGAATGGCAGGCTGAAGACAAGATGGCCACCGAGTAGAGGTTGCTAAGGGGGGAAGCTCAGTCTAAGACATGTAACCAAGCATTAGTAGGCAATCCTATGTAAATGAGTGTTAGGATAGTAAATCGCTAGTTTACATAGCAAATGAGCACAGTCAGTGGAGTGTAGGAGTAGGATATGGGGAGTAACAGAGTAGAAGATAGGTGACATCACAAGGGGGGGTATGTATGAAAGAAGTGAAGCTCATTGGAGCAGAGTGGCATGTGTCCGCTGTCATTTAGACATCATGGAAAGAGGTGTGTAAACAGGTAGGCTAGGGAAAGCCAAGAAATGGAAGGTGTATACCATGGATAACACCAAAGTTTCTTGCTGAGCGTGCATGCACCCGTGTGCACGCCTGTAAACCCGAATAAGACAGAGTGCAGGTGTGTAAGCGTGAATGCGTGCGTTTAAGCCGGAGTAAGCATGTATAAGGCTGTTTAAAGAGTTGTAAGCGCATTTGCACTGGTGTACGCACGTTTTAACCTGAATAAGCAAGTTTTAGTCCATGTAAGCGTGTGTGCACGTGTCTTAGTTGCTGTGCTCGTGTTTGCGCTTGTGTGCGCGGTGCTCCCCCCTGACGAAACAGAAAGGAAAAAGGAAGCACAACAAATAGTAGGAAGCTACCAGGGAGTACTAGCAGAGCTAGCAGGTGAAAACAATCAGAATCAGACAATTACACAGGCAGTACACTAGCCCAGGCCAGCCTAGCACTTAAAACTCTGCAAACAACAGTCCATTATGTTTCTCACAAGAGATACTGCAGTAAGCTAATAGAAGTGAAAACTGAAAAAGCTTTACTGAGACAAAGAAATGTTAGGGGCTGCCATTGCTGTTATAAGGCGACATATGCAACATGCTGAGGGTGGTGACAATGGAAATGCTGTTGGACAACCCACAGTGTGGAGACGGAGAAGAGAGTACAGGCCCAGAGTAACCTACCAGGGGCTACATGAGCTGGAGATAGTGGAGCGCTATAGAGTGGACAGAGACCTCCTGCAGCAAATTGTTGAGCTGTGCAGGCCACGCCTCACACACAGAACCAACAGAGGGGAACCCATCCCAGTGAAAACCAATGTATGTGTTGGCCTAAGAATATTAGCAACAGGTACCTTCCAGAGACCAACTGGTGATATGATGGGGATATCACAGGCATCAGCATCCAGGGTACTACACCAGTTCCTGGATGCCATGACAGCACATGTCAGTGATCATGTATACGTCCCCAATTCTCCTGAGGTATTGGCCAGCAATATGCATCTCTTCCAGCAAATAGCAAAATACCCTGAGGTAGTGGGTGCAATAGACTGCACGCACATATGCATCAAAGCACCAGCCGGCGAGTGGGGTAGGGTCTACTTCAACCGCAAGGGCTTCCCCTCCATCAACTGCCAGATCATGTGTGATGCCCAGGGCATAATACTGAATGTGTGTGCAGGCTGCCCTGGAAGCTACCATGATTCCCATATCTGGCATCTGACGCAGCTGTACCAGACATTTGCCAATGGGGACATCCCACATGGTGACCTAGTGGGGGATGATGGCTATGCACTGGAGCCATGGCTGATGACACCCATCAGAAACGCACACACACCTGAACAGGAACGCCATAATGAGGCACACGCACAAACACGTAATGTAATAGAGCGTGTGTTTGGGCTGCTCAAGTCATGTTTCTGGTGCCTGGACACATCTGGTGGAGCCTTGCAGTACTCACCAACTACATGTACCCAAATTGTCATGGTATGTGCTATGCTACATAATATGATCCTGCAAAAACAGCTGCAGCAGGACCAGCATAGGCCTGGGCCAAACAGCCCCCCACCATTGCCAAGGCCATCACAGGCAGAGCGTGACTCGGAGGAGGAACAACCTGAGCCTGCCCCAGTAGGCAGAAGGAGGCATGCCCAGTATGCTTTGGCCTTGGCAAAGAGGCAACACATAGCACATACACTGGCTCAGTAGGAACTCTGGAAATGATACCCCTCTCCACTCGCACATAAAGTAAAAGGGATGCCTAAGTTGACACTACCTGCTTCCAAACATGTGCAGGGAGTGTAGTATGTGCATCTGACATAGGCAGCCCTGCAGTACCACCTAAGGCATGAATGCCATGTGTTAAGCAATATAAAGCAGTGCTAAACAGCAATTACCACCATGTAGTATATAGGTTCATAGATTCATAGGTTCATACTAGGCTATCTGCCCAAGGGCATTTATAAGCCTAGCCCAGAGTTTTGTGGCTTTTGCCACCCCTTTAGTTTGGAGGATACTATGTCCATTATTTTGCTGTGCCTCTGTCAAGCAGTGACACTGAGATAATCCCTGGGGTATATCTGCGATCTCCCATCCATTGGTCAAGATTTCTCTTGAACAAAGCCAGCGAGGTGCTCTGCCTCACATGTATCGGGATTTTGTTCCACAGCATAGGGAGTCTCTGGGTGATGAATCTGTCCCTCCAGCACGTCCTATTAATAACCGTGTCAAGGTTTAAGTCTCCCACCCTTGTAGTTCTGAGGGATCTAGATTTTTTGAGGTGAAGCATGTTCATCAGTTCTGGGTTGGACATGGCCTTGTATGTCAGGCACAGGTCACCTCTGAGCAGACGGTAAGCGACTGAGTAGAGCTGAAGTTCCTTCAGTCGGGCAGCATAGGACATATTTTTGAGACCCTTTATCCTTTTGGCGAGGAACTTTTGGGGCCTTTCCAGTTGCTGCAGGTGTCGTGTCAGATACATTCCGAATGGGGCATTGTACTCAATCATTGGTCTGATGAGTGATGAGTACAGGGGGACGATGACTTTCCTTGATCTAGATGTGAATCCCTTCATGATCAGGTGGGCAATGTAGAAGGTCTTCCTAACTACTTTGGCAACGTGAGTGTCAAATGAAAGGTTACTGTCAACCTGGGTACCCAGATCCCTGATAACCTCTTCTGTGCTTAGTGAGTTGCCGCCTATATGGTAGCTAGGGGTAACCTTGTTTTTCCTGAAGGGTATGACTATGCATTTTTTGGCGTTTAACTTTAGGCCATGGCTCTGGCACCAGTTTTCCGTTTCTATAAGACCTTTCTGAAGGATATCTGTGTCAGATGTGTTCTCAACTATGGCGCCCAGTTTGCAGTCATCTGCAAATTTTGTCAGCCATAATCCTCCTGTGTTTGCTTGTACTTCTGAAAAGTAGATGCCGAACAGGAGAGGGCCCAGGACTGAGCCCTGTGGGACACCACTTGTGACAGGCTTTGAGTCTGACATGGCGCCAGCAACTCTGACCCTGTGGGTTCTGTCACTTAGCCAATTTGCAACCCATCTTGTGACGTATGGGTTTACATTTAAGCTGATGAGTTTTTCAATGATACCTGAGTGGGGTATTGTGTTGAAAGCCTTTTCCAGGTCGAAGTAGGCTGTGTGGACTGCCTTTCCCTCATCAATGGCCTTGGTGACTGTTTTGAAAAAGTCAACCAGGTTTAAAAGGCATGATCTGCCCTTGACAAAGCCGAACTGGGTCGGATCCAAAGTCTGCAAGTCTCCTATGTCTTTATTTATGAGTTCCATTATGATCCTCTCCATAGTTTTGCAGATCAAGCTTGTCAAGCTGATGGGACGGTAATTTCCCGGGTCGGTGGAGGCACCGCCTTTGTGAAGTGGGACCACAGTTGCCGTATGCCACTCCTTAGGCACATATCCTGAGGTGAGGCTAAGGTTAAACAGCTGCCCTAACTGCGGGTTTAATTCCTCATTGAGTTCATGGAGCACACATCCAGGGACACCATCTGGTCGCATGGATGCTGTGTTTTTTGCCTTGGAGAGAGCAGTTCTCACCTGAGCGTTAGAGATGTTTGGGGGGGGCTATAATTCTCTGGTATAGATATCTCACCTTTTGGGGGAGGGAGTTTGCACTGAACCTGTCAGCCAGTATGTTGGCAATGTCTGTAGGTTCAGTAATTTTTACATCATTTTGAACTAATTCTGAGCATATCTGGGAGTTCCTCCCAGGTTTCTAACATAGCTAAAGAAGGCCTTATGATTGTCCTTTGAGTCCTTAGTGACTTTTCTCTCAAAATTTGCCTTGGATGATTTTATGAGAGATCTTAGTTTTTTACTTATAATGATCAAGGGTGTTTTCCCTTTTAAGGATTTTGTTCTATCTTGTAGTAGCTTCCACCTTTTGTTGTAGAGCTTGTTTATGGCTGGGGTCAACCAAACTGGACACTTGCCTTTGGTACAAAGAGTCTTTGTTTTGTTTGGGATTGCCTGAGCCATGCAGTCCTGTAGGTGCTGGTAGAAGGCATTTGTAAGTGATTCAGCGGCTTGAGTAATGGTTTCCGCAGTCTCGGGGGCCTTAAAAGAGACCACACTAGCCTTTAGAAGTGTGAAGTCGGCTTTTGAGAAGTTCTTCACTGTGGTCTTTTTTATCTCAGGTGGGGGCGGGATGTGGACTTCCAGTGAGATTAGTTTATGGTCTGATCTCACCAGTGAAGGGTATACCTCCGGTGTTGAACATTGTGACCCCATGTTCGTGATGATGAGATCTAGTATGTTATCTCCTCTTGTGGGGATGGTGACTAGTTGTTCCATGGCATTTAAGTTTATGAACTCTAGGAACCTTTGGGCTAGAGTGTTGGGGCTTGAGTAGTGATCCCAGTCTATATTCGGGTAGTTTAAATCACCTAGTATGATGGTGTTTGAAGATACATTTATCCCCTCCAGTGTTTTCAGGAAAGCTATGTGAGGTTCCTGAGATTGAGAGGGTGGCCTGTAACATGCTACAAATTTCCGAGCAGTCTTGCCTATGGTTAATTGCACCTGGATGGTCTCCGATGCATCGTGCGTTGCCACCAACCTTGAGGTGTGGGTGTTCTTGATGAATATAGACACCCCCCCTCCTTTCTTGGTGTTGTCCGGATTTTGGGGCCGGAACGCATGATATGAGCTAAAGCCTGATAGTGCCAGGGTGCTCTTGGGAGCCTTGAACCATGTTTCAGTCACAGCACAGACATCGATGTTCTCCATACTGAGAAGGGCCTCGAGTGTGTGCATCTTGAGGTTGAGACTTCTGGCATTGAGCAGCATTACCCTTAGTTTTTTTCCTTTTTTGTGTTCTAGGGTGGTAGGTTTAGAATTTGAGCCTTGCCTAAAAAAGGCACTATGGGGGTGGCAAGAGCCTTTGCCAATATCCGGAAGCCCAGGGGTGACAGGTGCAAGCCGTCCCTTGCAAAGCAGTGTGGCTTGTCCAGCATGTCATCCCAGGCAGACAGACATCGGATCTCCTTTGAATGACACCAGAGTTTAAGCCAATTATTAAAGATGATCATCTTGTCTCTGTATTGTGGCATCATTCTTGGTGAAGGTAGGATACTGCTCAAGGTCAGGGTCATACCTGCCTGGGCTACATAATCAGAGAGCTCCTCTATGTCTCTTTTCATGTAGTCCAAGGAGGTGCATCTCAGGTTGTTCACACCAGCGTGGACAATGACAGAGTCGTACTTGTACCTGCTGTTGAGAGACCTGAGTGCTTGCGTTATGTGGCAGATTCTAGCGCCCGACAGGCAGCTTACTGTGACCTTTTCCTTGTTCAATCTGGTGAGCGGGACGTCAGTGTGTCTGACTATGGAGTCACCAATGACGAGTGTGTCTGGCATTGTGTTTGGCCTTAAGGGCTGTGACTGTTTGGCACACTGACTATGTGGTCTATGTGTTGCATGTGTTGTGTCCTGAGGTGGCAGTTGTTTGGGTGTCTGCTTTGGTGGCCTCTGCTGTTTTGGTAGATTTTTGATCAGAGCCTCCGAATATGTCTTTGTGTATTTATGTGTATGATTTGAAGCTGTGATAGTACTATGTGAGACTGGGTTTGTGGTGTGTGAGGTTACCTTCTCCTCCTGTCTGGTCTTACCAGTCCTATGTTGAGAGAGCTCAGCCTCCAGTTTGGCTATATAGTTGCATCTCTCGCATGTATTTGTGTTTTGTGGGAGAAGGAGAGGGTTGTCCGTGTACATGAGACAATTGTAACATTGCCTCAATATTCCCAGATTCACCAGCTGAGCAGGAGAGGACACTAAACAAAATTGCACACACCAACTAGCACAACTGTGGTCAATGTTAACTAATATTGGGCAACGTCCAGCAATTTTAGTGAATATTGAGCAATGTCGGACAAGCCTGGTCTAAGTAGGGCATAACTGAACAAAAGCCAACATACTCATATTTTCTTAACAAGCCCTTAAGCAGTGTGGTCTGCTCAGTATGAAAATATAAATCAGTGATGGGCCTCGAACCCAGGATACTGTGTACTGTAGCCAAAGTACTGAACCACTAAACCATGACAGTATTACAGTGGTCCACCTGTATGATGGAATGTTGATAAGTCTATACAAAGTATTCCATGGAAACCCTGCAGGCACAGCATAATCCTTGTTGAGTTATGACACAAAGTTGAGTCCTGCAGTGAGAACAGAACCTGACTTCCGACACACACAGTATAAATGTTAATATTGGTCATGTTCGCACACATCAGCAAATGTAGTGGACCTCAGATAGCAACATACTGAAGGGTCACACTGGGCATGCTCACACACTTGAATAAATGAGACAAATGTCAGGCAACAAAACATGTAATGTCAGAACTGGGCATGCTCACACACTTAGGCCATGTCTGAGTACAGCAGTGGGCCAAGCATATCTGGCAGTTGCATGTGTTAACCCAGGAACCTGTCACTTTACAGCAATCCGCCCTGTGCACACAGTTATATGACAACAGACACATCTATAATATAGTGGAACCCTGTCATAATCAAATATGTTCTGCAGATACTGAAGTTTGTCATGGAAACTGGTAAAGCAAAGATGATAAAGACCTGCAAACAGTATCAGCAATAAACATTGTGCATCTTGAACATTAGCATAGGTTCAGAGGTCGATACTAGGCTATCTGCCCTAGGGCATGTACAAGCCTAGCCAGAGTGTGTTTGGCATTCATAACCCTGTCAGATTACTACACTGTGTGTGTGAATAGTAGGTCACACAAGATAGCCCATGTACGTTTATGCTAGTATGCCTCTGTCTAGCAAGGACACAGAAGATATCCCAGGGGTAAATATACAATCACCCATACAGTCATCAAGATGTCTCCAGTAGGTGGTCAGTGGGTAGCTCTGCCTATGTGAAACTGGGATTACATTCTGTAGTGAGTGGAGCCTCTGGGATAAAAATCTGTCCCTCCACAATGTCCTATTAACATCTGTGCTGAGGTGTACGTCCCTGCAGTGTGTAGCTCCAAGGGAGTTGGATATCTTGAGGTGGAGCATGTCCAGTAATTCTGGTTTGGGTATAGCTGTAAACAACAGGCACACATCATATCTGAGTAGGTGGTAAGCGACTGAGTAGAGCTGGAGTTACTGCATCTGAACTATGCAGGGCATCTGTGTGAGTCCCTAGATCTGCTTGGTGAGGACTGTCCGTGGCCAGTACAGTTGCTGCAGGTATCAGGTAAGGTACACCCCAAATGTGGCATTGTAACTAAGCATGGATGTGATGAGTATAGGGGCACAATGACCTCACTCGATCTAGATGTGAAACCATATGGGATAAGGTGGCACACATAGAAGGTGTGTCCAACCACCTTGGCAACGTGAATGTTAAAAGTGACAGTACGAACAAGTGATGTCCCCAAACCCCTAACAACTCCTACCATATGTAATGGAGTACTACCTATGTGGTAATGTGTGGGCATATTGTTACTCCCAAAGGGGATGACTATGCAACTAATGGCATTTAGTTGTAGGCCATGGCTCAGGCACCAGTCATCCATCTCTGTGAGACCCTGATTGAGTATGCATGTGGCAGCGGGAGAGTTGATCATGGCACCCAGTTTGCAGTCAAGTGCAGACATGTTCAGCCATATTCCCCCTGTGATAGCCTGTACGTAAGACAAATATATACTGAACAAGAGAGATCCCAGGACCAAGCTGTGTGGGATGCCATGTTTAACTGGTGTATAGTCAGACATGGCACCTGCAATCCTGACCATGTGGGTGCTATCCCTGATCTAGGTATCAATCCATTGTGTGAGATATGTGTCCAAATTGATGCTGGTGAGCCTATGCATAATGGCACAGTGGGTTATTGTGTTAAATGGTTTTGCAAGGTTCAGGTAGGCTGTGTGGATAGCCATCCCTATGTTGATGGACCTGTTAGCCATTTAAAGAATACCTACAGGTTCAAGAGGCAAGATCTGCCCACAACAATGCTGAAATGAGTAGGACACAGTGTCTGTAGGTTTCCAATGTCTATGTGTAGGAGTCCTATGACAATATGCTCCATAGCTTTGCAGAACAGGCTACATAGGCTTATAGGGCAATATTGTCTGTGGTCCGTTGTGGCACCAACTCTGTGGAGCAGGACCACTGTCCCAGTACACCATTCCTTGGGTACATATCCTGTGGTAACTCCGATATTGAACAGTGATGTAATGTGAGGGTTGCGTTTGTCATGATGCTCGTGTATGATGCAGGCTGGGACACCATCTGGTCACATTGATACTGTGATATATGCTGTGGGGAGGGCAGCGCTCACCTGTTACTGTGTGATTGTGATGTCAGGGAGGTTATATTCTGTTGGGATGGATAGTTGCTCCTTAGGGGGGATGGGTGGGAGACATCTGCACTGAACCTATTTGCCAGGATGTAGGCAATGCCAGTGGGTTCAGAGTAGGTTTAGTCAGTATGCAGTAACTCACAGCATATCAGTGAGTGTCCACCCAGGTTCCTGACATAACTGAAGAAGGCCATGTGATAGTCCTACGTGTCAGGTGCAATTGTCTGGTAGAAGCGGCCCTTAGAAAAGTCCATGAGTGATTGTAGCTGTCTGCTAGTACAGATCACAGATGCCTTCCCAGTCTGGGATTGTGCTCTATTGTGTAGTAGCGTCCTCCTGACGTTGTACATCTTATTAGTGGCTGGGGTCTACCAGATAGGTCCCCTGCCATTGTAGTAGTGGGTCTTGTTGTTATTTGGGATAGCACAATCCATGCAGTCCACTAGATGTCCATAGAATGTGTATGTAAAGGATGCAGCAGTGTGAGCCGTATATGTCACTGTCTCAGGATCTCTGAAGGATACCACCTTGCTTCGGTGAAGTGAGATGTTGGCTCATGAGAAGTTCACCAAGATTACCCAGGATGGGTGTGTGGAGGGTATATGTATGTCCTGTGAGATACATGTATGTTCTGACCTTACCAATGAGGGGTATATCATTGGTGTGGAACATAGAGTCCCCATGTTGGTGATGAGCAGGTCCAATATGTATTCCCCCTTGTGGCTGTGCTGACTGGTTGTGCCAAAGCATATGAGTCCACAAATTGTAGTGACTGTTGGGTGAGGTTGTCGGGGCTTGAGTAGTATCCCCAGTCAATATTTGTGTATATGAAGTCACACAATATAATGGTGTCTGTGGAGACCTTCATATTTTCCATAGTTCCCATAAAAGCCGAGTGTGTTTCCTGAGTTTGGGAGTGTGTTCTGTAGCAGGCAACAAACTGAAAGGCAGTATTGCACAATGGTAGTTGTATATATATGGTCTGTGATGCTTTGTGCAGTGCTACTAACCTGGAGGTGTGTGTATCTGTGATGTATATGGATACTCCCCCTAGTTGTGTTGTCTGTTCCAAGTCTTGTTGTCAGACAGCATGGTATGAAACATAACCTGGTAGTGCTGGTGTGCATAAGCGAGCCTGAACCAGGTGTCTGTCAGTGCACAGATATTGCTCTCCTCCATACTGAGGAGAGTCCTGAGTGGCCACAATATGAGGTTAACACAACTGTTGTTGAGCAACATTACCCTTAGTTTCATTTAACCTGTAATGTCTATGGAGGTGGGTTTGGCTTCTGAGCCTTGCTTAAAAAAGGCACTCTGGTGGTAGCAAGAGCCTTAGCCAGCATACCAAAGTCCAAGGGTGACAGGTGCAAGCTGTCCATATTTGAGCTACGTGGCATGTTGAGCATGTCACCATATGCTGAAAGACACTGTATCCCCTATGAATGAAACAAATTTGTTAGCCAACTGTTAAATGTGATATGAGTGTCCATATACTGTGGCATCATAATTGGTGTGTGTAAGATGCTAGACAAGGTCAGGGTCATACTGGCCTGGGCTAGATGATCAGAGTGTACCTCCATGTATCATGTCATGTGGTCCAGGGAGTAACGTCTGAGGTTACACACACCAGCATGGACAATGATGGTGCCAGTCTTGTACTTGCTTTGGAGTGACCTGACTGCCTGTGTTATGTGGCAAATCCTGGCATCCAACAGACAGCCCAAAGTGACTATTCCCTTGTCAGGGCTGGTGAGTGGTACGTCAGTGTGTCTGAACATAAGTGTCGCCTATTACAAGTGTATTAGGTGTGTTGTTTAGCCCGAAGGGCAGTGACTGTGTGGCACACTGACATTGTGAACTTAGTGATATGTGGGTATTGTAGTGGGGTAGCAGGTGTGTGTGTGTCTGCTTTGGAGGTCTCTGCTGCTTAGGCAGAGTACATTTACAGCATCCGAGTATGTCAATGTGTGCTAATGTGGTTTGAGTGCTGTTGCTAGAGGATATGTGAGACTGATATGTGGTGTGTGTGGTTATCTTCACCACCTGATAGACTGTGCCAGTCATGGGATGAAAAAGTTCAGCTCCCTGTATGTCTATATAGGTGCATCTCACACATATATCTGAGTATGTCGGGAGGAGGAGAGGGTTGTCTGTGTACATGAGGCAGATGTGACATTGTGTCAATATCACAATATCCACCAGCTGGACTGAAGAGTACGCACAAAACTGATCCCTGGACATGCCAGAATATTATCATGACATACTCTGTGGCCTGATCACAAAGGATCAGTAGGGTGTTAAGCGTGTAAAAGAGTATAACAGGGATTAGTGCTCATGTTCGTTAGTGTTTTGTAAAGAGGAGCTGAGAAGGAGTCCAGACTGAATCATGACAACTCCTTCAGCCATGTCATAAATATCAATGTACACACATATATGTCCTGAGTCAGGGCCAACTGTACGTGAGTGTCAATGCTGACATCATGACAGACAGGCCCATATGTACATACCCATCCCCCACTGACAATAGTCCACATCATCATACCAGGAGATATCACATGTAGAATGGATGAGCAGCTACCCCCACTGCCAAAAGCATGGCAGCAGGTGGAATACATTGATTCCCAATATGTGTCATGCACAAACTACAGAACAAACAGATCATGCACCTGAACAGTCAGTGGAGCCGCACCCCGTACACAGGATGTGGAACTGTTGAATGTGTCACAGCTACATATGGCACTCCCCACAAGTGTTGGTGCACAACACACCATGGGAAGTCAAGTCCAGTATGCCTATGAGGTCTGATCTGCAAGGTCATGGAGTCCATCATGGTTGCAGTCATAAACAGAGCTATTGGAAGCTGACACACACAAACAACCCTACCAACTGTGGTATGTTCATGTGCGGATCATGGTTCCCAAACATGCTAGACTGTTTGCAAGGCAGCCACCCAGGACATACATCAATGAACACATCTACACATGTGTCACATAGACTTTGAATAGCCCTTTATCAACATCCCAGACACATGTAGTATCCACAAAACTAAGAAGCTGTGCATAAATATGTGTTGACATATTTATGTATTGTGTTATTTCTATTTTTATACTTTATTTATTTCTACTTTTACTTTCTATATTTATAGACCTTTATTTATTGCTTTTGACTAAGGAAAACCGTAACTATTCTGTTTTGAGATGGTAAAGATATACCGCGCTGTCAGCAGTTTCTGTTTGCATTTGCCGTGATGCCTGTGAACTTGCAGCCCTACGGCTTTTTGCTAATATTTGATGTTATGTTATATAGGAACATTCTACACACTAAGAATGTTATCAGCACTTTAAATTTTGGTAACCTTACTGATTGATTAATTGAAGTAATTGAAATGCCCGCCAAAAAGTGTGTTTTATTTATGTATAAAAAGAAAAAGCTTTCATTTATATTTGTAACCTGATCTGAAGAAGCATAGCTTGTCTATGCGAAAGCGCTTATTTTATTCTACAATAAATTTTATTTCTTTTTGCTACAAACGGAGGTATTAATTTATACGTGGTGACTCCTTCTGTTTTTTGATACAATAGATCACACAAGGTAAGGATACTGAGGTCATGTTCAAGCTGTTGACACCTGTTGACCTACATGGACCATTCCTGGAATGGCATAAAACAAAGTGTACACACATCATGATGTCCAGTCTGATGATGTCACCATCCTATAAATACAGCAGGAGAAGGGAAACCAGACAGTAAAGCAAATAGTGTGCTGTGTTAATGTGTCTTTTTCCACTATCAAAGCGTAGTTAGGTAGGGGTTTGAACCCTGCAAAGTGGGTGTGTGCAGTTTCCTTTGAGAGGTGTTCCCTTTTTGGAGACTGGGAAAACTCAGTAAAGGAGGTACATTCCTCTTTGGAATGTCTGATGATGTCACCATCCTACAAATACTGCAGGAGAAAGGAAACCAGTCAATAAAGCAAATAGCGCACCGTGTTGGTGCGTTTCTCTCTCTAGTATCATAACATAATTAGATAGGGGTTTGAATCCTGCAAACAGTGTGTGTGTATGTGTGCAATTGTCTTTGAAAAAAGTGCCCTTTTTGGAGACTGTGAAAACACACTAAAAGAGGGACATTCCTCTTTGGAAAGTCTGATGATGTCACTATCCTACAAATACTGCAGGAGAAGGAAACTAGCCAGTAAAGCAAATAATGTGCTGCGTTAGTGCGTCTCTCTCTAGTATCATAGCATAGTTAGGTAGTGGTTTGAATCCTGCAAACAGTGTGTGTATGTGTGCAATTGTTGTTGAAAGAAGTGCCCTTTTTGGAGACTGTGAAAACACACTAAAAGAGGTACATTCCTCTTTGGAAAGTCTGATGATGTCACCATCCTACAAATACTGCAGGAGAAGGGAAACCAGCCAATAAAGCAAATAGCGCGCCGTGTTAGTGTGCCTCTTTCTAGTATCATAACTTAGTTAGGTAGGGGTTTGAATCCTGCAAACAGTGAGTGTGTATATATGCAATTGTCTTTGAAAGGAGTACCCTTTTGGAGACTGTGAAAACACACTAAAAGAGGTATATTCCTCTTTGGAAAGTCTGATGATGTCACCATCCTACAAATACTGCAGGAGAAGGGAAACCAGCCAGTAAAGCAAATAGCATGTTGTGTTAACGCATCTCTCTCTAGTATCATAACCATAGTTAGGTAGGGGTTTGAATCCTGCAAACAGTGTGTGTGTATATATGTGTGCAATTGTCTTTAAAAGGAGTGCCCTTTTTGAAGACTGTGAAAACACACTAAAAGAGGTACATTCCTCTTTGGAAAAGTCTGATGATGTCACCATCCTACAAATACTGCAGGAGAAAGGAAGCCAGCAAATAAAGCAAATAGCGTGCCGTGTTAATGTGTCTCTCTCTTTCTAGTATCATAACGTAATTCGATAAGGGTTTGAATACTGCAAATGCTGACTGTGTGTGCATCACTGTTGGTCAACACAGTGTGGGTTTTGCTTTTACTATGGTATGACATAGTATGATGATAACAGTAAGTGCTTTGCAGACATCAGGTATCTGCCTGGCAAATATATATGTGTACATGTCCCCTCAATCACTACATAGGTGTGAAGCCTGCATGCTACATGAATACATTTGTTTCCATTGACAGGTTGTGCCGCTGCTACTCAGATCATAGGTTACATATGTATGTATGTGACATGGCCATCCACTGTCGTTTTCTGTGGCCAGGGTCATCTGTGGCACACACACACCCATGACAGTTACTTAAGAGTAGTGTGAGTGAGGGTATATGCCTGGGGTATATGTCAGACATGGTCATACACAACAAAGTCTGCCAAGAATGGACAGTCTTTATAGGTGTACGACTGCCTTGTGGATATGCATTCAGGCCTCTAATGTCTGTGATACACCTTTGGACTCCACAATACCTATGGATATGTGGATACCATTGGACACATGACATAACATGGGTCTGTATATACACAATGGTACCCGATATACATGTTTAGGGCTACCACCAGTATGGTACTGACGGGATAGTATGTATAGTACATGAGGATGACTATGCCATAGTCAGCTTACTGCTATACAGCATGTATCACACAACAGGTATCTGTCTGTATGATACCCTTGTGTAGGATATGCGTCCCATCCAGGGAATGCATTGTAGGCCATTCCACGCATTCCCAGATTTGGATGGACACATCCCTAGTGTGTCTGCATGTACCTAAGGGGGCTATATGACACACAGGTGTGGTCACAGTAATGGGTGGCGGTCATCACCACTGGTTAGTGTTATAGTGTAGCACCGGAAGGATCCAATTGATACCGGGTTCCCTACTACTGTGTGTCATTTGTCAGGACATCATCCAATGATTGCTTATAGTCATGCTGTTAAGGTTGTGTACACTACCAGACTGCAAATCATTGACTGATATTAATGGTATCACCCGCAGCATAGTGTCAACCCATGTCATACACATGTCTACCCATGTTAGTACATAACTGTAGTAGAATGCATACTGGCCATTGAAAGTTGCAATGGGATGTTAATAATGTGTACGACAGGGTATGCCACATGTCCCATGTGTCCACTATGCACATACATCCAGACAGTGTGCACCCACCATGTTCACAGATGTACACTTGCTAATCTGTACTGCACACATCACACACATACTGTCCACTCCCTAACACATGCCGGTAACACATCACACATCAGCCAAGTGGCACATGGGTGGATAATACATACTCAGACCTAACAGTGGTGTAAACAATGCTACATTGACAATCAGAGCTTTGATGCATAATGTCTGCTCAGATATACCTACAAGGATGTAGTTAGACTTCCTTGTTGACAACTCGCTATTATTGCTACCCTGCTATAGTGTCACCCTGTGCATCAGCACCATGTTAGCCTGTCCCTCCATCGATAACGCAGATGACAGGAGGCAGTATAGGTATCATCATATGCACAGAGTGTTTTGTTGTTTGCCAGAGCTGACATTGACCCATCCAATTAACATGTCTGTGTGTGTGTGGGGGGGGGGACAACAGTACAGCATGGACCAATGTTGATGTAATGTGTGTGTGTGTATGTGTGAGCCCTAGTTGTTTGCTTAATGTGTGTGTGTCTGCATGCACATAGCTCCACCATGTGGCTGCCATATATGGTGGTTTGTGGGACAGCCACAGACTGTACCTGCTTGGCTGTACAGATCACTGTCTCCGGCCATGGACACAGTACCTGTGCCTGGCAGGGCTGCTACAGATGGTATCGGGTACCAACCCTGACTGGGTACTGCCATCAGAGGCAGAGGTATGATGACTGGACCCATGTCCCTGCTGGGACTGGCCAGAGCCACGTGCATGTGGTCTACTGGGACGGACAATGGACAGGCCAGCCCCAGCATTGCTGGGGCTGGTACTGCCACTATGGGAGTGGCTGTGAGCTGTGGGCCATCTGTGACCACTGCCAGCTGTTGCTGTTGCTGGCATGCATCTGCGTTGATGTCGCAACCATCCTGCATGGTCCTGGCTTGAGGAAGACATGTTGTGGAGGGCATCTATTGTCTCCCCCCAACATCTATCAATGACCTCGGTGTATGTCCGGATGGCACCGGCAAGGTCACGGATGCTGTCATTGATAGCGGTGTTATGTGCCCTCTGCGCCCTAAGCCCCTGCCTGGTGTACCGTTCCATACATGCCTGAGCCTGCATTACAGCCTAGAACATAGTGGTCATCTTAAGACCTGTGAGGGCATGCCTGCCAGGGGCAATATATCCAGTAGTGCTCCCCCAAGAACCCCTGGACCTCTGCCTATGTGGTACCATTCTGGGTCTACAGCTATGGCTGCTGTGATGGGATGCATGTGCCATGGGTACCACACCCTCCTGGTCAATGCCAACAGTATGCTGTCCCCCCCATGGCCATTAGTGGTGAGGGATGTTATGGCAGTATGAGTGTGCGCATAGATGGGGTTGAACGCTGTGTGCTGTCGATTGGTGGACCAATGACAAACCCTGTCAAATCTCCCTGTGCCAAAATACATGTGTCATCATCACCACTATCTGTGGCAGTGGCTTCAGGTTGCCTGCTGCTTTCGCCAAGCCCTACCTCAGCACCAGTGAGAGGAAGACAGGAAACACATGTTATGGCCTGCACATGCACACAGGCACACAGGCACACAGGAACACATGCACACAGGAACACAGGAACACATGCACACTCCTCACTACAGCAGATACACACACACACAACAGAAATCCAAATCATACTCAATACTGGTTGAAGGTGAGTGATAGTATCACAAGGCAAACAGTCATGCACATGTGTCAGCATGCAGAATAAGTGTTGATCAAGTCCATGCAGTGTGAGTATAGACAGCCATAGTTAATGACAGTGTACATGGCT
Source organism: Protopterus annectens (assembly GCF_019279795.1). Lineage (NCBI taxonomy): Eukaryota > Metazoa > Chordata > Ceratodontiformes > Protopteridae > Protopterus > Protopterus annectens. The sequence continues at coordinate 520,061,022 of NC_056728.1, read as the reverse complement.
GTGGTGCATATGTGTACATGTTCAGTGATTGCCTACACCCTGGAACACAATGTGTACAAGGACACAACATTTCTGTGCAAGTATTATAAGCTCTGCAATGTCCTGTGCACCATCACAAACAGGTATACATACCATGGCTAAGTGTGTTATCTGTGTGTCACATGGATTTCCATGTCTGATTGCAGTGTCTGTGTCTGTAGCAGATAATTGTGGACACAGGTGTAGCACATGCATGCTATGTACACACACAGGATGAGTAGTGCATGTATATGTGATGGGATACCAATCCTGGACATGGCCATTGTAACAGTATGGGGTGTAGTACCATTAGCCATCATCATCATGCATCATGTGGTCACTAAAGTGTGCTAGACCACCGCCTAGCATGCTGTACCTGAACCGCAGTGCCGTGGCTACATTCACAATTACACAGCCACATTGCACAAGGGTGTGTGAGGTGTCCAATAGGGAGCATTGACTAACATGACTATGTTATGTGTTGAGTAGTGTTGCACAGCCCCATGCTAGGCTCCTACCCCTCAGGTATAGTATGTGTGGTGTGTGGATGACATGTGGGATACTGAAGTGTGACCTGGCAGCGGATGTCCGGTTACACTATGTGTAGCATGTTGAGGTGTACTGCGTATGACAAATGTGTTATGTTGTGTACATGTGTGTCAACTATGCCTATCCAATGTGCAGTACAGTGTTGCCACATTTGTGTCTGATGCTCTGTGCATTGCATGTGATTGAGGCAGCTACTGACATTACTGAGATGTTTCACGTCTCACAGCAAACATGCACAACATGCATTATGCGTAGGTGTGTTATGTGTACGTGGCCTACACCTCACCTATGACATGCACAGTTCAATACCAGGTTTAAAGTGTTAATACACTCACCAGCATGTAACGTCTGCCCTGCTGTCACACCAAAGGGACCTGCAAGAATATGACACAGTTTGTCAGTGGCCACAACTGTGGCATTGCTACTGTGAGTGTGCTAAACTACAGTAGAACAACAGGCATAGGTGTACAGATACTATTAAAATTATCAGTATTGCACACAATAGGCAGCACAACTGCTAAACACAGTACACATCTCACACATGCATAATCTAACAATACAGGTAACAGTAGTCTACAGCTAGGGCATGTTACCTGCATGCTCCATGTCACCATGCTGGGTGGCTCCGGCCTCCATGACAACACATGTGTGATGTTGTTGTTGCTGTAGGACAGGAGCCACCACACTTAGCAGCAGTTCCTCCACTCTGGTGAGGGGGGGGTGTATGGCCACCCCACCACCTGTGGCAAGCTGTTGTCTGTGGATATCAGATGCACACCACCGGACATGTCTAATTAAATCACTGCAGTGATGGCGTACCTGCTCATATGTCCGGTTATGCATGCCTATGTCATTTACCCGACAAACAAGTTCTTGCCACAGTGCAGTACGCTCCAGCTGGTGCTGGCTGGCCCTTGAAAACAGCAGGGTATAGTGCTGAACCAGGCTGTGGTGGATTTCCTGTTCCTCTGCAGCTGTGCAGCAGGGGTTCCTGTGATGAGCCATAAGCCTGGAAGACAAGTAAACGATATGTGTGAGCAAGTCATGTGGCACACTTAACATTATACAGTACAGATATCAGTTAACTGCCATATATAGCATCTGTCCATCTGTCAGAGGATACACACATTCAATACCACAAATCAGTGCTGAGCCCACAACTGGCTGACAGTGCTTGCCACACTCCATATGACACACCAGTATACACCAGTACTTAGCTCAGTGTTTGGGATCTAATGCACAGCCTTGCCAGGGGGGGTACATATCAAGCTAATGCATGCAGAAATATGTCATCCATTGCAATGAATGTGAAGTACAGTTACAGTACAACCAGTAACCCACGCTAGTCGTTGATGCCATACCCCTACCTAACATATGTGCACAGTTGTTAATATAGCTGGCATACTGCTGTAACAGAGTATACATGTTGCTAGGTACACACGCAAACCCTGCATCACACATGTGATTGCGGACATGGTACAGGCATCATTACACACACATCAGACATTCATACAACACACAAATGTATGCTAACACAGATGAGCATTTGCTATGTACCTTACAGTACTGTGTGCCCCTACTTACAGATACCTATGCCTGAGGAATGTAATCTGTTCAGACTACAGGAAACACACAAGACAGTGTTACCAGGAAATGTGAACTTACACCATACTGTGCTGTTTAGGCCTACAGCTTCAGGTGGTACAACAGTTCAAATGTCGGCTGGATTCACCAGCAGTACCACTTACTGAGCATACATGTATTGCTTCAGCCTATGATGGGACACCACAGTCGTACACAAGGAACTACATCACAACATATACCATCCTACTATGTCTGCATCCCAATAACTGACACATCTTTCTCTGGCCTCACACTTAGGACACAAACAACCATGACAGAAACAACCTCACACTTAGCTATCACACCATCACAGACCTTGCACACATTCACTGTGACCTCACATAGCAGGTATTGCACTGTGTACATGTCTGTGTGCATTGCGTCATACGTAGGTAGTACACTATTGTCCCTGGGGTCTACAGCAGCCTAGCCATATGCTACCCTGGCCTGTGACACACATGCAATTAGATTTCACTTCCTCCTGTCAACCGGATACACAGAGGTGATTCCCAGGGCGTGTTACCTATCCCCCAGACAGTCATCAGGGGTATGTCTGACATCTGCTACTGAGGAGCCTTGTTTGTTCATACTGGGTGGTTTACTCCAGAGTATGGCATATTTGCCAGTAGGAGCCTATCCCTCCAGCATGTGCTGTTTAGTGAGGTTGCGGGGACTAGGGACCTAGGCCGCATAGCCCGGAGGGATTGTGAGGTGTTGACATGGTGGTTGTCTGACTGCTATGGGTGTGGCATACCTCTGTATATTTGGCAGAGGTAACCTCTGGGTGGCCTGTATACAAAGCACTGTAGCTGTGGTTATGTGAGTCAGTCTGCATAGGGTATGTGTTTCAGGGCAGTATTACCCTTTGTGAGGTATGTATGTGGCCTTTCCACTTGCTGTAGTTGTCATGTGAGGTACATACCACATGGGGCATTGTGATGAGTACAGGGGAACACTGACCTATATTTCCGCACATGACACATCGTGTGTGATTACACGTACCACGTAGACAGATTACAAGACTAGTGTGGCACTGTGAATATCAAAGGGGAGGCTACTGTCCACCTGTGTCCCATGTTCCCTTCTGACACCTTCAATGTTAGTCAGGCAACCACCTATCTGGTAGTTAGTGGGTAAAGTGTTTTGGAATGGGGTATGGCACTGCAGTTTCAACACTGGTGTGCAGTCCATGCCTTGGTCACTAGGCACCTGTTGCAATACGTCTGACCCTGTGTCTCCCTCTCTCACTATATATATATATATATATATATATATATATATATATATATATATATTTATATACATATATATTTATATATCACTCTATATATACATATCTATATATATATATATATACATATATGTATATATATATATATATATATATATATATATATATATATATATATATATACATATCTATATATATCCATAGATATCCATATATATCTGTATATATCTATATATATATATATGTGTGTGTGTATACACATATATATATATATATATATATATATATATATATATATATATATATATATATATATATATGTGTATATATATATATACATATATATATATATATATATATATATATATATATCTATCTATATATATATATATATATATATATATATATATATATATATGTGTATATACACACACACACACACACACACATATATATATATATATATATATATATATGTACATATATATATATATATGTGTGTGTGTGTATGTATATATATATATATATATATATATATATATATATATATATATATATATATATATATATATATATATATATATATATATATATATATATATATATATATATATATATATATATATATATATATATATATATATATATATATACATATACATATATATATATATATACACATACTTGTAAACAGCCACTGCTGTACATATACATGCAAATATATGCACATATACTGCCCAACTTTCATGGTGGGAATATCAATTATGGAATAATTGTGAGACATACAATTATGTAATAATATTGCACATTGTTGTGCAGAATGCATTTCGCTGTCCTCAGGCCAGGCAGACCTCACTGGCTGTAACTCAGTCCCACAGTATTTAACCACCACATGACATATACCTGCACTGCTTGCTGTTTTCAATGCCACACACTACAACCTACATAGATATGTGCACATAGCAACCTTCAAATACATATATATGTCCAGCCTTCACTAACAGTTGCTGTATGTCCCTTGCCCTATGCACATCTGCATATACATATAGATACGGACTGCTACCACATAAGGAGTGTTCACAGAATGTAGAGTACCCTTCAGACACATCATTCAGATGCCAGCAAATAAATCTGTGTTACATACCTTTGTATTTCTCACCTCAGTCTGTTGTACCTGTTGATGTTTTTTTTTTTTTTATTTGTTTAGGTTGGTGTCTTCCACTGCCTATGTTTGTTTTTTTTTTTTTTGTTTTGGTTGGTTGATGTCTCCAACTGCCTCTGTTTGTTGTTTTTCTTTTGTTTTGGTTTGTGTCTCCAACCGCCTCTGTTTTTTTTTGGGTTGGTGTCTCCAACTGCCTCTGTTTGTTGTTATTTACTGGGTTGGCCTCCAACTGCCTCTGTTTGTTTGTTTGTTTGTCTGTCTGTCTCTCTCGCTCACTCTTTGTCTCTCTCCAGTTGCTGCAATGATATTATTGCATGTGTGGACAGCAAGTACAGGCTGCTTTTGTAGGTATCTGCACATGTGCATGTGATGGCCTCCATTGGTGCCCACCATTTAGTAATTGCATGCAGCCTGCTGTGTGGTAATTGCAGTTCTCACTGTGATTTCAGGACACTGTTATAAAATGATAGGTTAGGTAGGCGTAGGCCTTTCAGTTTTGCAAGGTGGGGACCATGCTTGTTTACTGTGGACACTGTTGTGTCAGTCAGAAGGTTGGTATATGTCTCATATCTGAAGCTGGGTTGTAGCCAGTGATATGTATGTTGTACTGTAATCTGACAGTTGCTTCTTCCAGTACACTCTTCTCAGTGTGTAAGTTTACTCACACCTCCTAATGCTAACACTGGATATACGGGAGTATGTACTTTCTTTTGGAATTAGGGAATTAACTGGCATACAACAGTAGTTATTGCAATGTATTCCTATGGCTTTCCTATTTTCCCTTTACATTCACTCCTTGTAATGCATGTCATATTTTTTTATTGCAATGTATTCCTATGGCGTTCCTATTTTCCCTTTACATTCACTCCTTGTAATGCATGTCATATTTCTTTATTGCAATGTATTCCTATGGCTTTCCTATTTTCCCTTTACATTCACTCCTTGTAATGCATGTTATAATTCTTTATTGCAATGTATTCCTATGTCTTTCCTATGTTCCCTTTACATTCACTCCTTGTAATGCATGTCATATTTCTTTATTGCAATGTATTCTTATGGCTTTCTTATTTTCCCTTTACATTCACTCCTTGTAATGCATGTCATATTTCTTTATTGCAATGTATTCCTCTGGCTTTCCTATTTTCCCTTTACATTCACTCCTTGTAATGCATGTTATATTTCTTTATTGCAATGCATTCCTATGGCTTTCCTATTTTCCCTTTACATTCATTCCTTGTAATGCATGTTATATTTCGTTATTGCAATGTATTCCTATGGCTTTCCTATTTTCCCTTCACATTCACTCCTTGTAATGCATGCTATATTTCTTTATTGCAATGTATTCCTATGTCTTTCCTATGTTCCCTTTACATTCACTCCTTGTAATGCATGTCATATTTATTTATTGCATTGTATTCCTATGGCTTTCCTATTTTCCCTTTACATTCACTCCTTGTAATGCATGTTATATTTCTTTCAGCACCAAGCTATTGTATATTTGCTGTGGCTTAGTGGTACATCATGCAGACTGGTGAGTCCAAGGTGTGGGGTTTGAGACTGACAAGGCTATTTTATTTTGCTGCTGAGCAATACAAGGGCCTTGTCATACAGAGTGACAAAGGCACTTTTAAGCAGTTGTAAGCGAGTTGGTGCGGGATTGCGCAACGCTTCGCAATGCTAAGCACCGCTTAGCTTAGCTTACTGTATTTTAGCAATACTAAGCTAAGCTTAGCTTAGCTTATTTTATGTTAGCAATAGTTAGCTAAGCTTGACGTAGCTTATCATATCTTAGCAATGCTAAGCTAGGAGCACACGTGCGCACACTGGTGCAAACCCACTTACTACTGTTTACAAGTGCTCACTCCCGCTAACCCTCGCACTCATGTCTTTGACAGAAAAGTAAATGGGGAGATAGGAATGTGGTGATAAAGGGTGCTCAAAGAGGGGAAGACAGTAGGGAAACTAGCTTGGGATATGCACGATGGGTGTGGAGAAGGTCCATCGCTGCCCATTTCTTTACCAGCAACAGCTGTGCATATGCAATACATTAGGTGGGATATTTGAAACCTTCCACCCTTGAGAGAGCGGTGAGGACATCTAAGTATGTTGTACTACCAATTATGAATATCAGGCACATGCACTGTTTGTGAACTGCTATACTGTCATTAGTACGTTATTCACATCTGAACAGTTTGTGTTGGCATTGGCACAGTCTGCTCAGGATGACTGGACATATTTCTGTACTGTGTATGCCTACCTACACCCTTGGTTGTGCCTGACTACACGGGTATATTGTACCTTTGGGTAGGGGTGCAGAACTGCTGTGTGCATTATTTATTATTGCGTGATGTTTATCTTACTGAACATGCAGAGTTGCTGTGTACCTGTAAGTCTATGAAGGCTTGTGGTCTGTCTGAGTAGCTCCCACCTGTGGACATATCCAGATGGTAGACAGATGTCAGCCTAGTACTCTTTGACACTGCACCACAGTCTTTTCAGCACCTGAACAATGGCATTGTCACAGGAGGTTGCTAGCAGTACATGGCTACATCCTTTGCTATTTCTGTGTTGTACGTCTACATAAGGGCATGCTTATGGGATTCATTCTACAGCTATTTACAGAGTGTGTAACAGCAGACAAGCTGATATGCCTGTGTGTTTCTGACTCTTCCAGGCCTCAGATAATCTCGTGTATATATTTGAACAGCCTCAGAGTAAGGTACATATAACTGGGATACACCTGTCATATAGTTCAGACATTTTGCAGTTCAGACTTTGGGTGATTCAGAGCATTTCTATTACTACACTTTTTCTGATGTGCAAGCGGTGTCTACTCTCACTTATTGACATTTGTTATTAAGTGAGATTCAACACCTTTCTGCCTACTGTTAGTATATTTCACAGGGAGTCCGAGGGGCACAGCTAACATTTGTTTACAAATCAGGGTCGTCACTGTAGAGCAGTCACTGTTGGGAGGTCTGGACTGTGACCTATGCAAATATGCCAGTGTTTATCCTGCCCTGATACTGTGTGGGGTTTGTAAGTTGCTACTGTAACCTTATTCCCTACTAGCATGGCTGATTCTCTTTTCACAGTCATGTCATGCAATTCAACAACACCTGCTGGTTAAGGCCCACAGAACAAGATTTTTGTTATGCCACTGCTATTTTCCCTTTACATTCACTCATGGTAATGCATGATAAATTGCTTTCAGCACTAAGTTATTGTATATCTGCTGTGGTGTAGTGGTACTTCATGCAGACTGGTGAGTACAAGGTCCTGGACAGGTGTATCCCAGTTATATGTACCTTACTCTGACAAGACTGACAAGGTTTTTTATTTTGCTGCTGAACAGTACAAGGGCCTTGTCATACAGAGTGACTAAGGCACTTTTATGCAGTTGTAAGCGGGTTTGCGTGGGTTTGCGCAATGCTTAGCTATGCTTAGCTAAGCGGACACATGCGCACACTCACTTAATCCTGCTTACTACTGCTTAAAAGTGCTTATTCCTGCTAACCCCCGTGCTAATTTCTTTTAAAGAAAAGAAAATGGGGAGATAGGAAAGTGGTGAAAAAGGAGGCACAAAGAGGTAAAGACAGCAGGGAAACCAGCTCGGGATGTGCAGGATGGGTGTAGGGAAGGTCCATAGCTGCCCATTTCTTTACCAGCAACAGCTGTGCATATGTATGAAATTTGGTGTGAAATTTGAAACCTTCCATCCCTGAGAGAGGGGTGGGGACAACAAAATATGTTGTACTTCCAATTAGAATTATCAGTTTACATGTCCAGTGGACATGTGTGCGAATTGGGCAGCTATGTATGGGGCATAATTTTTTTGTGGGAATAGATTGCCCTTTTTTTAAATTTTTTTTTCAGGTGAGAGTGGAATGTGAGGTAGAGGAAGTAGGTATATTTGGGGAGGTAGGTTGGGGAGGTAAACAGACAGGACAAACAAGACGCATACAGAGGTGGAGTTTGACACATGAGGTGGGTGAACACAATTGATGGGGAAGGATGTTTGGAAATCGCAAGCCCATGAGCCCACAGATGGTAACAGTGGAACTGAGTTCCCCACCCATGGGCAGTCACCACTGCACCTTCACAGCCCTGAGGGTGACTGAGCTGGGGCCTGAGTAGGACAGGCAGGCTCACCCAAGAGAAGCACCATGCTCACCTCAAGCTGGCTTAGGGGATCAGCGACTGAATGTTGGATCTCCCTACGCACCACAGCCTGGACCCTTCAAAGGGTGACGGGTGGCCCTTTTCCACCCACGCTTGCACGGGGGGACAAGCCCCATCCCCTGCAGCGCTTCCACCTGAAGGTGGCACAGGACCAATGGAGGAGGGGAGTCCAGGCTGAGCACCAGAGCCGCTGGTGCCAGGTGCACTCGCCAACTGAGGAGGGACAGGTGGGTCCGCTGGGACTGGCCATCCCATACGTTCTGTGATTAGGTGTGTTTCATTACAACATAAACAACAGAATTCCAGATTACACACAGTCTCCCAAAGCATGCACGTAGTCCAACTGGCTATAAAACGTAGTATAAAAACACTTGTTGCACCAAATTAAGTTGACTGTATAGATCCAAAACAAGCAGATCGTTGTCAGAATAAAAAAGATTTATTCAACCAAAACGTAGTAAGCGCTTTCGCCGACAGGCTTCATCAGACTAACACAAACTATGCATTTGCTTAAATTTAAATGCATTCGCATAAATTCTTATTGGTTAACCAAAACATCTGGTGACCTACGTAATAACATGTTAAAAACTTCTGTGGCTGCTCAAAATGAGACAGTCACTGCTAAAACTATCACTTACATATCATGAATATCATAAACATATACATGACTAGAACATCAAGTCAAAAAACCACATTTCCTCGTAAAAATATTTTAAAAAATAGTAACGAAACTTAACGTCACTATCCAGTGTCGTTCCTATGCCTGACCAATAAACTGATAAAATGCCTGTGCATATATAAACATTTTAAACATTTTAAAAAACATATATAAGAAATATATATAATGCGTATTGATGACATATCTTAAAAACATTAGATCGCATAGACATGATTCAAATGCCTATGGCACTACTATTTACATATCGTGCCTATGGTTTAATGTAACAGAAACCAATAATACAGTTTTTACTGGCTATTGTGCATCTTAGCTACTGAAAACAAAGTCAAGATCTACTACACCTTAAAGACAGCCGTAGCGGCAAAAGAATATGAACATGCTCATCTGGTGTAAGCGACGTCGAGTCAAAAGCTATTAAACTTTTAAGGACAGCCGCTGCAGCTAAGGAAAACCTGCTCACTCGTCTTGTTGTAACAGAGAACATTATTTGTATAACAACATCTTCAAACAGCAGTTGGACTTATCACTTAGAATACATATATGAATGTAATCTATTAGACATATAGCATTAAAAATGTACACTGAAAACAGCATTTATAATTCTTTGGCATAGGTAATACAAATTGAGACCAGAGTCTATCAGACAAAAAAGTTAGCTACAGCGGTAGGACATAATCTACTCGCTCTTCCTGGTCCACCCTATACCATTCACGTAGCAGATGCAAGATATTTAGATAAATCATGACCTAGAAAGAGGTCCCAAAAATATATTTGCATATGGAGAATGGGGATGGTACGCTTCTTAAAAAATCCCCCTATGCAGATATGTTGTAAATATAAACACTAGAAAATACATGATGCTCCAGTATGTCAGGGAAACATATCTACATCACATGAAGCAGAGGGTCTCAAGCATATATGCATATACATATCTCTATGTCGTATATATATTAATGCAATTTTATAGATTATCAAGAACTTCTATTTTCTAATAGCAAGGCCCTAAAATTATGTATAGCTCATATAGTGTCAGGATAGGGTCATTTAATTCTACACCTCCTCCTATTCTTTAAAAAAGGTTTAATTTGCACTTTATCGTTCAGGCCAGGTGGTGTGTCTGACCTGAACCTAATGATCCACCTAGTCTCACATTCAAGGGTCCTATTTATAATATCTCCACCTCTAACACCTTGCGTTAAACCCTGAATGGCATGGAAACAAAACTGGTGGCTATTCCCTGCCTGCTTATGATGTCTAGATAATGCATTAGTATCTGACCCTATCCTTATCTGGTACATGTGTTCCCTGATTCGTTCTTTTAACATCCTATTGGTCTTACCTACATAGTAACTAGAACAGGCCTTACACAAAGCGAGGTACACTACATTTCTAGACTCGCAGTTGGTATTGGTGTAGAAAGTGTATTGCCGTTCTGTATTGGGATGTACAAATTCAGTGGAATCACTGATATATCTACACTGATTACATTTCCCACAAACTACTGTATTAACGTGCAATGCATTCTCCTGGTTAGTCCTTGGGCTCAATTTAGGCTTACACAACAATCTCTTCAAGTTTGGATGGTTTTTATAAATTACCCTTGGTTTTGGGCCTACCAAGTTCTGTATCTGTTGGTCCGACATTAAAATGCTCCAGTGTTTGTCTAGCGTGTTGACAAAGTCCTTGCTATTCCTACTAAAAAAGGTAATAGCTTTCACTACATTATCATTCCGCCTATCTATCTGAGGACATTCCCCTTGATCCATAAAGTAAGGTCTGGCTCTATCCATTCTCATATCACTTGTTTCTTTCATAATGTCACTTATTCTCCTAAACTCATAACCTCTCTCTAAGAATTTATTCATTAAATCTGTACATTCTAACTGATGTTGTTCGTCACTAGGATTCAAACGTGACGCTCTTATGAACTGGCCTTTTAAAATGTTATTAAATACATATGCTGGATGCATACTTTGTCCAGAATTCCAGATTAGTTGTAACAGCATGCAGTAATATTCCCATTAACCCAACACACCACAGTTCCAACAGTTGAACAGCAAACATAACACATGCATATATTGAACAACAGTGGTTATTCCAACCACATGCAGGGATGATTGGTAGCAACAGGCCACCAACAGGGCACATGCATCATGAGTGCAAATATTTATAGAACAATTGGACATATATCCCAACAAATATTTAAGATTACACGTACCCATTTAGGTGTGGAATTGCATGGTTTATGCACAAACAGTAGGGTGTAGAAAAAAACCTCCGTTAACATCTTATAAACACTTTTACTCTACACTACATTCCTAGTGACTGCAGGTGTATATTCCCTACATGTATTATTACACTTGCCACCATGCGTTAGGTTGTGTAGTGAGTTTGGCTAGTTCAATCTATACTCGACCTATATCTCACATACTAACTGTCCAGGATGCAGATGTTACTGCTACATATTTCATGGTTGCATTTATATTTCTTTATCTACATATCTGGATGTTTTCACATGACATTTTCACTTCAAATTGTACAGAACCCTGCATTTATTGAAGCACGCTTACATTTCTGGGGAAAATATTAGCATGCTACTCGTGTGCCAGATTTACTTATGCATGCCAGGCAGTAACTGACTGTTGAGGACTGTATATTTACTTCACAGCTACTAGCACTTCCATCACCCACTTTAGATGGGACTGCAGAACTCTGGGTTGCCAGCACTTTCTAACACATTACTATTTGTATAATGCAAGGGTACAACAACATTTCATACTAACTGAAACAGACACACTCTGGGTTTTAGACCTTTATTAATGACATTACACACTTTTCCACAGGCTCACTCCTTTATTTGTTTTAACGGTATATATGGCAGACATGTTCATGACATATTATTAATAGGTTAGCATACTCCTTTTTCAGGCTCACTCACATATTATTTTATATGACAGTGCCTGCAGAGATATTACTCCAGACATTTGTTACCTTTCTTAATGGGTTACTACACTCTTTTTCTGCCTCTCTAACGTTTTTATCTGACAGTACATGCAGAGGACTTATTCAGTCCATTTTATGGCTGTATTATTGGACTACAGCACTTTCTTTCATGCTCTCTCCCATATTTTATATAACAATACATGCAGAATAATCACTAACCTGCCTGGCGGTGCAGCCTTAGCAGCCTATCTTCATAGGCTTGCTGATTTGTAACACGGTCACCTGCAGCTGTAAAGTGAATAAAGGGATATTGAGACATTCCTATCCGTTATACATACTCCATTTTAAATCCTTACATACTGCATTCCATGGCTACATACTCAGTTGTGGGGCATCCCGCATCCCACAGGCCTCCTGTATCCACTGGTTCAGTCGGTCCTCCTTTCATCTCTTCAGGTCTGCATGGTGGTGACGGACCTGCTCACCAGTCCGGGGAACACCTGTGGCAATGGTGAGGTCATGAGCTAACCAGTTCCAAGCTTCTGCCTTCTACTCCATCCCTTGGAACTGGCCCTGCAGGAGTCTTGCCTCGTGACAGTGGACTAGGAGCCAAACCATGTATTTGGACTCCTCGGTGCCCCATCTCTGCACTCAGAAGCACACTCCCTCTCCAACACCAGACATTCTGACCACAAATGTGAGCTACAATCACTTATGGCATGTATTCACGCCTGTGGGGCTTAAATATGCCGCATTTCCCACACTTTTTTGTGATTGGCCATTTTGTAAAATTCTCGGGTGACTGCAGACCTGCTTAGTAATGGTTAAACTACCATTCCTAAATTTATGTATGTTAATATTGGCTATTTCCCCTATGTTGTCATGGCTTAGTGGTTCTGTACTTTGATTATGATGTAAAGGTTCCTGGGTTCAAACCTTGTCATTCTTTTATTTTAATACTGTCTAACAGGCTAGGGGGTGTGGCTGCATTTAAGCAACTTAGCTCTACATTGCTCCCCTGTGCCCTACGGTGCCCTGATTGGCATGGCGCACACATCCGCGCAAACACATTGCACTGGGTAAAGCATTTTTAAATGTTGGGCAACTCTATTGTGCTGGGTAAAGAGCTATTACACTATGGGCAACTCTGTTTAGCTGGGTGAAGCGCTATTAAACTATGGGCAACTCTGTTTAGCTGGGCGAAGTGCTATTAAACTATGGGCACCTCTGTTTAGATGGGTATAGCGCTATTAAACTATGGGCATCTCTGTTCAGCTGTGTAAAATGTTGCTTAACAGCAGGCTATTATATATCTGGGTCTTTTAAAAATATATATTTTGTTCGCTGATACATTGGCCATGTCACTGCTTTTAATAATCATATTTGTCTGGTATTATTTCAAATACTGATTTAAAACATAAATAAGAAGGGGAGTGGTGGGACTTGAACTGTGAATGCCTTCACTTTGTGCATACAATCTACCATTACACTACTGCTATTTGGATTAATTTGTATAAGTAGTTCTTATATGCTCTTCAATGTTACAATTGCTAACTGTGGTTAAGCAATGGGCACACCCGCGCAAACAAGCGCAAATACGGGCAGCTATATCGTGGATTTAAAATAAAAAATAATATTTTCCGTTTTATAACTCTGATGGGGGTTTACAGTGTCAGGGAGTGTGGTGTTGGGTGCATGTACATTTGAGCGGACTCGCTGTTGTCTGTTGACATTATGCTTTTTAAAACCTTGCAGGGGCGTGGACTTTTAGACTGCTCGGCAGTCAGACACACCCCCTGCTTGCCTACTCAATCCGTGTAAGAGTTACGGATGAGTCAGCATGCCCTCATGAATACTCATGGCACTCTGATATCATACCGTTTAACTGCAGCCTCCGAGTAAGACATATTAAGTCTTACATGGAGGTTTCGTGAATCCGGCCCAATATATGTGTGAATGCTGAGTAATATGTAATGTAGTTACCTCTAAAGTTTAAATTTCACAACAGTATTTTATAAAGTACAACTTTTTCATCACTTAAATGAATGTAAGAACAATGCAGGTCATCACAGCTTTATTACATGTGTATCTTGTCCACACGATGCAAGGACAACAAGTGTGGATCTGTAATTTTTATACTGTGTTATAGCTGTGGGACTAGTAATGTATGTGGAGTCATTGACTGCCCTCCTACATACTTTACATGTGTAGGTTGAATCCCACAGTTGTATAATAATTCCTTAAATGGCTAGTCATGTGTTTCAAGTACAGACAAATGTTTTCTTGCAAACTTTGAAAGTTAAATGCAATTTGCTGACACATTAGTTTTATACCATTTCATTGTTATCCACAGATTTTCTGAAATATTCCATATTATGATACGTGTACAATAATGTACTTATAACTTTTTTACACATAGATATGACTTATGGATCTGTGTACTTATAATTAAATGTTAATTTTTACTCGTTATTAATGTAATGTAGAAACTGATAAAGTATAAATGACAGTACTGCATGTTAACATGTCTCTTCTTTGTGAGAATGCTGACATCATGAATAACTACCTTAAATGAAATGCATTGGACACCTGAACTGGTATAGCTGAGAGGTATTGCTGTAGGTAATTTAATGACATGCATAGCTTTGGTGTTCACATCCTACCACAGACATTATGCATAGTATTGGCCAGCTTCAATATTCTTACATAGGCATGACTGATTTGAGGAAAATGTGTTATGAGAGGTAGTCAGTTTTTGTCACTCTATTATTCAGTTGTGTTATGAATGTCAACATTTCACATCGTACAACACAATTTGGATATATTATATACACTGTGATTTTAGGTTAGCATTGCCGCCTCACAGCAAGAGGTTCCTTGGTTCAATTCTCGGTTGGGGTGCCTTCTGCGCGGAGTTTGCATGTCCTCCCTGTGGTCGCGTGGGTTTCCCCCAGTTGCTCTGGTTTCCTCCCACATCCCAAATACATGCAGTAGGTGGATTGGACATTCTAAATTGGCCCTAGGTGTGAGTGTGTACATGTGTGCCTTCTGTGGAAGGTTGGACACCAGGCTGGCAACTCGACACCGTAAAACTCCACTGCCAATCATGAGCGGACTGATGATCCACTGTAGCGGCCCTTAACCAGGAAAAGCTGAAAGAAGAAGAAGATATACATTGTGATTTTAAATATGTATAGCATCTTATCTGACACACATGGCAGCACTTGTAATTTACATTTGCTTCTCATGTCACATATGCATAGATATTCACATTGCCATAATGGTTAAGGTTTACACCTCCCATGCATAAGGTACAAGGTTTAATCCTGACTGCCATCCAATGCCTCTTTTTTGAGTTTGCATGTTTTCTGTGTGTCTCTGTGGGGTTCCATCCACCTCTGAAAAACATGCTGAGTGTGAATGTAGTTGTGAGAATGAAGCTGTGGGTGGCAGTACAGACTCTACATGATGCCACTTCAGGCTGATACAATATAGGAGATCATTGATCACAGACATTGTGCTGTGGCAGGGCTACCCACTCAATGGGGGAAAATATGTCTCTAGGTAATCTGGTCATGATGACTAATGCTGCTGATAAGTGAGTTGAGGACATGGTGGATATGTGCTCCTATTGGCCAGTGTGCTCCTGCCAGCTGGTCCAGTCCAGTTGCCTGAAAAAGCTAGATGTAAAACCACATGAACTAAAAATTGCCACAGTCCTGACAGGACAAGGTTTGGAAATGGATATCTTGGAAGGCAGGACATCAAATCCAGGAAACAGGTTGGGGATCCCAGACAGACTCATGGCAAATCACACTCCAGTAATGATAGAGCAGTATTGCCTCACAGCAGTGTTGTGACAGTGAGGAAAGCAATGCATTCATACAGCTGCAGGACCTAGTAGATAAAGCAGGACAGAATGAACTGGTGTTGATAATGGGTAACCTGAATGCACATTGTGACACAGAGAGCAGGCTACGAGGAGCGGGACAACAGGAATAAAGAAGGCAGAGTCATTCTAGACTCCCATCTGTCAAGATGGTAGCCATGTTTCAGAAAGAGAGACAGTCACAAAATCACATACAAAAGTGATCAACATGCAACTCAAGTAGACTATTAAGGAAAATGATAGTCATCCCCAATGAAACAGTAAGCCCACAGCATAAAATTGGTTACCACAATCAGCTGTAAGCAGTGGTCAGAGAAGGCTCTAAGGTCAATAGAGACCAGGCTGAAGTCCTGGAAGTTTGAATTTGACTGGAGAGAAAGTGCAAGAATTCAAGGCATTACTCAGGGCTCTAGCACTTCAAGAGGAAGAGGAAATAGGTGGAGTTGAAGAAGAATGACAATGCCTCAAAATAGCATACCTAAGGGCTACAGAAGAGATATGTAGCCAAGATAGGTATGGAAATAAGGTGCATATTGTAAGCTGGTGGTGGAATGCAAAAGTCTAGGAAGTCATCAAAAAAGAGTACAGGAAAAAGCCTAGATAGAAAAGATGGACCAGGCTAGGAAGGAATACTGGCTGGCTAACAAAGGGGCTAAGAGAGGAGTTGCAATAACAAAGAATAAGGTATCAGAGACACTCATCCAGCTTCTGGAAAGTGACTCAGTGGACGGCACAAAGAAACTATATCAGGCTGGAAGACAAAGAGAGAAAAATAAAGAGATAGAAAGCCTGCATAAGGGATGCCAGCAACAATCTGCTCACCAGTCCACAGAAAATCAAAGGGAGATGGAAGGAGTACTTCTAGCAGAATGAAGAAAACCCCACAGAAGCTGCATTACCCCATGAGGGAATGAAAGCAACAGGCTCAGATGAGGTCACAGCAGATACAATCAAGATGTTAGGTGATATAGGGGAGAAATGACCCTTGTGGGTACTCATAGCAGTGTGGAGAGAAGACATATTCCAGATGACTGAAGAATAAGCACAGTAGTGCCAGTGTTCAAGAACAAAGGGAACATTCACAACTGTGGGCAGTACAGAGGAATCAAACTCCTATCTACATGAAAGTCCTGGAGATGGTGATTGATAAATGAATCCACAGAGAAGTAGAAAGAAAGATGGAAGATGAGCAGATTGGATTCATATCAGGAGGCAGCACAAATGACCCAATAATTGCAGTAAGACAGATACTTGACAAGAAATGAGGAAAGAGTCCAACTAGTCATTCCTAGGCTTGGAGAAAGCATATGTCAAGGTCCAAAGAAAGCTGATTTGGGCAGCCCTGTGGTTCAAAGTCCAAGTAACACTGGTAGAATTAGTCCAGGCTATGTGCAAGGACCCAGTGACTAAGTACAAACAGCATTCAATCTCCCAGATGGGTTTACAGTGGGAATGGGTGTGCACCAGGAGTCAACTCTGAGTCCTCTGCTGTTCATACTGGTGATGGACTACATTAGCAAACACGTCCAAGGGGGAAATCAACAAAGTCACTGCCTGCAGATGATGTGGCATTGCAGGCAGACTCTGAGCAAGAACTTCAGCAAATGATAGAGGAATGGAATGCAGGACTGAAGGCATATGGGGTGAAACAGAGTACAGATAAGACAGTTGTAATGATAGCAAATGG
The DNA here is from genome assembly GCF_019279795.1 of Protopterus annectens. Classification (NCBI taxonomy): domain Eukaryota; kingdom Metazoa; phylum Chordata; order Ceratodontiformes; family Protopteridae; genus Protopterus; species Protopterus annectens. The sequence goes on along the minus strand of NC_056728.1, from coordinate 520,043,059 downwards.
GGAGAATCAGAAGAAGCTGAGAACTGAGATAGAAGAGAAAACAGTGGAACAGGTTAACAGCTTCATGTACTGGGGGGGGGGGGGCGTTGAGGAGAAGGGAAGTCTGAATAAGGAGCTCTAAGCTAGAATCAGAGAGACTGCAGCCAACTGGCATAGAGTGTCAGGTGCAGAGTATGACAGAAGAATGCCAAAGGAGCTGAAAAATAAGATGAGCAAAATAGTGGTGTGACCAGTTCTACTTATGGCAGTAAAGTGTGAGCAGTTGAGGAAGCTAGAGGTGATGGAGATGAAGTGCTTGAGACAGGTGGTAGGATGCACACTGTGGGACAGATGAAGAAATGAGGACATAAGAGCAGAAGCCAAAGTTGCTCCAATTGCATAAAAGGTCAAAGTGAACAGATTAAGTGGTTCAGACACGTGCAAGAAAGCAGAAGACAACCTGGTGAAGAAGGGACAGACAGGAAGAGGGCAAGAGAAAATGAGGACATCCAGCAAAGAGGTGGGTAGAGCGTGGGTGAGAAGACCTGCAACAGTCAGGCATGAGTATTGAAGAAGGTAAGAGAGTGGCATTGGATATGGAGAGATTGCAGAAGTTGACACATCCCAACCCCATGTAGAAATTGGGAAAAGGAGTGGTGATAATGATGATGATGATGATAATGTCCATAGAGGAAGGCAAAAACATGTACAGCCACACATATAGGTATATCTATTGATCTATATATATGATTACATTCTCATACAAAGGTATTTATTTGTATTCATGCATATGTACATATTGGAAAATTATTACATTACGGTATCATTCATCATATAAATGTGTACACATTTTATTTATTATACAAACACCAGGAAAGAACAGACCAGGATCCACACAGTAGATAAACTGAGCGCATTCATCTTTAATAAAAAGTTCATCAGAATGACATACAAATTGAAGCTTACCTATAAATACACACCCTCTACAATTAGCATAATAAATTAGCTAATTAATTAAATAAATTAATGACATCACACAACCATTTTACCTACAAAAGCTCAAGTTAGTGTTCTATAATAAGGTACAAAATGCATCACTAGTTATGTGTATACTTATAAAACAGAAACAGAAACTCCATCATATTAGTTACTACAAATAAAAATAAATTATAGGTAGCCTTCTGCTTTTAATCTAAGAATAGAACTAATAGATGTATTGCTGTTTAAACCTGTTTAAACCATCAGTAAAAATAAATTGGACAATTGTTTTGAGACTACCATTTTTAGGAAACCCACATATTCCAATACACTTTTGCATTTCAGTAGTTTCCATCCTTTACATCAGAAAAAGTCATTGGTAAAAGAGCAGGGGGTTAGACTAGCAAGGATGGTGTCAAATCACCATGAGTTTTTAGACCAAATTCACATTCTTTCAGGTATGTTAATAAGGAGGAGTTACCCCTTAGATTTTGTGGACAATATACTACAGGAAGTAGTTACCAAGAGAGAAAATGGACATTTTTTCCCATTATTAGGTAAAGGCTTGGATACAGCTCATGAAGGCAATATCAGAAGTGAGCCCAAAGCTTTTAGTAGAGCTGCTATTTTTAAATACAATAAGCGGTTCACAGGTATTAGACAAATAATACAACATAATTGGAATTTATTTACCACTAGTATAGATTATTTAGATATAGTGGGAATGGTGCCTAATATTGTTTACAAAAAGGATACAACTTTTAAGAATATGATAGAAAGATCCCAGGTAGCTTGTTTTGGCAATAGGGGAATGTATAAATGTGGGTTTTGTTTACAATGTCAATATATAATTGAAGGTAGTGAAATTTATATACCAAATTACAGGAAATTAGTATACAAAAAGGAATTTTCCTGTAGTAGTAAGGCGGTAGTTTATTTAGCAATTTGCACCCAATGCCCCTGTTTTTACATAGGGAAAACGATTAATGCCCTTAGAAGTACAGTATATCAACATTTTTACGATATTAAAAAACAAGATATTAAGAACGTCTTAGCTGTTCACGTAAAAAACTATGAAGGGCATAGCTTTAAGTTTTCTGTTATTGAACAAGTTACATCAGGGGATAGAGGTGGCCCCCTTAATGACTATTTGGAGGCCAGGGAACTCAGGTGGCAGCTGAAAACCAATGCAACACAAAAAACAGGTTTAAACAGCAATACATCTATTAGTTCTATTCTTAGATAGAAAGCTACTTATAATTTATTTTATTTATAGTGACTAATATGATGGAGTTTCTGTTTCTGTTTTATAAGTATACACGTAACTAGTGATGCATTTTGTACCTTATTATAGAACACTAACTTCAGCTTTTGTAGGTGAAATGGTTGTGTGATGTCATTAATTTATTTAATTAACTAATGTATTATGCTAATTGTAGAGGGTTTGTATTTATAGGGTCAGCTTCAGTTTGTTTGTCAGTCTGATGAAGTTTTTATTAAAGACGAAAGCGCTCAATTTATCTACTGTGTGGATCCTGGTCTGTTCTTTCCTGGTGTTTGTATAAGTTTTTCATTCATTTTATTTATTATGATATAACACCACACTAAGTTCAGCAAGTAATAACTGTGTACATTTGTATGTTTCGATCCACATGGTTAGGTATATATGTACACTTAACACAATTTCATCTTAGATTAGCACACTTGTTAATTATAAAATGCTTTATCTGCATATTCACAAGTGTAAAGATATTTTTAATGAAGCACTCAAACAATATAACTGGAATGTACTTAGAACAATGTAACTAGATACTGCTGTAGAACACTTTAATAACATACTCTTATAAATAAGAAAATGAAACCCAGGAATTCAATAAACTCCATGTAGGCTTAGCACAAAACCTCCACAGAGTTTATGTGTTTGTGCAGTGAGCAGCAGAGCTAATTATATATGAATGCTGCTCACTGCATTTAAGCTTAAACAAGCACAATTTTGTGGCTAGCAAAAGTGTTGTTGGTCAGAACACCATGTAAAGCAACACAGACAGTAGCAGAAATGTAGACCTGTTTACCTATGGGCAAACTAGGTTTGCACAACTGTTTGGAATACCACAATGATTACCAGGGTTAGTAATATAACAATGTATATACTCCAAACACAGAATATTGTGGAATGCCATTTCAGCAGTGCTTTGTATAGATCAAACGCTTAGAAACTATTTTTTCCCTAGACACCAATCTGTGAAACACTCCCAGGTTCTCTGTTGCAATGCAGGCAACTCAACTGAGTACTGAGCAGTGTCACCCCACATTTCATCCCTGATCTTCTATAGAATAAATCCCTTTCTTAATTCCAGAGCAATAGCTGATCTAATGTGCCCTCTCACAAATTAGTACTTAAGAATTACCTGCATGTAGGAATTGCCTCATGTATACTGACAACCACTTGCTCCTAAAGCAAACAACTATAGTATGTGAGGGATGTAACTATACCATGAAACTAAAATCATTCTTCTCACATAACAATAAACAAAACATCAAACAGGTTGTCAGCTCACATACCTCTCTACTCACACAAGATAAGTTCAAGACAAATAAACCCACACATGCGGAGGTACTCACTAAGAGCCTACCAAAAGACCAGAGACCTCCTAAGAGCAAACAACCTACACATACTAGTACCTGAACAGAATCCATCACTACACATAACAAACATATCAGTGTCTCAACAATTAAGCTCCTCAGGCAAAACACCTCAAAATCTAATCTTCTAGTTATAGGTGACTCAATAATGAGATGCACAGATGCCCCCTCACCAAGTTGGGCATGGAGGAGGAGGTCACAGTTAGCTGCCTGTCAGGTACCAGGATCCATCAAATCATGCACGCACTCAAGTCACTCAGCAAATATTACCTTTATGACTCTGTCATAGTGCATGTTGGAGTAAATGACTTGAGACATACCTCTCTAGACTATATGAAGAGAGACATAACTGAACTCTCAGATTATCTGTCCTAGGCAGGTATGTCTCTAGCCTTAAGCAGCATTCTATCTTCACCTAAGATGATGCCATAATAAAGACAAAAAATTACTGATTTCAATAATTGGCTTAGCTTCTGGTGTGACTCCATGGGGATCCAGTATATGACAGCCTGGGGAGACATGGTCAACAGACCATGCTGCTTTGCCAGAGATGGCCTTCACCTGTCTCCTCATGGCATCCAGATACTGACAAAGACACTCATAGTACCTTTTTAGGCAACATCAAAACAACAAAATGTCCAATGTAAAGAAATCCTTTAGAGACAAACACAAGGTCAGACTGCTTAATTCTAGAAGCCTTAACAGTAAACTGCACTTCCTGGAAGCACTTCTCACATTGGATAATGCTGACATCTGAGCAGTCAGTGATACTTGGTTCAAGGCAACAGAAAGCACCCTGGCCATATGAGGCTACAATGCCTTTCACACGTTCAGACCTCAAAATGAGCATGAAAGAAAAAAGGTGGAGGTGTATCCATCTTCATTAAATCCAAATACACCTCAAGACTGATAAAACAGTACAACTGTCTTCAGCTACTCCAGGTCAAAATAACTATAGGCAAAATACCTTACCACATCATTGCTAGCTACAGGACCTTCACCATGAACCTGGAGAAGCACATCGCCTACCTGAACTTGCTAGAGTCATTCAGTATACAGCCAAACACCTTGGTCATGGGAGATTTCAACTATCTTTCACTCAATTGGGCGACTTACATCAACACAAAGGCAATTGCTTTGACTTTGTCAGATTTTGTTAATTCAAACACCCTGGAACAGTTGGTCTGCACCCCCACAAGGGGATCAAATGTCCTAGACCTAGTGCTCACCAACATGGGGGGGTCACTGCACTACCCCCTGTGTGTTGCCCTCCTTGGTAAGGTCAGACCATAAATCAGTCTCATTTGAAGTAAACATCATACCTGTCACCACCACAGGAGAAAAAAAAACTGAAAAATATCTCCAAAGCAAACTATAGCCTACTAAGCAATGGTAGAAAAAGTTTCAAAGCCTCTAATGACACACCCAACAATGACTCCTATGCAGAAAAGGACACAAATGCCCTTTATAGCCTCTTAAACAAAAGTACTGACTCAGCTGCACCTAACAGGACTAAAACTAGGTCCTCTCAAAGGAACAAGCCCTGGTGGATTGTAAGTATAAATAAGTTATATAACATAAAAAAGAAACTGATATCTAAGAACGTGAGACAACTTACTCAACAGAGTAAAAATACCCCCTAGAGCTTGAACATCCCTAGCTAAAGACAACCATAAGGCATTCTTTGGCTACATCCAAAACCTAAAAGGGAATGCCCAGCTGTGTGCCAAACTTATAGTGAATGGTACTACTCACACTGAACCTGAGGAAATTGCCAACCTGCAAGTAAATTTGGAAATAACTTCACCCTCCTTTCCCCACCAGCCATACCCCAAATCATTCCTGACACCAATCCTCTACCAAGTATCATTAAAGAACAGGTCATACAATCATCCTCCAAGGGCAAAAACACAGCCTCTATGGGATGAGATAACACCCCAAGTTGCTTACTAAACAATCTAAAATAAGACCTAGTGAAACCACTTGGCAATCTTTTTAACCATAGCCTGAGCACTGCCTTTGTTCCAGCAGAGTGGAGAACAAAAACAGTAATCCCATTACACAAAGGGGATCCATAAACCAACGCATAAAACTATTGACCCATAAGTCTAACTAGCCATATCTACAAGGCCATAGAAAAAATTGTCATGAACGTCATCAGCAAGGACACATGCAACCTTCAAACTTTTGACCCAACTCAGTTTGGTTTTGTCAAGGGTAGATCTTCCTTATGAAACCTGGTGGACATCTTTGAAAAAGTCACCAAAGCCCTGGATGAAGGTAAAACAGTACATATCATCTACCTTGATCTGGCCAAGGGATTTGACATAATCCCCCACTCAGGTATCAGTAAGAAACTCTCACAGCTGGGGATTAACCCTTACGTCACTAGATGGTTAGCCAATTGGCTCACTGACAGAACATATACTATCACAACTGGTGACTCAACCTCTACCAGTAGAGCTGTCACAGTGGCACACCACAAGGATCTTTGCTGGGCCCTTTAATGTACAAAATCAATTTCTCAGAAGTACAGGCTAAAGTATATGGCTTTTGGCTTACAAAGTATGCTGATAATTGCAAATTGGGTGCAATGACTGAGTCCACCAACAATGTAAAAATATTACAGGAGGGGTTAACACAGACAAATGATTGGTGTCAAAGCCACATGGTCTGAAAATAAATGCAAACAAGTGCCAATAGTTTTTTCTTTTGCAATGTGGAATTCCCTGCTAATTATAGCATTGACAACACCCCTCCCCCGCAAGCTCAAACTCAGTGGTGCAAGACCTGGGAACACAGGCAGATAGCAGTCTGCACTGTGGCCACCAAGTTTACACAGTTATAAGGAAAGCCTTCTATGTCATGCACCTCATAAGTAAGGACATGTTATCCAGGTTTGAGGATGTTATAACACCAACCCTCATCAGAACACTAATAGATTACAATGCTCCCTTTTGCATGTACCCCACCAGACATCTGCAGCAGCTAGAGAGACTACAAAGATTCTAAAATAGAAAATACAGGGTCTACAAACCATGCCATGACATATATGGATAGACTGACACCCCTGTCACTGTACTCTATATTGTATAGGATGAGGTGACTTGTGTCTGGCCTACAGGTCAGTCTCTGACCCTGCCCTGAAGAAACATACTGGACGTCTGCAAATCTAATGGCATAAGAATCACTCACTCAAAGGATCTTAACCTAGCCAGTGACATTAACAGAACATGCTTGAAAGACAGCTATAGCTGATTATATCAGCAGAGTCTAGTGAGAGGAAGGTAGTAATAGCAGTGCCCAACATGCTGGTGTAAAATACTCTCTGTAATGTCAAGGAAGTGCACAGATACATACACACACCAGTTGACTGCAGTTGGAACATAACCCCTCCCTTTCTAAGTACACCAACTAGAGATGTGCATATTTAACACAAGTATAACAGCACAAGTCTATCTAGGAGAGTGTCTGACAACACTTTATAAATGATGACATCAGCAGTGTCTGGTGAGAGGAAGATGTAATAGCAGTGAATGATATGCTGGCATAAAATGCTCTGTCTCTCTCTAATGTCAAGCAAGTACACAAACACACTCACTGATTGAAGTAAGAACAAAACTTTTCCTGTCTAAATACAAGAACTGGAGAACTCAGTACTTTATGCAAGTGCCACAGCACAAATATGACTTTTCAAATGCTGCAGGACAATTTATAGTGGATAACATCATCAGTGGATGTTTGAGAGAAGATGTAGGGAGGGCTGCATGAAATGGATATGTAGGCATGTCCAACTGTGAAAATATTGGTACTCCATGTAGAGGTGACTGCAGGTTACAAAATTATGCTTCTCTGATTAGACAGACAGACAAACAGACACACACACACACACACACACACACACACACACACACACACACACACACACATACACACACACACATACCAGTTGACTGCAGTGAAAACAGAACTCCTACCTATGTAAGTACATTGATGAGAGAACTCAGTACTTTATGCAAATGCCACTGCACAAGTTTGACTTTTATAAGGCTGCCTGACTATGTATAGTAGATATCATCACTGGATGTTTGAGAGAAGATGTAGGGAGGCCTGCATGAAATGAATGTGTAGGCATGTCCAAATGTGAAAATATTGGTACTCAGTGGGGTTGTAGAGGTGACTGCAGGATACACAATTATGTTCCTTTGATTAGACAGTGTCACTCACACACATACACACACACACACACACACACACACACACACACACACACACACACACACACACACACACCAGATGACTGTAGTGAGACAGAACCCCTACCTATCTAAGTACATTGAGAAGGGAACTCAATATTTTATACAAGTTCCACAGCATAAGTCTGACTTTTATAAGGATGCAGGATATTTATAGTGAATGATATCATCATTGGATGATTGAGAGAAGATGTTGGGAGGTCTGTCTGAAGTGGATAGCTAGCTATGTACAACTGCCAAGATAAGTTCTGCATGTTGACATATTGATGAGTGTGCAATGTGTAGTATTTGCTGTTGTGTTTCCAATGTGCAAGTACACTTTAAGAGACAGCTTTACTAACTATATGCAAGCAGCTGCCCACATTACTACAACTGTTGGAAAATCTGAATGTGTATTGCCATTATAAAGATGTTCATGATATATAAGAAAGCATTTGTTACTTGTTTCTGTAGTGTAGTTGATATATTTCTGAACAAGTACTGAGAGACCACGTTTGCAGTGCATGGGGAGGCAACACATGGCTGCATTGTAAATATGTGTTCTTTTCTTTAAAAGTGCCTTCCCTTTGTTTGTGTTTTTAAATGTACTTCCATGGCATGAAGACTACATGGACAATAAACATAAGTAATACATGCTAATGTAAACTTTCAGTAGCACACCACCAAGCAGCTGGTTTTTCAATTGATGGCAAAGTGTTTGCACATGTGAGATACACACTTATCCTCATTTCCCTGTTTGTGTATAGTTTAGCTGTGAGCAAATACAAGCCTCAGTGTTAAAATTATGAGAGTTCTGAGTACTGAGTGTATGAAACACAGCTGCTGTGTAGCTGACTCTGTGACAGCAGGTGTAAATGCATTGAGAGATTTCTTTTGGAGCCCAGATGGTATATGGTTTCAATTCAGGTGTAAGTAATAGTTTTAAATGTCTATTTATACTGCAATGACATAATTCTTTATTCTACATTCACTGTGTGTTACTGTAGTGCAGTGTGTTTAAGCAGCATTGTGCAGAGGTAATCGCACCAAGGAAGAGACGTTCACTGTTGCATGATACCAAACTACGAGAAAACACAGAGGCCAAAAAGTGAAGGGCTCATTGCTTTTTGTTTTTTGTTTTGTTTTTTTACTTATGTATGTTGTGTGTGATTTCATTTTTTGATCAGATTAAAGCTGTTAAAATGGGGTAGATGGGGGGGGGAAAGCAGGGGGAAGAACAAATGGAAAGCAATATAGGAATGGCAGGAGGAAGGTAGGAAAGAGCCATAGCTATCCACTTCTTCAACAATGTAAAATGAATATGTATAGAATATTGGGTGAATTTGGACTGTCAGCTCAACAGAGATGGGTGACAACAATGCAGTCATGTTGTATAGCCAATTGGACTGAATCAAATGTGTCAAGAAGACAAATTTATGAAGTGGAGAGCAATGTATGGGAGGATTTTTTTTTTTTTTTTTTTGTGGTGCAGGTGCCCAGTTTTTGATTTTTACTTCAGTAAGGCAGGAACATTTTCTAAGGGACGTAGATATTTTTGGGTCAGATAAGTAAGGTAAGTGAGGAAGCAAATGCAAATAAACAAGACAAACAAGACAAGACACAGGGACAGTGAGGGACACAACAGGTTGGGAGACACCGTGATTGGGGTTAGGGAGGGGAAAACAGATGCCCATGCCTGTCAAACATGGGGACAGTGAGAATCTAGTCCTCTCCTGGAGGACTATCAACACCGACCCCTTAATCTGTTGGCTGATGGAGTGCTTGATGTCATCTCCTATGGACCATAAGGGAGAACAGCAACTCCATCTGGCATAGGCATGCACCAATGGTGCTGTGCACATCTTACGCACCAACCCTGGCATTTCTTGGTGAGTGGTAAAATCCCAACCTCTGCCAGTACTCCTAGAGGGAACCACAGCATCAACTGTCGGGGTAGTACTACCTCAGTGCACAGATAGTGCAAGCTTAGCAGAGGCAGTACTACCACGTTGAGTGCCTGATGTGCTGGGAGTTGGTATTGGAGCTGGTGAAGCAGCAGCAGGTTGAGCTACTGGGGTTGGCCTTCCTCCCTGTGTTGTAAAGCATTTTATGATTTATCAGAGATGGATGACATGAAAATGTTTTGATGACACATAGAAAGAAAAAAAAGAGATAAAATTAGTACTATCATATGTGACATACAATGCATTGTCACAATAATACAATATTTTATCTGAACTTTTACATTTAAGTATACTTCTTAACTACAAACTATAATTAAGAATTGCTCAAAGTAATCCTTGCAATGTGCATATATTGCACATATGCTTGGTATAATTATACAGATTAAGTTAACAGCATGGCATTTATGCCACTTGAGTAGAAATTAATTTATGTAATATTTTTAAAAGAGTTTACTATTTTTATATTTCTGGTATTTGAACTCACAATGTCTAATTACAGTCTTAGAGTTGACTCCTACTGTTGGCTTGTGCTACAGGCTGAAGTATGCATGCTTGCTTTTACAGTTATGATATGCATGCTTACTTTGCCACAACTGCATACAAAAGAAATTTTAAACTTAAAAGCTACAATAATACTTCCCTTGCACTGCATATATACCTCTTGCTTCCCTCAGACTCTCTAGATGCTAAGCGTGGTCTTTTCTATTCATGATAATCTCTGTATTATCTCTGGAATAAAGAGAAGAGGACAAAAGAGCATTATGTATACCAGTCTTGCTTATATGGAGCTTTCTATCTACTATAAATTCTCTTTATTGGTACACATACACAACTGTGGGATATTACTAGTCCTGAAATCATCCAGCCACTGGTTGAGTGTATCCCCCGTGTACCTTTTCAGGTCATTAAAGTGATGTCTACTCTATTTTCCAGTGCATGAAATGCCAGTCGCACTAGAGACAGCCTTGGCCAGCCTTTTTCAAGCCTCAGACTTATACTAGGAGCTGGTGTGGTTCCCCCTAAAAAAGCCTTTGGCTGTTGTGCTTTGCAAGGAGTCCAGTACAGATTCTGGACTCCTCAACACCCCACCTGTTCTCCCTAAATTAAGCACCTTCCCTTCAACCACTAAACATGTCTAACCATAGAAAACAGCAACAGCTTATAAGCATTTCTTGCCAATACCAGTTATCGCATTTGCTAGTAGTGAGTAAACCTGAACAATGATGCCAACCATGTTTGTGCTATGTTAACTGGAGAGCAACAGTGCCAAACAGAGACTAAATCAGTTTTTGAAATTTGAAGGCTAATCTGACATTTGGCATTAGTTTGAGGGTTGTTTGCTGCTGGAACTGTTAGGTAATTTCACTTTGCAGACATGTACATGGGGCATACATTTCATGACCTGACACATTTTTGCTTTGGCTTTATACACTGATAAAACTGATTTTTACAATATGGGACTTAAACATATGCATAAGAGAAAAAACATTTTTCCATAGTGGTTATTTTTCATCTTTGCCACAGAAGAAGTGCTTTTCAGATATAGTCATGAATTTTATATAAATATACAGGACAGATTGAGGGGTTAGCCATGTATGTGTGCAACCTAACAAGGTTCTAGTTTATGCATTCAGTGTGTATGAGCTAATTGATGTCTGAAGGCCATCCAAGGCCAGATAGCACAATTATAATTACAGAAACATAGTAGTCTGTATACCTTCAGTCATACATATAATTCATATGACCTCCTCTGCTACATATACTTATTGTTATTGTTATTTATAACTATGTTTAATTTTTATGTGACATTTAATATAAAATAAAATGGAACAACATTTAAACTATTTGGGATTTGCTGTATTAGAACATGGGACCATCTGCATTGCAGCCCTACACATATATCTGCTGCTGTAGGAACAGTTAAGTAACAGCTGTATATTTTCCCATTCATTATTAACTTCAGTCTGTTAACTTCAGTGCCCAACATACTTTATAGAATGTATTCATTTTGAAAGTATTGATTGTCTTCTACCTCTTTGCAGATGTTCTGGACTTGCAGGTATTAGGGTAGGTTGCTAACTGCCATGCAATGTTGCTAAGCAATGTTGTGCAATGGGAAGCAAAAATGTAACACTGTAACCTTTTTGAAATCAAAAATGTCTGCACCCTGTCTGCAGGTGTTCTGTCTGCTTCATGTGTGGGTCATTACTCCAAATTTGTATGATGGTAAGCATCGCTCAAACAGAACAAGCAAAGCTAAACTTGTTTTAGCCTTGTTTGCAGTTTTTATTAGGTATCATATGAACCCTGATCTACAGATAGTATATGCTGTGTTGTTCAATGCATTTAGCAGATGTGCTACACACATCAGTGATTCACAGGTGTAGTTGATGTATTGGTTATCAAAGAAATACATTGCATGACATTTATTGTGTTTATCCATCTCCAGTGTTTATGCTAAGCTACAAACTGGGCAAATACTGACATTAAAAAAAGGGGAAAAAGAAAGGAAATCTATAAAATAAACAATTCTACAAAATATATGTTAGTACACATGATATTTTACATAAGTCTGTATTTGAGCTCTCATACCAATGAACCTTTAATATACAATAAGGGTATTTTATCCCTCTTTGCCACAGAAACAGCTTTGCATCAGACAATGAAAATCATTGTGCTACAAGGAAGTGCAACATCATCCAATATATTAGCAAAACATATGACACTTATACACTTCTGAGTTGTTTGTACATATATTATTTTTAAATATAGTGCAATGAGTGATCACATAACCATATATGACTATTATTTACAGAAATTCAGCTCTGTCTTATCTCTGTATGTTGTCCATTCTTCTCTTATCTGAGTAATCTGAGACATGCAGTCTGTAAGGCATTCTGTATCATTATCCTTAAAATGTGTTAGAATATTAAATGGTAATAATATCCAATTTTCAACAAATGCAGGTAAGGCTGGATGGTGCTGAACATAAACTGTGAAATGTGTGTTGCCTACTTATATTTAAAACCTCACAGGCCTGACTCTACACTATAAAAAGAGAACCATGTAGCTAGGGAGCCTAAAGGTGAGGAGACTTGAGATTGCTATTAGTTTGGCTTCATATGCACAGAAGACTACTGACCTTGATAAGGTATGATTACATTTTTTAGTTCTATACTGGGTATGGTCACATGTCACTTAGAAAAAGATTTTTATATATGCATTAGAAAAATTTTATCTGTATGCACTTAGAATTTACTGATGACAGGCATTTTTGTCAGGGCATTTTGCTTTCTTAGATGCATAGCCTTATTAACTTTCATCAAAAGTGTTAATGTTACACCTTTTTCTCTGTACACTCTTCTATTGCTATTTTAGTGAAATGTAAATGTCCTATATTGTCAGTGACACAGGGATATTACCTTTTTAGGATACCTCTGGGGAGTGCTGGCCACAGGTAGAGGTGACTAGCAGTTGCATAAAAATGGATGTTCTGTGATAAATGCGTGCACATGTTTTTGGGACACTTTCTTTGATAGCACTTATAACAATCATTGATGTTTTTTATTTCTTTGTTTGGTAGCAAAATGTCATTTGCCTGATGTTTTGGGGGTGGGGGAGCCAAGTTTCATTTCTGTGTCGGCACAAACAAAATTGTTTGCAGAAAGTTTGCTTTGCTATTGTTACTCCCCTTGGTGTGACTGTCATATGTTACAAGCACATAAATTCCTGTTTAAATTTGAATATCTTGACATTTGTTTTGTTTCTCCAGTGGGTAATATTGAAAAACTACTTATGTGTTATATCTAAACAGGACTTTTATTTATGTAATATTTATGTGTTATATCCTTCTTTTGTGCTTTATGTCACCTAGGACTATGGCACCCATGCATCCCAATCCCCGTAAACCCCACTTCAGTGACCATGAGAATTATGTCATTGTCCAAGCATTTGGGTGACATGGTGGCATTCTGCTTGAGAGAAGCCATGGGGATATGTCTGGTAGAATGCAAATTTGTCAACAGGAAGTGAACAATGTAGACACTGTTGGGGGATGCAGTAGGACATATGATCAGGTGTGTCATAGGGCCACTGACATGATTTCATCGGCCCAGAAGAGAGCAGCTGCAGTGGCCAGTGGACGGATGGCTACTGGGGAGACTGTTACAGAGCCACCACTAACACCAAATGAAGAGTTACTCTCCACTGTCAGGGATCCAGAGAGAGCTCAGTGGAAAGTGCACAACATCATGTGATTGATGTTGGTGCTGCTCTTTCAGGGATGACAATTATGTTCTAGGAGGAGCTTCTAGGTAAGCGTACATATCTCAATGTATAATATAATATTGATAGCAGTACTTGTGTGTTTAACAAATTTTTTGGATGGAGGAACTAGTTATAGATTTGTACAGTTAACAACACATTCTGGTTCATTACACATGGGTTTGGGATGGACGTGTCATCCAGGTTTATGTTAAATTTATTGTTAATGGACATATAAATGCCCACATTTTTTGCCCTGTTTTACTGTTGTTGTGATGATGTCGTCCTTACATTTTGCTTCTTCCAGGACTGCCCCCCTAGCAAGTGTGGAGTCATCTGCAAATGGTAAGGCAAACATTTTTATTTCAGTACTGATAAGCAGTTCACAGAAATATTTATTTTATCCGTATGTGTGATGTGGGTGTCAGGAGAGTGTGTGTATTGCTGTACATCTGTGGCAGTAGTGTTATTTTGTTAGCATATATTGACCTGTAGTAGTGTAGCTATTAATTTCTTTCCTGTGTTTGTTGCTTATTATCACATGTGATCCTGACAGTAGAAGTGTAGGACTCTTACCACCTGATGTCAGATTATCGGCAGAGTGTGATAATGGTGGGCAAACAGAGGCACAGTCAGGGGTCCAGAGGTCGACTCTGACACTGAGGTTGACATTCAGCCATCCCCTGTAATTCCATCAGACACAGCCAGTAGGCCTATGCAAACCTTCTCCAGTAAGTCCACAGATATTGGACAGGTGGAGGCTGAGACATTTGATCAGGTAGTCTGGTCACTGCAGCTTCAGTGCCTGTTGACTCTGGCCATAGCCAAAGTGTGGGCAAGGTGCCATGCAGGAGGGTTGTTAGGGGTGCTTGGAGGAGACCTGCTGTCCATCCTCCACCTGAGCCAGGTGTGTCTTTCTGTGTCACTCAAGATATGTTCAGGGCCATCATAGAGGTGCAGCCCTACTTGAAATAGGGCCTCCAAGGAAATGCTTAGGGTTATAGATGTGGCAAATGCTGTTCACCATGTTGTTAATTCAATGGATCAGATGAATGACACTTTGAAACAGGTAGTGTCTATAATAGAACATCTGTTGTGAGGGGGACAGCTTCCATGTGGGTATAGGTCAGCTACATCATAGCTGACTTGGCCATGCCCAATCATGCTCCCATAGTGGCACTATTTCCACTGCTACATCTGTCACTGTGGTGTCCACACCCAGATGTGGCAGGCCATGGGGTCATGGTCCTCAGTGTACTAATGAAGAGAGCTTGTCCAGAAGATATCAGTCACATTCAGGTAGCAGCAGTGCTTCTGACTGTGGGCTTGGATGTGCCAGTGCATCTCTTGGCAGAGCCAGTTCTTGTGATCGGGTAAGATGATGATGATCTGCCACCTCTGCTATGCACAGCTCAGATCTGTCCAACATAACAAGACATAAAGCAAGCACAGAGCTTGGTTGTGCTTTTGCAGACACTCACACATCAAATTCACCTGGCATGCCCATACAGACAGACGCACATAAAATTTACATTGGTCAGTCATGAGACTTAAAGCACATTCTGTCTCAATGCCTGCCTCCTTCTCTTTCTTAGTCACATGCACTCACTTACCTTTTGTGTCAGCCTAGGCTTCCTGCCCCACCACACAACACCCTGTGCAAATGATAACTGTGCCATATCCTTGTCTTTTATCTTTTGGATTCAAGGATGCATACATTTTGTGTCTGATGCTCAGGGTGCATAGCTAATTTAGTGCTTAGTATATCTGTGTTTGTGATGTTGTTTTGCTAATTGTACTGCTTTCTTACAGGTTTTTGTAACATGTACATGCCTCCCACACTCTCACAGCAACAAAGCCAGACCAAGCCATAGATAAAGGTGGGACAAAGGCTTAACAATAAAGAGGCATTTCAAATATTTTGGTCTTACAAAGTTAGACAGTTGATAGATTCAGTTTTTGCATCACTATTTTTAAGATCTTTCTGAGGGATATGAAGTCGGAAACTAAAATGAGTATAGCTAATCTCTAACTCCTCTCTTTAATGATTTGCCGATACAAACGTATGAGGCCAAACTGAGGACATTCTGTGACAATCAGTACTTTTCAGAGGTATGACTGTGTGAATCTGCCTGAGGCCTATTACTTGAAAGAGGACACAAGTATTCACATAAGTCACTTCTGTCATATGTTGACGTCATTGCTGTAAAAATCAACCACCTTTTACTTAATTACATTACCATGGAACAGCATGCAAGGACATACCATTAATTTGTATTATTACACATTTGTTCTTTTAATATTCCAGGTTTAACACTTACCTTGTACATCCTGCATTTGCTACAGTTTTAGTTCAGGGCTGACTCTTGTCTGATGCTAGAACTACACAGCTATTACATGGGTAGGTAAAGGTTGTGAGCTGTGCCTGACAGCAATGTTACTGTATGCACAGTATATGCGTAGGATGAAGGTTTTAGCCCTTAGGTGGTGAGTGAGCATCCTATGGGTTGCTTTTTAGTCAATGCGAGGGCATATTGAACATGCCTATGTCTGCATACACCCACAGCAGCTGCTGGCTCCACCTCTGACTCCTCACCTGCTTGTGGCTGTGGTGATCTTGCTATTGGTGATGGGATGTGTGCCCTTTTTGCTTGTTGATCCTGCTGAAGTTGTTTTCTCAGGATGATATTATGAAGCATGGCACAGACGGTGAAGATTTCAGTACATGTACATGGACTGTAATGCATCATAATGTATCTAGGCACTGGAACTGCAACTTCAGCAGACCAATCACATGCTCTGTGATATTTCTGGTTTGAGGGTGTGCCTCATTATGACATTCTTCAGCATGTGCGTGTGCATTTCTGATGGGTGTCATCAGCCACAATTTCAGTGCATAATATGCATCCCCCAGTAAATGACCCTGTGGGATATCACCCCTAGCAAACATCTCACACAGCTGAGAGTTGTGCCAGATATCTGAGTCATTGTAACTGCCTGGGTTGCCAGCACACATGTTCAGGATGATTCCCTTAGCATTACACATGACTTTGCAGTTAATGGAGTGGAAGCCCTTTCTATTAATGATGACCCTTCCCTGTTCCCTGGGTGGTGCTTTGATTTCTATACGTATACAGTCTATGGCACCCAGTACTTCAAGGTAGTGTTTTAGAGGGTAGAACGTCTGCATATTTGTGGCCTTGTCTTCAGGTGTACGGAGGGGGGGGGGACATATGTAGTCACTGGTATGTTGGAACATAGCATTCAGGAATTGATATAGGATCCTGGATGCTGATGCCTGTGACACCCCCAGCATGTCCCCTGTTCGTCTCTGAAAGGTTCCTGTAACTAAAATTCTATGTGCTACACATACCTTTGTTTCTGCTGATATTGGTTCCCCTTGGTTTGCCCTTGGTCTTAGTTGATGGCGACAGAGGTTGCAGAGTTCCTTTAGCATGTCTCTATCCATCCGGTAGAGCTCTACAATTTCTACCTCATGCAGATTGTGATAAGTTAAATGGGGTCTAAAACCCTTTTCCTTGGCTGTGGTCTATTAGCAGCAACAGCTGCATAGACTTCAGCCTGTTGTACATACACATGAATTAAAGCAACAGCAGCCCCTAACAATCTTTCTGTGTAGACTCCTTTCTGTGGCTGCATTCCAACAGGTTTTGGAAATCACAGGGAAAACCAGCACTGAGCCTACACAGTTGCTTAGTAGCTTGTTGAATAGCTCCTGCATCTTGGATTGGTTGATTAGCATACAGTTCAGCTGCTAATGTTGTAATTAGCATACCATGGTGTTTATCATGTTTGTGCAGCTCTACACCAGAAGTATAGCCTCTTACTGAATCCAAAACAGTGTGCATTTGTATGTGTGTTGCACCACGATGTGCAAATTGTCTTAATTGAATTGAATCAGCCTCAAAGAATAAAGTCCAACCCCACACCATGGCTGGCAAATGAAACAAAAAAAAATCATGATAAAAAGGGATAAATCCTGGAAAGATTGGTATAAAAATATAACTCAAAATGCCTTCCTGCAATTTAGACATCTTAGAAACCTTGCAAAACTCCATGTCAAACAGGATAAGCAAAGATACTATACCAACCTACAACACAAACATAAAAATAACCCAAAACTTTTTTGTTCATCAATAAATAAACTATTCCACCTTGGCAAGACAACCACTCCCTCTCCAAAAACAGGCAATATGACAGACTCTATTCCCATACAGTTTAATTCCTAATTTATACAATTAATATTATCTCTCTTAGACACTAATACATTTGCCCCCCCCCCTCTCTACCCCTGTCCAATCGAAACCACCCACAGCCCTTCAATTGTAGTCCAGCACCTAACCTTGCTGATAAGGAAGTTGCTCCTTAAACTAAAAACTACATCTGTAGCTGTAGACCAACTACCATCAGACTACCTAAAAATGGCTGCAGAAGTCATAGCCTTCTCTGTGCCCATATTAATTAACAGGTCCAGAGCAGAAAGATGCATCCAATCACTGTGGAAAAAATCCTACATCATACCACTGCACAAATGTGGCACATCTACAGAGTTTAGTAACTACAGACTGATAGCGATTCTCTCCCCCTCTGCAAAATATTAGAGAAATGCATCCATATGCAGCCAATGCAAAACCTAACCTCAAATAACCTGCACTCAGAAATACAACGTGGCTTTATACCCCAGCACAGCACCACTAATGCTCTACTAAATTTTACCAATATAATAAATCAAGACAGAAACAATGGTCTGTTGTGTTCACCATGTTCTTAGACTTGTCAAAGGCATTTGATACTGTCTTGCACCAGCAACTGCTCATTCGACTCTCCTCAAAAGGATTTTCACAATACTGCTTGTTGTGGTTTCTTAGTTACCTATCTGAAAGGCAACAAGCAATTAAATAGCAACAAACCTACTCATCCTTTCAACCAGTTACTACAGATGTCCCCCAGGGCTCTATCCTGGCTCCTCTCCTATTTAATATATTTATTAATAACCTCCACACCTCCACTCACCATGCTAATTTTGTTCAGTATGCAGGCAACTGAAGATTAATATATGTGGCCTCAACAATAAATAAGCTGCAAGACATTAGCCAAAAATCTTTCTCCTCTGTAGAAACCTGGTTCAAAGATTTAAACCTCCTACTCAAGTCCAAGAAAACAAAGTTAATGCTTTTTACCTCAAAAAGTTGCCAAAATCAAAAGCAAAAGCAATTTTTTACCATAAAGTCAGCAAATAATACTTTCATTGAAATTGTAACTCACAGTAAACTTCTAGGCATTATAATAGATGCCAATCTCAAATAGGCCCAGCATATACTGTACATCATTAAATATACACACCAGAAACTCATCTCTTTTTTAATTTCTCCAAATCTTTTGGGTTTTTAATACTATGATGGGAATGGACCCCATTCCTAAGTCAAAGTACAATTAAAGTCCATGAAGCTAGTATTGTTTCAATCTTTGATGTCAGCCAAAAGTGCCCTTCGCAGCACTCGCAATTTGCCCAGTAATGACTCCTTCTGCAATTTGTATGAGGTTACATGGATTGGTAACATATCTAAATATGATTTTAGATTCTTTTTATTAGACCCGTTGCTCCAACTACTATGGGAACTGTCTGGGTATCTTTCTTCCACATTGCTCTCGTTTCTGCCTGCAGATCCTGATATTTTATGACTTTGTGTCTCTCTGTACAGAAGACACTGTAGTCACTGGGTGTAGCAATTTCAGTGATCAATGCTACTTTTGTCTTCTTTTCTTGAACCACTATATCCAGTTTTCTAGCATCTGTCTTTTGAACTGTTGGTAATGGGTGATCCCATGTGATATAAACTTTATCATTTCCTATGATGCTTTGTGGTTCATGTTTCCAGTGTTTTTCAGCCACTTCATTACCATAATGTTTGCACAATCCCCAGTGCAATAATCTTGCCACATTATTATGCCTTTCAGTATACAGTCCTTCTGCCATTAGTATGTCACAACAAGCAATGAGATGTGCGACTGTTTCCAGTTCCATTTTACAAAACCTACATTTGTCTGTTTCTCCCACATGTTCAATGGACTTTGTAAACCAACGTGTACGTAGTCCACTATGTAGGGCTGCCAGTATTAACCTTTCATCTCTTGGTTTGAATTCGCCTCTCCTTAACCATTCATGTGTTCATTCCTGATCAACATGAGGTTCTTCCAGAAGTTTTCTATACTTGCAACTATATTTACACATTTTTACATTTCTTGCCTTCTCATCTGGTCCTTCACCTTATATTTTTTTATTTTATTTTTTTGGCACATTTAGTTGCTGTCTGATTTTTATCTACTTCTGGTCTGATTTCCATTCCTGCTTGACATTGATATGCTTCTGCTAGACTAAGCAGGGAAGCCATCTTAGATTTATTCTCCTCATGCTTCAAAACTTTCACTACATTTGGTTCATGTGAGGTCAGCAGATGTGTGTGGAGTCCCATGATTGCAGATCTGTACATGTAATCAATTTCAAGGAGGCCCATCCCTCCTTCAGAACAGGGACTATATAATCTTGGTATACACTGATTTTTATAAATCATTTGGTGAGCATGAAGCATCCTTCTTGTTTTCCTATCTAATTTATCCAACAGATTTTGGGGCCAGTCAATCACTCCAAAACTGTAAGTTAGGACAGGAAGAGCAAATTGGTTTATAGCTTGAATTTTGTTCCTAGATGTCAACTCTGTTTTCAGAATTAATTTGAATCTTCTAAAGTATTCCTTACTAAGTTTTATTCACATTTGTTCATGTTTTATTGTTGATCCTTCATCAGTTCCCAAATATGTATACATTCCCTCTTGCTCAAGTTCATTTATATCACATTCTTGTCCCAACTGATGTTTTCCTGATGCTGCAGTTTTTCTGCTTTAAAGGTTGCTTTTGCACACTTATCAAGACCAAATGACATTTTTATATCACCTGAAAAAGTTTTGACAACCTGCAGCTGTGCTCTCAGTTCCTCATCTGATGAGCTATACAGTTTTAAATCATCGACAAAGAGAAGACGAGAAGTCTTTAACACTTTGTTGTTTTTTAGGAGTGAAATTGTAGCTATGGCAAGTTGTTAAGTAAACAGCTTAATGGGTTAATGGCAAGGCAGAATAGCAATGGTGACAGAGAGTCACCCTGGAATATCCCCTTTGCATTTTTATCCCTGGGATAATAATCTGTCCTTTATCATGGCTTAATTGCAAAGTGGTCTGGCACTGTTTCATGATCACTGTAATGTAGTCAATTAGTGCAGGGTGTATCTTATACATTTTTAAGTACTCTTTTATCCATGAATGTGGGATACTATCAAATGCTTTTATATAGTCAGTCCATGCCATATTTAAATTCTTCCCCATTTTGCAGTTCTCCAGTATGACTTTATTTAACAACAAATGATCCTTTGTTCCATATGACTTTCTTTTATTGCCCTTTTGTCCAACTGACATAATTTAGTTTTCTTCTAAATGACTATAAACTCTGTTGGCATCAATTCCCGTCTATAGTTTATACATTGTCGGAAGGCAAGTTATTCGTCTATAATTTTTAGGATAGTTTGCAGGTTCACTCTTAAGAAGGAGCATTGTTTTGCCTGTTGTTAGCCAAGTTGGTGTCTGTTTGGGGTGCGCATATAAATAGTTCTTACTCATGGCTTAATCCTTGTGCAAAGATGTTAATACTTTTAACCAAAAGTTAGGTACTGCATCTGAGCCTGGGGTTTTCCAATCAGAGGATTTTCTTAACTTTTTTTCAATCTCTCTGGCTGTTACTTTATCCCATTTCATATCCTGTACCTTTCAACTTCTTATTCTTTCTTTTACTTCTTCTATCCATTTAGCATCTTTGTTATGTTCCAAAAGATCTTCTTAGATACTTCTCCAAAATTTATCTACTTCCTCTTTTTTTGGTGGTATTTCAATTCCTTTTACCTTATTTCCCAATTCTCTATAAAACTTTTTTTAGTCATCAATAAAGTGCTTGTTTTGTACTTTTCCTTTATATTTATCTGTGTATCTTCTAAGTTTTTCCGCTTGTGCTGAAATTTTCAGTTTGTTATTTGTAATAGTGCATGATAGATCCTTGTCTTTTCTAATGCTGTGCATTGCTTTAGTTACAGCTATCCTAATTAGTATTTTTGTTGATCTACTCCCTCATCTATAGTCTTCCAAGAGTGACACTTCTTGTCTTAATTGCTTTATAGTTTTCTCTGATATTTCCATGGTGATATTCAATTTCTCTCCTTCCTTTTCCACACTACCATGTGTTCTTGTGGTAGAATTTTATCTGTTATTAATTTAGCTGCACAGTAATATATCCTTTTTACTTTTGTTATATCACGTGGATCTTTATGGAAAGTTCTAATTACTGCATTCATTTGTTTTATCAGACTTCTGACTTTCTGGGTTTTATTGACCTTCTGCAGTCTGTTTCTCTCATTGATCTTAATATATCTGTCCATGTCTATTAAATCAAGCAACTCTTCTCTTAGCTCAGTTTCTTCCAAACTGAGGACACATCCCTTGTTTTCCATTTTCTTTATAGGATCAATGGATTCCTTACAGGTACTGCAAGAAAAACTCTAGCCACCACCTTCTTATTGCCAGCTCTCTAATACACTGCTCCTTCCCTAACAAACTTAAGTAATACTCAAAGAAAGAAACTTCCTCCTGCTACAATAAAACAGCTGAATTTGCCGCCAATCTCCTTCATAGGACTCACCATTGTCATAGCTTAAAGCAATTAAACTGGCTTGAATAACACAACTGCCTAACATATTCACAACTAACTACAGAACACCAACTCATTCATTATCCAGAAAAATGCCCTGCACTACAAAGCTTATTATTGCCTTACTGTCAAGCAAGGGACCTCCACTCTAGTAACAAATTCTTATTACTTACAAATAAGCCATATAATGTTTTCAGGAGACTCACTGTCCTCCCAGTATGTTGCTAATCTCTGGAATAGTATCCCCACTGAAATAAAAGTCTCTGACAAACTCCGTAGATTCAAACCACTGCTTAAACTACATCTTAACCCTTCCTGGTCCTGCACATGCTCATCACAAGGTTAAGACTTTGTGTTCACTGTATGATACTCCCCAAATACTCTCCTTAAACAGAATACTCTCATCCTCTCACTGAAATGACAAAACATTATTTATGTATAACTGCTGCCCGTACAATCCACTAAGTTGCACATGTGCTTCCTCTTTAGTTACTTCCACCTCTGTAAAATCTTAGAATGTATAAATGTATCTGCTCTTTGTGTATAAATGTAAACAGAAATGTAACTACCTCTGTGTTTAACTGGAACTTTGTATAATGCAATGTAAGCAAATGGAGTTTTTCTCCCTGGGCCTCCACTGAAATTGGATATTACCCAGTCGGACTTTCCTGGTAAGCAAAGACAAATAATAACAATAATAATATGTAGACATAATACAAACATAGACAGTGTCAGTGATAGAGTTGTTAAGGGAAACTTACATACATGTGTTATATGCATGCTTCCTATCTATTACATGTTGCTATGCTTCTCACTGCGTACTGTTGTTTGAAACCATTCGTATTGCATTTTGATTATATCATGTTGTGATGCCCCCCATTAACCATGTTTTATTACTCATCTCATTTGCATGGTTGGAAGTTGGTATAATGGTTAAAGTGTTTACTCACAAACATAAGGTGCAGGGTTTGACTTTCATCTCTGAGGGAAATTGGAAGGCAAAAATGGCTCACAGAGGCAGCCAACCTGTTATTTGGCTCAATTAACCGAATCTACATTTGATGCTCTTTGACAGAGTTCTAGAGTGTTTCTGCTTTAATCCAAGGCAAAAAACAAGACAATAAGTATATTTTGTGATTTCTCCACACTTTTTGAACTGTATGTTATCAAACTGCTGCATTATTTCTGTTTTTTTTTTCACTATTTTACTGTTTGTGACTACTTCATTCTCTGTACTTGATTTGCACTGTTATGATACCTAGATAGCATAGACTAGATTCAGGCCTGCTGAATCTAGCCTGTTATTGATACACTTGAGCACTAAACCAGCCATCTTTCATTAAGAAGTGCTCCCTTGCACCCTTGTGATAGAAGAGTGTGGATCCAGCCTTGTCTGAGCTGGGTAATGCTGGAGGAAGGTTCATTATGTGCTTTCCTATTGGTAGATTAGCTTAAAAGTGTTTAATTTAGTGGTGCCCTGTATAGAGTCAAATGCCTTGAATCACAATTTTCCACTAGACATCTGTCAGTGGAACCCTCCCAAGCTTCCCAACTGCACCACAGGCAACCAGTTGTGCATTGAGCAGCATTGCCACACTTATCAGCCATAGCCTTCAAAAGAACAAGCCCTATTTTTAATCCTAGTGCCAAAACAGGTCAAACTAGCTTATTCCCTTCCCTAATAGTACAAAAGCCTACTATAATGGATTGGCAATTTTCCATCATTTCTCTGACTAACCTGATTGACATGGGCATCCTGAGGCAATGTAGTAATTGCCTCATGTATACCAAAAACCACTTAATCCTAAAACAAATACCCTATTTGAGAAGTGTAATTACACTATGAAAATGGAATCAATTCTCTCATGTAACAACAAACTGGAAATCAAACAGGTTGCCAGCATGCACACTTCACCTCACACAAAATAAGGTCATGACATATAAACCCACATATGAGGAGGTGCTCACTAGAAGCCTAACAAGACATCAGAGACCTCCCAAATGTAGCCCATTTGCACACACTGCTATGCAAATAGAAACCCCTACAGATAAAACATAGACCAGTATCTCAGCAAATATACCCCTAAGGCAAAACACCTCAAAACCAAATGTCTTGGTCTTAGGTGACTTCATAGAGAAACACACAGATGGCCCCCTCACTAGCCTGGACAAGGAGAAGGTCATGGTCAGCTGCCTGTCAGATACCAGAATCCATCAAATCATGCATGCACTCAAGTTCCCCAACAAAGGTACCATTATGACTCTGTCATAGTCTGTGTTGGAGTAAATAACTTGATACATACCTCTCTGGACTACATGAAGAGAGACATGACTGAATTCTCAGATTATGTGTCCCAGGCAGGTATGACCCTAGCCCTAAGCAGCATTCTAACTTCACCCAGGATGATGGCACAATATAAACAAAAACTAATCGAGAGACCAGATGACTTAGTGGTTAAGGTCTTTGCCTCCCATCCACAAGGTACAAGGTTAGATACTGACCTCCAACCAATGCCTGTTTGGAGTTTACATGTTCTCCCTGTGTCTCTGTAGGGTTTCTCTTATGTCCAAAAAATATGCTGAGTGCTTCCATCTCAGAATTCACCAATGAATGGAGATGTGGGCAGCAGCACAGACTCTACATGGTGCCCTATGGGGAAAGAGTTGTACAGACCAACTGCTTTGGGCATCTGCTGTGGTGCACAGTATCCTCAAGATAGGAGAACACAGACCACAGACTGCTCACCGTGGCAGGGCTAGCCACTCGATGGTGTAAAATATGGCTGTAGGTGATTTGGTCATGTTGACTAATGCCGCCAAAATGGGCAAAGGTAGTTAGCGGTGATAAGTGGAATGAGGGCCTACTCTGACCCATGCCAGGGACCCTTGCTAATGGTGGGAGGGGTATATGTGCCTCTATTGGCCAGTGTGTGCCCCCCATAAAGCCCAGCAGCCCCGGGTCAATAATGGCTGATGTCTAGTTGCCCAGCTTGGGTTACCTGGGATAGCTCTGTTGAGCAAAAGCTGGAAGTAAAACCAACCAACCAAATGCTTAATGTAGGCTCACTGACAGGACGCATCTTGGAAGTGGATGATATGATGATACAGAGGAGGCTGTATCCAAGAGACAAGATGGAAGGGCAGTGCAGCACATCCACTTGACTTGGGATCCAGAGTCTACTTCTCTGGTGGAGGCCAATGACAGACTCATGGTAGTCAGACTCCAGTGTAATGCTAGGGCAGTATTCATTATTTCAGTCTATGCTCCACAGCAGGGTTGTGATAGTGAGGAAAAGAGTGCATTCAGACAGCAGTTGCAGGACCTACTAGATAAAACAGGACAACATGAATTGGTGTTGATAATGGGTGACGTGAATGCACATATCAGGACAGACAGAACAGAATATGAGGAATGCCTGGGTCCACATGGGTAGGGCAACAGTAATAAAGGAGAACCCATTCTAGACTTCTGTCCGGCAAATGGCTTGATAGTAGCCAACACATGGTTCAGAAAGGGAGACAGTCACAGGATCACATACAAGAGTAGTCATCTCAGATAGACTTCATCCTAGTAAGGAAAAGGCACTGGGGTAGATCCATGATTGCAAAGTCATCCCCAGTTAAACAGTCAGCCCACAACATAAACCACTAGTTGCCACAATCAGCTGCAAGCAGTGGTCAGAGAAGTCTCTAAGATCAACAGAGACCAGGCTGAAGACCTGGAAGTTGACTGGAGAGAAAGTACAACAGTTCAAGGAATTACTCAGGGCTCTAGCACCCCAGAGAGGAGGAAATAGGTGGAGTTGAAGAAGAATGGCAGCACCTAAAAACAGCATGTGTTAGGACTACAGAAAAGATATGTGGCCAAGCCAGGTATGGAAAAAAAGGTACATAAGGAAAGCTGGTGGTGGAATGCAGAAGTCCAGAAAGTCATCAAAAGAAAGAAGGAGTGCAGGAAGAAGTGGGAAATAGAAAAGTCTGACCAGGCTAGGAAGGACTACTGGTTGGCTAACAAAGAAGCTAAGAAAAAAGTTGCAATAGCAAAGAATAGGGCATTGGGGGCACTCTACCATCTTCTGGAAAGTGACTCAGTAAGGGGCACAAGGAAGATATATCAGGTTGCAAGGCAAAGAC
Organism: Protopterus annectens; assembly: GCF_019279795.1. Classification (NCBI taxonomy): domain Eukaryota; kingdom Metazoa; phylum Chordata; order Ceratodontiformes; family Protopteridae; genus Protopterus; species Protopterus annectens. The sequence goes on along the minus strand of NC_056728.1, from coordinate 520,016,094 downwards.
AGAAAGATAAAGAAGATAGTCAGACACCCTTCATAAGGGATGCCAGCAACAACCTGGTCACCAGACCAGAGGACATCAAAGGCAGATGGAAGGAGTATTTCCAGCAGCTTCTGAATGAAAAAAAAACCCACAAAAGCTGTACTGCCCCAGAAACAGCTTATGATGAAAGGAGCCCACCCTAGAAGAAGTAAGAACAGCACTAAGGAAGATGAAGTCAGGGAAAGCAGCAGGCTCAGATGAGGTCACAGCAGATATGATAAAGATGCTGGGTGAGATAGGGGAGAAATGGCTCCTGAGTGTACTAATAGCAGTGTGGAGAGAAAGATGTATCCCAGATGACTGGAGAATAAGCATACATGTGCCAGTGTACAAGAACAAAGGGGACATCTACAACTGTGGGCAGTACAGAGGCATCAAACTCCTATCACATTGAGTGAACGTTCTGGAGAGGGTGAGTGATAAATGGATATGCAGAGTAGTAGAATGTAAGATGGGAGATGAGCTGTTTGGATTCAGATCAAGATGCAGCACAATTGACCCAATGTTTGCATTGAGACAGATACTTGAGAAGAAGCTAGAGATGAGGAGAGAGTCCAACTGGGCATTCCTAGACTTGGAGAAAGCATATGACAATGCCCCTTGAAAGCTGATCTTGCCAGTACCACAGTGGTTTGAAGTCCCAGAAACATTGGTAGAAGTAGTGCAGGCTATGTACAAGGACCCAATGACTCAAGTACGAACAGTGTTCGGCCTCACAGAGGGATTCCCAGTGGTAGTACATCAGGATTCGGCTTTGAGCCCACTGCTGCACATACTGGTGATGGACTACATTAGCAAACAGGTTGGAGGGGACAGATCAACAAAGCTGCTGTATGCAGACAATGTGGCAGTACAGGCAGACTTTGAGCTAGAACTTCAGCAAAGGATAGGAGAATGGAATGCAAATCTGAAGGCACATGGGATGAAACTAAATACAGATAAGATGGTGGGAATGGCAGCAAATGGGGGAAATCAGAAGAAGCTGAGAATAGAGATAGAAGAAAAGATAGCGGGACAGGTAAACACCTTCAAGTATCTGGGAGGGATAGTTGAGGAGAAGGGCAGTCTTAGAGGTCAAAGCTAGAATCAGTGGGGCTGCAGTCAACTGACATAGAGTATCAGGTGTAGTCTATGACAGAAGAATGCCAAAGAAGCTGAAAAGCAAGGTGTACAAGACAGTGGTGCAACCAGTACTACTGTATGGTACAAAAACCTGGGCAGTAAAGACAGAATAGTTGAAGAAGCTGATGGAAATGAAGTGACTGAGAAAGGTGGTAGGATGCACACTGTGGGACAGACGAAGAAATGAAGACAAAAGAGCAGAAGCCAAAGTAGCTCCAATTACAGAAAAGATCAAAGAGAACAGATTAAGGTGGTTTGGGCACATGTGCAGAAAATCAGAAGACAATCTGGTGAAAATTTGGGACAGGCAGGAAGCAGGTAAGAGGAAGTGAGGACGTCCAGCAAAGAGGTGGATGGATTGTGTGAAAGAAGATCTGTGACAGTCAGGCATGAGTGTTGAAGAAAGCAGGAGTGTGGCACTGAATCAAGAGAGTTGGCGACAGTTAACATGATACCCCAATCCCATGTAGAGAAATGGGAAAAAAAGGGGGCTGATGATGATGATGATGATCGATTCAACAATTGGGTTAGCTTCTGGTGTCAGTCCAGGGGAATCCAGTGTCTGTCAGCCTGCGATGACATGGTCGACAGGCCACCCTGCTTTGCCAGAGATGGTCTGCACCTGTCTTCTTTAGGCTTCTGGATACTGGCAAAGGCACTTGTCTCCCCCCATTGTGCCTTTTTCGATGATGCAAAAGAAGAGATTTTCAGATGTAACAAAATCCACTCGAGACAAACTCAAGGTTCTGCTGCTTAATGCTAAGAGTCTAAACATGAAACTACACTGCTTGGAAGCACTCCTCACCTTGGAAGATGCTGACGTGTTTGCAGTCACTGAGACATGGTTCAAAGCTGCATAGAACACCTTGGCCATTCAATGCTGCAATGCCTTCTACACATTCAGACCTCAAAATGAACAATGAAAGAACCAAAGGGGGAGGTGTATCATCTTCATTAAAACCAAGTACACCTCAAAACTGGTCAAACAGTATGACTTTCACAGACTACTCCACGCCCAATTAACTACAGGCAAAATACCCTACTATATCATTGCTAGCTATAGATCTCCCACCATGAACCAAGAAAAGCAATCCACCTACCTGGACTTACTGGAGTCACTTGCCATACAGCCCAACACCTTGGTCATTGGATATTTCACCTATCCTTTCTTTGACTGGATGACATACATGAGCACAAACATGCTCAGCCAAATTGTCCTGGACTTTGTCAATACAAATGCTTGGAGTAGATAGTTTGTACCCCACAAAGTTCTCAAATGTGCTAGACATAGTACTCACCAACATGGGGGTTGCTGCACTCCCCCAGTGTGATGCCCTCCCTGATAAGGTCAGACATAAATCAGTCCTATTTGAACTAACTATTCAGCCTGGCACACCCCCCACAGGAGCAAAAAAACTAAAAAACCTTTCCAAAGCAAACTGCAGCCTGCTAAGCGCAATCAAAGACAACAATGACTCCTATGCAGAAATGTATGCAAATGCCCTGTATAAATGCTTAAAACAACTGTATATAACTCGGCTGTACCTGACCAGATTAAAACCAGGTCCTCCCAAAAAAACAAGCCACCTTAGTGGATCTCGGGTATAAACACATTATATAACAGGAGGAAGAAACTGATGTTCAAGAACAAGAGGGAATTGACTCAGCAGAGAAAGAATCCCCATCCACTTCTTGAACTAGCAAATCAGAAATCTTGTAAAGTCATCTAAAGCTAAATATGAAGCTAAAATAGCATCCATAGCTAAGGATAATCATAAGGTATTCTTTAACTACATTCATAATCTAAAAGGGGATGCCCAGCTATGTACTGAACTGGTAGTAGGTGGTACAGCTCGTACTATACCAGAGGAAATTGCCAACCTGCTAGCTGATAGAGTTGGCACAACATACCCCACAGCATACCTGACACCAGTTCTCTACCTAGTATCTCTAGAGATCAGGTCATATATGTACTCTCCAAGGCCAAAAAAATGGCCTTAATAGGATCAAATTACATTCCAGGTTGCTTACTAAGAAATCTAAAACAGGACCTAGCAGACCCACTTGGCATTCGTTTTAACTGTAGCCTGAGAACAGGCTTTATTCCAGCAGAATGAAAAACAGAAAAAATTATCCCTTTGCACAAAGGGGGGCCAACAACAGACCCTGGGAATTATAGACCCATAAGTCTAACCAGCCTCATCTGCAAAGCCATGGAAAGAATTATCATGGACCTTATCAACAAGGACATAGGTGACCTTCAAACTCTAAACCCAACCCAGTTTTTGGCTTCATTAAGGGTAGATCATGCTTATTAAACTTAGTAGACATCTTCAAGAAAGTCACCAAAGCCCTGGATGAAGGTAAGACAGCCCAGAATACCTATCTTGACCTGGCCAAGGCTTATGACACAATCACACACTCGGGTATCACTGAGAAACTCTCCCAGCTGGGGATAAATCCTTATGTCACTAGATGCATAGCCAATTGGCTCACCAACAGAACACATACTATCAAATTTGGTGACTCCACCTCTACCAGTATACCTGTTACCAGTGGCATACCACAAAGATCTGTGCTGGGCCCTTTACTGTTTACAATCTGTATCTCAGGCGTCCAGGCTAAAGTAGATGGCTTTTGGCTTACCAAGTTCACTGATGATTGCAAATTGGGTGCAATCATTAAGCCCCTCAATGATGTTAACATATTACAGGAGGAAAAACAAGAAAAATGGCTCAGGAAAAATGCCAACGTCCACAAACAAGTATTTAATAAAATCAATATCCTTTAAAAACCAATGTTGTGATGGAAAAAAGTTCAAAATAAGCCAAAAAACAAAAATCAACAAATCCAAGTGTAAAGCGCTTTTCGTCAGTTAATATAAACAGATTTCTTTTGTGTGTAGGAGTGGCATGGCATATCTTTTATAAACTGCTAATATATTTGTCTGTCAGCTGTTTACATGTGTGTTATGTATGTATACAGAAGGCTCTTACATCAAAATTATACAATTAACAACAGAAGTATGTCTGACAACCTGGGTACTGTACGGCATGGAAATTACCCGAGTAACTTAATGAAAACATACGCCAGGCATGCTTACTCAGTTATGGACTTTATTTATATTTATTTATTTATTTATTTTATTTTACATTTGTTGATCGGGATAGTCTGTCTGGGTATGAGCCCATTTTCAGTGGAGGCCCGTGGAGAAAAGCTCCAATAAAACAAGAACAACATTGATAGGTACAATGTCAGTTTTACATAGAATTTAACAGAAATATCTAGAGACAATAAAGTACAATATACAATAGGCACTTTAGTGAAAAAGAGAACGTTATTACAATATAGTAAAGTCATATATATATGTATATATATATATATATATATATATATATATCTATATATAAATATATATATATATATATATATATATATATATATATACACACATATATATATATATATATATATATATATATATATATATATATATATATATATATATATATAGATATATTTTTTTTTTTTTTTCTTTTGAGGGCAGGGGTCCATCTTTAGTTGACCATTTGAGTATACTTTAATACGTGTATATATGTATACCATTACAAAAGAAAATAAATTATCAAATTATACTCTTATTGTAGGTAGCTGATAGGTGGTGTTAACAAGTGGGAGTGGAGTATACATGGAGACTATAAAGTTTAGGGGATGAAATTTGATGTGGGCTTATGTGGTATTAGCCTGGCTTGGTGCAGTAGCAGAGCCAGTTGTTAGTGAGGTGGTCTTTGAGCAGAGTAGAATATTATGACATTTAGAATGTTGTATATTTATTACATTACACTTGTTATTATTACACCTTTGTATCTTTCGTTATATGATATATAAATAAAACTTTTGGGCCAGATCTGGTGACTGTTATGTTGGCACTATGAAAGTACTGTACTAGCATCTGATTTGGGCACACATTACAAATGCCATGTTTAATACATTTTGGTGTTGTTACTTGCATATCATATAACCTTTTTACAGTTATGTTGGTGCACATCTGTCATTAAAGTAATAATATGTAGTTGCAGACGTCTGCCTGTAAGGCTAATTGGGTTATGTGACGCTTCAATACACACTGTGTAGCAGTAGATAGATGTGGCAATATAGGAAGACTTGCCATGTGTGTTATATCCAAATATATGTTACTATTGTGAGAGTGACTTCCTTTCCAGGCCCTTCATAATGTTTCAATAACATTTATTGTGCATTGTGTAATCTCTAGTTGTTATGTTGTACATGTGTATATGAATAATGTCAGGTTTTCTAATAGACCTGTCATAGCAACACAATGTACAGTGTGACATGACATACATAATGTCTGCTTATATCCATAAGTAATGCATATGTGCATTAACTGGCTTATGCAATTTTATGTATGCCTTATCAATGATTGTGCTTTATTTCATACATGTTTGGCATATGACTGTGATGTATGTTATACACCATTTTGCAATTTATTTTGGATTGAATGTATGCCTGACCTTAAGTAAGGTATTACAGTTGGATAAAGTCAAGTCAGAGTGTAACATCACACACATAACAGAACATGTAGACTGTGTGTTTATGCCAGAATTATCAGATACATATTATTTTGAAGTTAATAGTTCTTACGTATGTATAATGTTTTGTTCCTATTTTAAAATGTGACAGGGCCACTCAGACCACTTCACAGATCAAATGATAACATGCAGGACTACTGCCAGACAAGTCAGACCTCGAAGACCAGGATGGAGATCATGACAGAGAAGATAATGATGATAATAATGATGACTTGTGCCACTGTTCCTGAAAATCAGCATTGAAGACTTCCACCATCATACCAGGCTGAAGACCTTCGGGACAAGATCTGGCATGTGATGACTGATATTTTCCAGACACAAATGATGGCCTGAAGAGTAACTTTTTTGCAGGATATGGTACAGGCCATAAGCAACTCCTCCCAGGAGATCACAAGAATGATCTTTCCTGAAAGTTGGCTCCATCAGGGTGGTCCCTCGGGGATGTAAATATTATTTATGTGGTCCACTTATGTAATGCTGCCACAATCATGTTTCCTTGTATTCCAGTTGTATGGCCTAGGCACAATTGTGCACATGTTCCATATTGCTGTCATGCTTTCTGGACATACTTCATGATGAACACTGCCCATATCAGGTCATATGTGGCTTTACCTTGCTGCTGCAGTATGACACACATTAGCAAATGACACATGCATTACCATTTTTAATTGCATGATTATCGTATGCTGACATTACTGCATACATTGTTCCATATGGGCAGGGGTGTTACTCCTTCAATGTGTGTGTGTGTGTGTGTGTGTGTGTGTGTGTGTGTGTGTGTGTGTGTGTGTGTGTGTGTGTGTGTGTGTGTGTGTGTGTGTGTGTGTGTGTGTGTTTGTGGGTGTGTACAGTGCAACATATTGTTGTTCCCAATATACTCTGGTTCTGTATGTGACAGATATAACAGTCACATTTAGCATAATGCAAATAGGACACAGCTGTCCTGCTTGTGTTAGTTATGTACACACTTATAAGTGATGTTAGCAATTCACATAATACATCATTCCCATTCCTCTCAAGTAGCATGATGATGACAGTCAAGTATGCTTATATGTACATGTTATCCATGGGTATACATTACAACCATTTGCAGTCATGTCTGTTCAACAACATGGTATTTCCTTGATTATGTACCTTATGTATTTTCTGTCACGCTGCCCCACTGGAACAATGATCTTATGTATGCCATGTGCTACCAATTATTGTGCCATGCAATATACAGTCTAATACTACTGTTATTTTACAGAACTGTAGCATTTACGTTTGCACATGTATCCTTCACATATTGTATTGACATCTAATGGTCCCTTATTGGGTATACAGAGGTGATGCTTTCTATAGTATCATAGCAACCAGGATGACGAGCCAACCAAGGATTTATTCAGTCGTAATAGTTATATAAAATCATGTCTATCCTGGCTTCTATAAATAAAACATTAATATGACCTCTAATATGCTGATAAACAGTATTCATTTCATTTACGAAAACATGTTTATATGCATTAAATTGTAAAATACTTTTCATTTTACTCACATAATCACTCAAATCCATAAAGACTAACCCATTCCCCTTGTCAGGTTTCATCACCCTCAGTAAAGCATTACGTAAGTTGTTCAATGCATTCCACTCATTCCTATCCAAATTGTTATTGTTGTCATGAATAAGCATATTACTAAACAAAGCATAAAAATCTAACTCACAAATGCATTCAAATATTGCTAAGGTCGGATGTAATGGAGGCTTATAAATACTGGATACTCTAAAGTCAGTAGAATCATGACTCATGTTACACAGTAATACAGCTACATTCAGCTTGCAAATGAAAAGCTTTACTAAGTCTGCTTTATGTGAGGGAACAGAAGTCAAACCTCTGGAAAGAGTGTCTACTAAATCCTGATCAGTTTGAAATGAGGAGTAATTATAAACTTTAAAGTCAACTGGACCATTCAACAATATTACAGAATTAGAATCCACAGTAGTCATTTGTTCATTCACTCCAGACACTGCCGTTACCTCCTTCATTTGTTCGTTTTCTTGGAATGGTTCCTGTGTTGCTGGCTCTGCTTATTCGATTGGGTAAGCCCCTGAACTGGGTTTCTGAAAACCCCATTGTTGGTTTCCATTATTGTGACTAACTACGATAGAATTTGTGTTGGACTCCTGCTGGTTGGCTCTGTTTGAAATGTGTTCACTTTGCCTCACTTCCACAAATTCCTCTCCAAGTTTAGAGTTCGACTGTGTCGTAGTAGGTGACGTGTTCTGATTGACAAATGAGTCATTCTCCTCTCTAAATGGGTTTTCTCCAGAAGTACCAATTGTATTCCAGGCTTGCAAAGGGGGACGAAGAGGACAGGCTGATCCTTTGTCATAGTCACTCCGGTCTTGTTGTAATTTTTTGATTTTAGCAGTTTTGAGCATACTAAGGGTTACATTAATGATTTATTTATAGAATCCAGGATAGACATGACTATATATGGCTGTTTATGTTGTCACCAGTCACCCCGGTTATGTTCGGGATTCCAAAAATCCATAAGGATCTAACCAACCCACCCATGAGAGTCATACTTAATGGTAGAAACTCTATTACCTAGCCTTCTGTCAAGTTTGTGGATACTATTTTAAAGAAATTTGTTAGCACGGAAAACACAATTTGTAAGGACTCATGGACATTTCTGAGTAAGATTAATGAGTTAGAATTTCGTTCTGAATTTAACTTTCTAACAGTCGATGTGAAGGATCTTTACAAGTCAGTACCCCATTTGGATGGTATTGAATGGGTCTCACATGTGTTAAGGTCCAAAGGAGCATTACCTTCTGAAATTATTCTAGTAGAGCAACTACTAGATATTATTTTGTCAAACAATTTTATAATGTTCGACAATTAAATTTACTTGCAGAAAATGGGTGCAGCGATGGGTTCTCCTTGTGGTGCGAGCTTCGCTAACCTGGCTATGGTCTACTGGGAATGTGAGTTTATTTTTAAAGTAGGTCCAATTATTGAGAAAATATACTTCTTTACTCGTTATTTGAACAATATATTTTTCATCCTTAAGGGGGATGAAAAAGTGGCTTTTGAGTTGGTTAGTTATTTTAACTACACAATTAATTTCTTACAATTTACATGTTCATATAACAACAAGATCATATCCTATTTAGATGTAGAATTGCGGATGGATAGAATACACAGTAGTTATATTGCCAAAATGTTTAGGAAGAGCACTTATTCCAATGCCTTCCTACATTTTTTAAGTTTACTTCCTTACCATCAGAAACGTTCAGTTGTTAAAGGGCAACTTGTAAGAGCAGCAAGGATGGTAAGCTTGGAGGATGAGTTTTTGATGGACGATTGAATAAATTCTTGGTTAGATTGTCATCCTGGTTGCTGTTTTTTACTTGGCTGGTTTGGTGTACTTTTTCTGAGGATTATTGTTTGTTGGTGTTTTAATGGCAACTGAAAGTATTAACGTCTTTCCCACTTTATTTTCACAAAGAATGGATGAAGAAACAGGGGCCTTAACAGCCCTGATAGAATTACTCTCGCAGGAGGTGGACAGTTTATGTTTGAGACTTGATGAAGTTATTAATACAACTAACACATAGTTGGTAAGTGGTTGTGTCCCTAATCCTGTTAGGGCTGCAGTCCAAGATAGTATGCTTCCTCCATTAAATTCTACTAGCCTTAATGTTTTCTTTGATGGAGCGAACCAAGGTAATGGCTCCTTGAGTCAACAACTATGAGTGCATGGACATACGATCAGCAGGGCAAAGATCAACCAAGCCACTGCTAGATCTGATGTTTCCTCAGGACTTATTGGAGTCCCTGACTTTGTAGGCTGGTTAAATGCACCAATGTCTTTTAATGAGCACACCAGAAACACATTATCGGGTCAACTGGCTAGGGGGAACACTATTACTGAATAATTTAAAAATGTTGGACTATAAACTTCTCAAATACAAGAAGTTACAATTGGAAGTTGCCTATTTCCAGGAATGCATTAAACAGAAGTTGGTGCCGAAGGGGTTACATTACTGGGAATTTCTTACAGGTTTGGAGGCTAATTCCACCTTTCACGTTGACCTTATCCATTTATTTGATAAGCATGGACTTGAGCTCTTAGAACTTATGATAAAACATTATTGCATTACAGCTGAAGATATTACAACTGAGGTGTTTGAAATGGACAATACAATTAAGATGGACAGTGATTTTGATTGATATAAATATGAGTACAACAGATTATTTTCTAGTATAGATCAACATATTGAGAAACTCAAAACTACTAAAATCAAAAAGTTACAATGAGACCGGGCTGACTATGACAAAGGATCAACCTATCCTCTTCCTCCCCCTTTGCAAGCCTGGAATGCAAATGGTACTTCTAGGGCACACCCCTTTTAGGGAGGAGAATGACTCATTTGTCAATCAAAATATGTCACCTACTACGACACAGGTGAAATCTGAACTTGGGGAGGAATATGTGGAAGTGAGGTGAAGTGGACGCATTTCAAACAGATCCAACCAGCAGGAGTCCAATATGAATTCTAATGTAGTTAGTCACAATAATGGAAACCAACAATGGGTTTTTCAGAAACCCAGTTCAGTGGTTTACCAGTCGAATCAGCAAAACTAGCAGCACAGGAACCGTTCCAAGAAAACGAACAGATGAAGGAGGTAACAGCAGTGTCTGGAGTGAATGAACAAATGACTACTGTGGATTCTAATTGTGTAATATTGTCGAATTCTTCAGATGAATTTAAAGTTTATAATTACTCCTCATTTCAGACTGATCATGATTTAGTAGACTCTCTTTCTAGAGGTTTGACTTTTGTTCCCTCACATAAAGCAGACAATAAAAACTATTGTCAATTTAAAGCTTTTCATTCGCAAACTGAATTTAGCTGTATTACTGCGTAACATGAGTCATGCTTATACTGACTTTAGAGTATTCAGTATTTATAAGCCTCCATTACATCCGACCTTAGCAATATTTGAATGCATTTGTGAGTTAGATTTTTATGCTTTGTTTAGTAATATACTTATTCATAACAACAATAACAATTTGGATAGGAATGAGTGGAATGCATTGAACAACTTACATAATGCTTCACTGAGGGTGATGAAACCTGACAAGGGGGGTGGGTTAGTCTTTATGGATTTGAGTGATTATGTTTGTAAAATGCAAAGTATTTTACAATGTGATGCATATGAACATGTTTCCTTAAATTAAATAAATACTGCTTATCAGCGTATTAGGGGTTACATTAATGATTATTTTATAGAAGCCAGGATAGATATGACTTTATGTAACTATTAAGATTGAATAAATCCTTGGTTGCATCATCATCCTGGTTGCTGTTTTTTACTTTATTGGTTTGCTGTACATTTTCTGTGGATTATCAGTTCTATAGTATCATCCATGAAGCCCTTTTTGTCTGTGTCTTGCCTATAGCATTAAACAAGTCTTTTTTAACAAAAGTTATATTAACACATGCATGTAAAGTTTAGCATACATGTCCATGTGTATGCCTCTATATTGCATATGCACTGATTTACATGGATGTACTTGTCCATGGCTCTAATATGACTGACATACAACCACCCTTGTAAAATGTACATATTGCTGTGCACTTAGTCCATTTTATTGTGCTGTACTTGTGTACACAAGACTGTCCTTTGATTAGTATTACACATAAATTGTGATATTTATATCACTGACAGCGAGTGGGCCACCTATTTTATTATGTTTGCGTGGACATATATATGGTTATGTGACATTCAAACCTACTTTTGTTGTATACCTATGCCATTTGCTGTTTAAATGTTGCATATTACTGTGTTGCACATTATTGTGTTGTTTATGTCATTTGTACACAGACATGCTAATAGCCATCCCCAATGCACTATGCACGTGTCAGACATTGGACTTGCAGTCCATCTTTTATTGTGCAAACTTTCATGTGCAATATCTCTTCCTGCCTAAGGTTTTCTTGCTTTATCCTATGCCTGATTTTTTCATACTAGCATTTCCTCACTGATACAGGCCTATATTGTCAATGTCCTTTCCCTCTTATAGCTTTGGCCTACATGTTTCACATATACATGGCATATGCATATGTGTATGTTTACCTTCCTGTAATGTATTATCATTGTCATGTAGTTGTACTGTCACAATATGATCTTGTGCCACCATGTTGAGTGTCATACACATACAAGGCATATGAACATAAGGTGGTGGCAATGGAGTAGATTCCATTGGTATTTCTATTTTACTTCTGTAGTGTGCATTACACAGACATTGGTATACTTCCTGCCTCTGCATAGGCTTGCATTCCATAGCTTTTATTATTTATATATGTATCATCCTTTATTTTATGTTCCATGCCATTGGTGTGGGTATGTGTGATGAGCCTTCTTTCTTTTTGACTTATGTAATCTCATTGCATGTCAAACATGCACATTGTATACCTGGACACCTGTCTGTGTTGCCTCTGACATGGAATGTGTTCTTTTACATAAAGATTCCATTTTTCCTGTGTTGGTGGTGTGTACACTTGTTGGTTTATTACACATCCACATTACTCTTTTGCTACAGTGCTGCTGTTTGGCATTGTGCTTAGTTGTTTGCCTTTGACATCCAGGACTGGAGGATCTACTCTGCCCCTGCATTTCCTTCCTTGGACTTCATCATCCTTTCTGCTGTTTGCCTTACACTTGCACTGTTGACAGTCTATAAATGATGGTATGTGATATTCATTGTGTACTGCAATAACAGCACTCTAGTATTTAGTGTTTTCTGATACACAATATTCTGGTATGACTGTCACACAATTTCCAACATCTCAGCACTGCTTTGTGCATTGGTACTTATGTATTTTTGAGGTGCACCATGGCTGCTCTGCATCCCTACTCTGTCATTTTCTTTTGTCCATGTTGTATAGTCTATATGTGTGTTGTCTGTGTACTTTACCTATACTTTCTATGTATTACTGACCTTTGACAGTCATGTCTTGTGATATCTATTATGTTTTTACCTGCTTTTTTTATCCACCTCCTGTTTCAGTGACCTTTCCATTCCAAAACAAATTTTCCTATGCCCCTCTGACACTCTGTATGACCTTCCTATTCCATTTTACCTCTTGTGTGTCCCTCCTCTTCACTCTCATTCCATCTCTGCTTTTCTATCACCCAATTTCCTTGGGTATGTGCACTACTTGTGTTCTCCACATATCACACATCTATTGTTAGCTACTGTTAGTACTGGAGATGTCACTGTGATTTACCTTACTTAATTTGTTATTAGAACTGTTATGGATTACATTGGTTCCTGCAAATTGTGATGGGTGCATTGATATATGTCCTTCTACATATTATGGCAATTTTCGTAATTGTTTGTGACTATCTGTCACTTTTCAGAATTACTGCTCATACATATTTGTTTTTTAGACAGTAGTTTCAACATATTTCTGAAATTTCCATTGGGCTTGTGTAACATAACTTTATGGATGAGTAATATATGTGCATAAATATTACTTTATAGACAAGTTTTCCTTGAATACAAATTTCCCATGATTAACTGTGGTTGAGCCAATGTATCTGGTTATGTCTGTTTTGTGCTGAGCTATTCTCCCTAGACCTGGACACATTTACATATTATTTGGTTTGCTGCAAATATTACATGGAACTCGGCACAGTCTGCAAAATTATGCAAGGTTTATGGAATCCAGTTAAGTGTTTTACTATATATATATATATCTTATACCTGATACAGTACATAAAAACCTGAAGTGCTATAACAATTTTATTTATTGTTTTAAAATAAATCAGTAAACACCTGCCCAACATGCCCTTTTTGCCATTGTAGCGTGATCCTGGAGTTGGTATACATAGTTTGGGGGGGCACAGCCCCACACATTTGGGAGGTGAGGGCAAAGCCCCCCACCAAGGTGGGTTTTACTTACCTAGGTGGGTTTCACTTACCTTTGTGTGTGTTTTGCTTATGTTTGGGCAAGTCTTTACTTACCCTGGGAAAACTTCACCATTTGGATATTTCATCTTTTACTATTTTTGCCTTGCATAAATTAATGTCTGTTAAATTAGCATTGGAATTTTGAAGTAGATCCATATATGTCCATTTTATCCAATCAAAATCTTACTGCTTGTTTCATGAGGTATAGTTGCACTTAAAGAATTAACATCGAGGGTATGCAAATACCATTGTTGCTCCCACCTTTGATTACAAGCTTTGTTAAGAAATGTTGTTGTATCTTTAATTTGAGCTTTTATCTGTGGTAGTAAATATCTTTAACATGTTTCTATGATCTAACTAATTGGTTCTGTAAGAGATCCCCTTCCCGGTAGTATAGAATTTCCAGGAGGGTACTTAACATTTTTACGTATCTTGATCAAAATGCAAAATTAATGTTTTTTTGGATTAACCACAGTTAACTATTCTTTTAAACATTGGAATAGCTACTTCTTCTGTGCAATACTCCAGAAATCTCTATGTATTTCTTAAATTCAGATATAGGGCCAAATAATGACCTTAAGTAATAGCAAAAATCATCCAAATGTCATTCAACTTCTTTATAATAAGAAGTTACCTCAACTCCTTTTTCTTCATGAGTAATAAGCACATCCAAAGAATGGTTAAATTGATTCATAGGTTCATAGGTTCATAGGTCGATACTAGGCTATCTGCCTTAGGGCATTTATAAGCCTAGCCAGAGTGTGTTTGGCTTTCACCACCCTTTTAGATTGGTTGACTGTGCCTCTGTATAGTAGGTCACAGAAGATAGCCCTTTTAAGGTTAGTTTACTGTGCCTCTGTCTAGCATGGACACAGAAGAGATCCCATGGGTAAATTTACGATCTCCCATCCACTCGTCAAGATTTCTCTTGAAGAGGGTCAGTGAGGGGCTCTGCCTAACATGGATTGGGATTTTGTTCCAGAGTGAGGGGAGCCTCTGGGATATGAATCTGTCCCACCAGCATGTTCTATTTATTTCTGTGCTGAGGTTTAAGTCCCTGGAGCATGTAGCTCTAAGGGATTTGAACTTCCTGAGGTGGAGCATGTCCATTAATTCTGGGTTGGACATGGCTTTATACGTCAGGCATAGATCGCCTCTGAGTAGGCGGTAAGCAACTGAGTAGAGCTGGAGTTTCTTCAGCCAAACTGCATAGGGCATCTGTTTGAGTCCCTTGATCCTCTTGGTGAGGTACTTTTGGGGTCTCTCCAGTTGCTGCAGGTGTCGGGTAAGGTACATCCCAAATGGGGCATTGTATTCAATTATGGGCCTGTTGAGTGATGAGTAGAGGGGCACAGTGACCTCTCTTGATCTAGATGTGAACCCTTTCATGATTAGGTGGGCTATATAGAAGGTCTTTCTAACCACTTTGGCAACATGATTGTCAAAGGAGAGATTACTATCTCCTTGGGTCCCCAAATCCCTAATTACTTCTTCCGTACTTAATGGATTACCACCTATGTGGTAATTTGTGGGCACTTCGTTTTTCCCAAAGGGAATGACTATGCACTTTTTGGCATTTAGCTTTAGACCATGGCTCTGGCACCAGTTATCCGTCTCTGTGAGACCCTTTTGGAGGATGCTTGTGTCAGCCATAGAGTCAACTATGGCACCCAGTTTGCAGTCATCTGCGAACTTGGTCAGCCATAGTCCTCCCGTGTTAGTCTGTACCTCAGAGAAGTATATACCGAACAAGAGAGGTCCCAAGACTGAGCCTTGTGGGACGGCACTTGTAACTGGTTTAGAGTCTGACATCTATTCAAATAACTTATGTCACCTTGCATCAAACTGGTGCAGGGATCTAAAAATCGAGCATGTATTATTATATAAATCATGAATTATACTGTCTTCAAATAGTCTGACATGTAAAAAATGTGATTTCTTAAAGCAAAAATGAGCTACTTCCCATTCATCAGTTATACTAATACTCTTGTCTTTATTCATATAATACATTCTTAAATTTAATAACTTGCAAAAATGTTTAAGTTCAAAATGAACTGTACTGCATACACAAAATGGGAAGTTACAAAGTTTAAGCCGCTATTATATAAATGCTTGTCAACATCAGTTAGTTCGATGTTGGCTACATTAATAAGCAAGCCAGCAGTTTTATTATATTGTCTATAATGTTGTCTATCTGTGACATGATGTCTGGATCTAGATCAATGTTTCCTGCAACCCTTTCTGGATTTACTTCTCCAAAAGTGATTGGAGCCCTTTTGTTCAGGGGTACATCATCCCCTGAATCATCACTGGATTTCTTTCTGTCTCAGTGAAGGAAGAAGACCCTTCACTAGTGGAAGATGTTCTTTGTATCTGTAAACCTGGACCTTCTGGGCTGATCATCACATTTCCAATTATTAGTTGATTTACCTTTCTCAAGACTAAAACACATACTCTAACTCTGTTTACAAATGTAACTATTCCATGGTTTCTATTTATTTAAATCACAAGAAAATTTCTTAGTCTTTCTATAGAACTATTTTCCACCAATCTTTTTTTAAATAGTAGACATCAGAAAAGAAAATAGTTCAATATATTTAGTATGTGTTTTAAATGTATTAGCCCTTACATATAAAACTTGAATTTTATCATTTGCTTATCTGCCTATCATAAATATTGTATAAGGACCTCAATAAATATAGTGGATGCCTTGTGTTGAAAAGATCCATCACTGCTTCATAAGGATCCTCCTTGCCATCAGCCAGTTGAGTACAAACTCATAGCCCCCTTGGGACCATTTTAGTTTCCAAATAATCTGAAAGATACTGTTTTGTCCACACAGATGATTTTAATTTTTGTGAAGTCTTGGTCAGCATTATAAAAAGATCTTCAATGCATTCCGGTGTCTGAGTTACTATCAAACTGCATCTGCTGCTGCCTCCTGTTGGCTACACCCACTGGAGAGGAAGGAAAAATCATTCATTTCACAGGTCAGTTCAGCAATAAAATCTTTGAACTCCATTTATAAATGGTCACTCCCCCAGAAAAGGTAGGCCACTCATCACCAGGAAATGAAATCCACATCTCAGAAATAATTGCTATCCAGCATTCAAAAACTGAATAAATTAATATATAAACAAAACACACAGATATGAATTCTCTGTATGGTTCAACAAAAATAAAGAAAAAATAAACCAGCAGTAAATTTGGTGATCCATTACTGGAGTTCAATAGCAACCAAACTGGTTTCATTCAGTATACAAGTTTCATCAGCATAAATAAACCAAATTAATCAGTTTTTTATAGTAATTATGAATTATCATGTGGTACATTCCCAACAGTGAAGGACATCCCAAATGATTTACACAAGATACAGTAGGAATAGTATTAAACCATTGCATCTAAAAATGGAGATTAAGACCAGGCTTAAACAAAGCCCCAGTGTTTATTATCCATAAAACAACATTTTTTCTGTACCTCTAAATGGGAGATTTATTTAGTGGTGTCTATATGTGACTCCCTTTACACTGGACAAGTGCGTAATCATTTGGAGGACAGTATTATTTTACGTCTCAGTGATTTGACATGTAAAATAGATAGAAGCATATTATTTAAATATTCTGAAGACCATCCAGGAGCTCTGTTTGTTTTTATATGACTAGATAAGGGCAGGGTACATTACAGATTACAGGGTGTCAAGACATTTTGGATAAAAAAGAAAAAAGATGGATAATAAATACACAGCTTTTGTTTAAACCTGCTCTGAATTATCATCTCTATAGGCAATGGTTTAATATTGTTTTGCCATATCTTGTGTAAATGATTTGGGATGCCTATCATTGGTGGTTATGTATCACATGATGTTCATAATTACTATAAAATGTGTTTGATAAATGTTTTTCAGTGCTAACACCACTTAAAGGATAAAGTACAGATTGGCTAGAATTACTGTAGATCTGATTTTCAAAGAAAAAAAGTCTCTTTAATTGAAGAAATTTTAGAGGAGTGTCCCAGAATGAAATAATCCTGGGAACTTTTCATTTGGCACAGATCTTTTTAGATACCCCCTTTTCTGGCATTAAGAAAATAAGTTCTCATCCTTTGCTTTTACTGGGTCTAAATTTTGAATGCTTGTAACTTCCTCCAAATGAGAGCCACGCAGCTAACCAGAAAGTTCTACCTAAAATAAGGTAACATATTATTAGGTCAGGCAGTAACAGTTTAAGGAGATCATTAAGTAGGAATAAAAACTGCAGAATATTTCTCTAATGCACTTTGAATAAATATGGTAGCTCACTGCATGTGCAAGCCAGGAGAAGTCATCTAAGGTAAAACCTATCTTCAGAACACAAAATTCACTTTGCAGTTGTAACATGTTACTCACTACCTCCTTTTGATTTTTTTTTAAAAATCTAATTTATTTAGCTATTAACTCTTTAAGTGAAATGGCCCATTACAGATCCTTTTTATCCATGATTTGGGCCACAAGAATGATAATAAATTGGATAGTTTAAAGGATATATGCTTGAAGTGCATACAAACTCTACTCAGAAAGATAATGACATTTATCAATGAATCTTAGACTCGTGAAGCAGAAACATTAGCACTGAGTGAACATGTTGCCAAATGACATCATTGACACAATACTCTGTGTAGGCACTAAAGTGAGTGACATGTATGACAGAGGATATGCTGTTATAATAGATCATTCACAAAATGATTTTTTATAACCATTATAGATTCATAGGTTGGTACTAGGCTATTGGCCCTAGGGCCTATACAAGCCTAGCCATAATAATTCCCTGGATATTTCTTCCCACAATATTTACTTCCCTGGTCCCCTGTCTAGCAGGGCAACTGAGGTGATCCCCGGGGTGAATTTCCTATCTCCCATCCAATCATCAAGGTTCCTTTTGAAGAGGGCCAAGGAGGAGGTGCTCTGCTTGATATGTATGGGCAGTCTATTCCAGAGTATGGGGATTATACCATTATATCATATTATATATATATATATATATATATATATATATATATATATATATATATATATGTTGTGTCTTTCGGCTTTTCCCGGTTAGGGGTCGCCACAGCGGAACTCCAGTCCGCTAATGATTGGCAGTAGATTTTTTTATGTGCTGAGTTGCCAGCCCTAACGCACAACCTTCAACGAAGGTACGCCCATTCACGCATGTCTCCACGCAGAAGACGCGCTAGCTGAGAGTCGAACCAGTCAGCGTCTTACTGTGAGGCAACAACGCTACCGCAGCACCACCACCGTGGATATATATATCATTATACCATAGCGGTAAATAAAACTTTCTAATGATGCAGCTGCAGTTTAATAATATATATAGCACCTCACTGTGTAGGCATGCAGAATAATTTCTTAGGGCACAATGGTGCTCCCATGATGAGACAGGATGTGCCATGCTTATTGTACAGCATAGCAAACTAAAATATTGTCATACTGTAGCAAAAAAGCAGCCCAACTATATGCTCAACTTGCTGAGATTTGACAAATGCAGTAGCATATTAAAGAATGATGCAGAATACGGCAGAGTATTAAAATGAAGAGCTTAAACAAACAGACGTGACTTGCAAAAGTGCATTGTTAGTGTGGAATATGTACAACAGGACTGTGCAATTTACTTCTACAACATTACTATTTCATATTACCAGCTCATATCCTCCAACTTTCCTGTTACACCGCGTAACCATAGCACAATAAAGTGCAGCACTGGCTATGTACACTGCCATCATAAAATTATCCCATAGTTACAGTATATTGATACAAATTTGTCCAGTTCAATGGAATTAATGTCTTTACACTTTTCTGGTGACAAATTGTTTGTTTCATATCATATTCCCAACTTTGTTGTTTATGATAATTAAGTTAAAAATGCAATAATAATTAAGTCAAAAATGCAATAATAGCAGTCACGCATGAAAAAATACATCAAGTGCCTTTTCAGTTGACTAAAAGTCATAGTACAAAAGTCAGGTGCCTTCCAACAATTAAAATATTCATGCTTGAAAGCAGGCATATGCTGCTGCCCGTGGGTCTAGAAAGGAACAGAGAAATGGGGAAACTTTTCCTTCACCTGAAGACGGAAACAGCTGTTATTAATATACTGAACAAATATGACACATGTCAAAAAAGGGATCTCACAGGCATTTTCAGATTCTCACATTATGACATTTGAACAATAATACTGAGTAAGACTGCGGACAGCAAAAGTGACATTTGAACAGTGTCATTTTCTTAGGAAGCAGATGCATGAAATAAGTTGATTAAAGTGTAGCGGGGTGTTATCTTTTCAGGCTAAGCTCAGCCTCACTTTTCTGTAAAGTAACTCCATAGTCTGCTTGGTAGTTAATGATATAACCTTATACAGAGAGAGATTGTTTAATAAGAACATAGATAAAACAAAAAAACACTACCGACTGCATAATAAAGACTTTGTGGCAAGTAAACAATAAAAAAAATAATTTAGTGAAGATGTTAGTCATCTTCCCTTTAGGAAATAAATAGTTTCTTTAAAGTTATGTATCATATTTGTTTAAATAGAGAAAATTAGGGTTGCTTCCATCTCACTTTTTGTAAGATAGTCTTGATTTTGGCAGTTATTTTCTTTTACTTTTTAAACTATTTTCTGCAATAAAAAAGAACAATGAAGAATGGGGGTTCTACTGCAAGCGCACATGTACCAGGCACTCAAAACCCATCATTTCACAGCCAAGAAAGGGGGTTCTACTGTAAGCGCACATGTACCAGGCACTCAAAACCCATCATTTTACAGCCAAGAAAGGGGGGTTCTACATTACAGCGCACATGTACCAGGCACTCAAAACCCATCATTTCACAGCCAAGAAAGGGGGTTCTACTGTAAGCGCACATGTACCAGGCACTCAAAACCCATCATTTCACAGCCAAGAAAGGGGGTTCTACTGTAAGCGCACATGTACCAGGCACTCAAAACCCATCATTTCACAGCCAAGAAAGGGGGTTCTACTGTAAGCGCACATGTACCAGGCACTCAAAACCCATCATTTCACAGCCAAGAAAGAGGGTTCTACTGCAAGCGCACATGTGCCAGGCACTCAAAACCCATCATTTCACAGCCAAGAAAGGGAGGTTCTACTGTAAGCGCACATGTACCAGGCACTCAAAACCCATCATTTCACAGCCAAGAATGGGAGTTCTATTGCAAGCACACATGTACCAGGTACTCAAAACCCATCATTTCACAGCAAAGAAAGGGGGTTCTACTGTAAGCGCACATGTACCAGGCACTCAAAACCCATCATTTCACAGCCAAGAATGGGAGTTCTATTGCAAGCACACATGTACCAGGTACTCAAAACCCATCATTTCACAGCCAAGAAAGGAGGTTCTACTGTAAGCGCACATGTACCAGGCACTCAAAACCCATCATTTCACAGCCAAGAATGGGAGTTCTATTGCAAGTACACATTTACCAGGTACTCAAAACCCATCATTTCACAGCCAAGAAAGGGGGTTCTACTGTAAGCGCACATGTACCAGGTACTCAAAACCCATCATTTCACAGCCAAGAAAGGGGGTTCTACTGTAAGCGCACATGTACCAGGCACTCAAAACCCATCATTTCACAGCCAAGAAAGAGGGTTCTACTGCAAGCGCACATGTGCCAGGCACTCAAAACCCATCATTTCACAGCCAAGAAAGGGGGGTTCTACTGTAAGCGCACATGTACCAGGCACTCAAAACCCATCATTTCACAGCCAAGAAAGGGGGTTCTACTGTAAGCACACATGTACCAGGCACTCAAAACCCATCATTTCACAGCCAAGAATGGGAGTTCTATTGCAAGCACACATGTACCAGGTACTCAAAACCCATCATTTCACAGCCAAGAAAGGGGGTTCTACTGCAAGCGCACATGTACCAGGCACTCAAAACCCATCATTTCACAGCCAAGAAAGGGGGTTCTACTGTAAGCGCACATGTACCAGGCACTCAAAACCCATCATTTTACAGCCAAGAAAGGGGGTTCTACTGTAAGCGCACATGTACCAGGCACTCAAAACCCATCATTTCACAGCCAAGAAAGGGGGGTTCTACTGTAAGCGCACATGTACCAGGCACTCAAAACCCATCATTTCACAGCCAAGAAAGGGGGTTCTACTGTAAGCGCACATGTACCAGGCACTCAAAACCCATCATTTCACAGCCAAGAAAGGGGGTTCTACTGTAAGCGCACATGTACCAGGCACTCAAAACCCATCATTTCACAGCCAAGAAAGAGGGTTCTACTGCAAGCGCACATGTGCCAGGCACTCAAAACCCATCATTTCACAGCCAAGAAAAGGGGGGTTCTACTGTAAGCGCACATGTACCAGGCACTCAAAACCCATCATTTCACAGCCAAGAATGGTAGTTCTATTGCAAGCACACATGTACCAGGTACTCAAAACCCATCATTTCACAGCCAAGAAAGGGGGTTCTACTGTAAGCGCACATGTACCAGGCACTCAAAACCCATCATTTCACAGCCAAGAATGGGAGTTCTATTGCAAGCACACATGTACCAGGTACTCAAAACCCATCATTTCACAGCCAAGAAAGGGAGTTCTACTGTAAGCGCACATGTACCAGGTACTCAAAACCCATCATTTCACAGCCAAGAAAGGGGTTCTACTGTAAGCACATGTACCAGGCACTCAAAACCCATCATTTCACAGCCAAGAAAGAGGGTTCTACTGCAAGCGCACATGTGCCAGGCACTCAAAACCCATCATTTCACAGCCAAGAAAGGGGGGTTCTACTGTAAGCGCACATGTACCAGGCACTCAAAACCCATCATTTCACAGCCAAGAAAGGGGGTTCTACTGTAAGCGCACATGTACCAGGCACTCAAAACCCATCATTTCACAGCCAAGAATGGGAGTTCTATTGCAAGCACACATGTACCAGGTACTCAAAACCCATCATTTCACAGCCAAGAAAGGGGGTTCTACTGTAAGCGCACATGTACCAGGCACTCAAAACCCATCATTTCACAGCCAAGAATGGGAGTTCTATTGCAAGCACACATGTACCAGGTACTCAAAACCCATCATTTCACAGCCAAGAAAGGGGGTTCTACTGTAAGCGCACATGTACCAGGCACTCAAAACCCATCATTTCACAGCCAAGAATGGGAGTTCTATTGCAAGCACACATGTACCAGGTACTCAAAACCCATCATTTCACAGCCAAGAAAGGGGGTTCTACTGTAAGCGCACATGTACCAAGCACTCAAAACCCATCATTTCACAGCCAAGAATGGGAGTTCTATTGCAAGCACACATGTACCAGGTACTCAAAACCCATCATTTCACAGCCATGAAAGGGGGTTCTACTTTAAGCGCACATATACCAGGCACTCAAAACCCATCATTTCACAGCCAAGAATGGGAGTTCTATTGCAAGCACACATGTACCAGGTACTCAAAACCCATCATTTCACAGCCAAGAATGGGGGATCTACTTGAAGCGCACATGTACCAGGCACTCAGAACTCATCACTTTACAGCCAGGTATTCTAGCATCTTATAGCTCAGTTAGGCTGCTGCTCAAGCTTGAACTTAAGTATGAGTTCAGGTAAGCAGCTATAGGGAGGGAGCAGGAGACGTATCAGGAGGGGGGTTTAGGATTAGGGAAGGGGGTTGGAGTTTTAGGTTTAGGTAGTAATTGGGGAACTTTGGGTTGGGGAGGGGAAGTGGAGATTTAGAGTTTGAGAATGAGTAGTCAGATTGGGAAATGGATGGAAGTTTTAGGTTAGTCAGATTGGGAAATGGATGGAAGATTTAGGTCTAGGGGGTTGTTTTTGTTAAGGCCAAATAGTGTATAGCATTAGGTGCTGGAAAGGCTATGCAGGAATGAGAGATCAGATTAGTGGGAGTTCAAGCATTTGGTTTTTCAAGCATGTGACAGTGAGCAAGTATGTTGCAAGCTACTAGCTAGGATGCAAGCCCCTGTAGTAGATTCAAAAAATGGTCTGATACCATATTAGGCAAACGATTTTCTAACTTTCTTTATGTATTGCAAAAAATATAACACTGTATGCATGCTACTTTAATATGATAAAAAAATAGAAACAAATTCTGTAACAAGTCTTTACTACTGATACTAAAATGCAGTCTATCTTTTGGTTTGGCAAAAGTTGTCATTTGTCCAATAAAAATCTATATTTTATTAAGACATTTCCTACTATAGGCATCTGAAAAGGAACTGGCTTTATAGTTGCGATTCAAAGATTCAGAAGTATAAAAACAAAAGTATTCCTTATATTTGTCATCACTTAGTCATGGCATTGACTGCAATACCACAGCACAGCAGCCTGTAAAGCATAAGACATTTATATGTATCAGATTACCTTGCATCATTTCCATGACCTTTTTTAGGTCATTTCTATTTTATTTTTTTATTTAGTTTTCTGTCATTTAGTATTACATTTCTTAAGCAACAGTAATCTGAGAACAGATTGCTCATAAAACAGAATAAAATAAAATCATGTTAGTAACTTTATTCAACCAGAAAATGTTGTGCATACAAAAAATAAGCTCTTGCAAGTTTGATGACTTGTAGCAGGCCATGATCTACAAATGCTGCAACTCTCCCTGTGCCTTAATATTGTCTCTACATATTGCATGTGTGTAAAGAGTTGTATCTATACAAGCATGCAGTGTTAGTAACTGTTACTACCTTTAAAAAGCACACCACTATACATCTAATGTGTTTCAAATGGGATGTCACTGTTTATGGGCTGTATCTGCCTCACATGCACTCAATGCATATTAAACCTACAGAGAACCTGATGGCAAATAACACTGTTCTAGGACATTTTAAATTCACAACTTGCTCTCTCTCTCTTTCTGCATCTCTAATATTTTCTTGTTTTATGTTTACTTCTTTCACCTTTCTCTTATGAAGATGGTTCAGAAATCCATAACATAATATTGGAAAATGGATGTTCCTCCCAATATTGGGATATGGTGAAACTTAAGTAATATTTACTATATATAAACTTGTGTTCACTTTGTTCAAAAAAGTGTTAAATGTATCTTTAGGATTAAAAGTAAAATTGTACCTGGATAATATAGAGATTTAATAATTGTTTCTATGTTAGCTGTTTGATCTTCATTGACTATTAGCCTACAAGGTATCTAAGATTAGTTTAAAAATGTGTATATTTTATAAATAAAAAATAATATGCTGGTCTTATCACAGACTTTAAAGTACTGAAAATAAATAAAGAAAGAAATAATTTACTACACACACGCGCGCACACACACACACACACACACACACACACATACACACACACACATTGGAGCTTTTGCAATTAATACATTTTCAGGCTAAACTTGGAATTCAAAACACATACAATAAATACATTAAAACTTCAATCACATCATACAAGGTGTCCAATATACAACCAATAAAATATTACATCATCCAAACTTGGGCAAATACATAATTAAAAGATACATCTGAATTTTAAAAGTGCACTAAAGAGATAAAAATTAAAGCATTATTTTTTCTCAGTGAGAGATTTCCTTATAAGGCCTCTAGAACTGAATGCAGTATTCAAGGTATGGTCTGAACAAAGCCTTACAGAATGGAAGCATTACCAAAACCTTGCAGAGTGGAAGCATTACCAAAACCTTGCAGAGTTGGAGGAAATTACTGCTTTGCTTCTGGAATCATTCCCACAGAGGATACATCCCAGAACTCTGTTTGCTTGTGCCACCACCCACTCCCTGTATTCACAATGGTCCAATCATTGTGCCACCACCCACTCCCTGTACTCACAATGGTCCAATCATTGTGCCACCACCCACTCCCTGTATTCACAATGGTCCAATCATTGTGCCACCACCCACTCCCTGTACTCACAATGGTCCAATCATTGTGCCACCACCCACTCCCTGTACTCACAATGGTCCAATCAATGTATTATCAGCACCCCCACAGTTCTGTTCATCATCAGTTCTCCTCCTCCAAGATGATACTTCACACCAGGGTTTTTATGGCCCGACTGTAAGTACTTTTATTTATTTGCCCTGATTCTGAACTGTAACATTACTACCTATTTTTTCAGTTGTCTGAGTCCTTTAATACACTCATTTCCCCACCTTCCACTGCTGCACCTTTGTGTCATCAGCACAGAGACTCATCCTGTTTTCTCTTCCCTCAGATATGTCGTGCACAAAGGCAATGGATAGTACAGGATCAAACGAGACTCTCCATGATGCTCTACCATTTACTTCCCTAATTCTTGATGTTTCCCATCTCACCAAAACTACTTGTGTCCTACCATTCAGTAATGCAACTCACAGGATCCCCTGTCTTGTTCCTACCACCAGTCCCTCAAGTTTCTTATCAACTCCTGTGTAGGACAGTCAAAGGCCTTGTTAAAGTCCAGTGCAATTATGTCTTCCAGTCCTATCCCCCCCATCAAGTTTTCCTGTAACCCAGTCAAAAAAAGTGAATCAGGTTTGACTGACAATGCCTTCTGATTGTACACCTGTATTGGTTGCCATCCCAGAGATTGCTATCTTCTAGAAATGTTACCAGTCTTTCCTTCAGAGTATTCCATAATTTCCCCACCACTGCAGTTAATTTAACTGATCTATAGCTCCTTGAGTCCTTGAGGTTTTTTTTTTTTTTTGCACTCCCCGCCTTGTATAATGGTAGCATCTTCAATCACTTCTACATTAGCCAGTGATCTGTTGAAGATCACCATCTGGGGGTTGCGAGCACACTGACCTTTTTTTTTCTTTTCTTTAAGACTCTAGGATGCAGCTCTTGGTCTTTGTATTTTATTATCTCTAACATCAGTCATTTTCCTCTGACTGAGGTTTCAGAGGGGAAATAAGAATCTCATCACTGTTAGGGAAGGGAAAATCCTCCCATGAGGTGTGGGACCTATAGGGTCTTGACTCATGGTTCGAATAGCCACTCAGCTGCACTAGTACTTCCCACTAAAGAGAAACCACAATGTTAACCATGTCTCATCTTTGGGCCAATACAGGTATTTTAGAAGGGAAAGTTGTGTTTAACTGGCAGGCCTGGACTGATCAGGGGATCTGGTTTGTTAAGAATAGACAAGGAGATAACGAACAGGAAGGGTTCTAGAAAAGACGGATTCAGAAATTAGATGATTACAAGTTCTCCAATTGAAAGCAAGGCTTTCTGGTGTTCACACCTGTAAGTCAGAGGGGAAGCAACGATTGGCGATGGTAAGTAAGTTAATTGGGGGTTCACTACAACTTTGCAAGGTGCAGGTAAGATTGTGTTTCTTATACAAGTACTTAAATATTTCTCAGGATAAGGTAAACAGGAAGATGCCTGATAAGTGGCAAGAGTTGTTGCATTGTATGTTAACTGTGCCTAAGTGGCAGTCTTTTCTGCATATCTTCAAGCAGGTCAGCAGATGACATTTATTTTATTAAGTGTTTGCATTTATCGTAGTACTCAAGAAACTGAGCCACTGGCAGGGGCATTACTGGAAATGTGGGACTTGTATTGCAAACTATCTTCATATGATATGGGATTGTGACAAAGTAAGACCA
Source organism: Protopterus annectens (assembly GCF_019279795.1). Lineage (NCBI taxonomy): Eukaryota > Metazoa > Chordata > Ceratodontiformes > Protopteridae > Protopterus > Protopterus annectens. The sequence continues at coordinate 519,988,753 of NC_056728.1, read as the reverse complement.
TGTGAGCTAAAATGCTTGATGCAGTACAATGGGCACTGAGGAATCCATTGCTACATCTTTAGGATTTTCACTTCTTGTTGTTAACTGTTCTAGTCAAGGGTGTTCAATTGATCAAGAAAGTGTGGTGTTGAGTGAAAATGGTCATGGCATCACTCCTAATCACTCCTAGCTACTTTCTTTAAAGCATGGAAATTGCTGTCTCATGACTGACAAATTACATGTCATAAGGACCTGGCTCAGTCTGTGTGGAAGAAATATTCCTCAACATTTATATTCTTGTTTCATAATCAAACATAGTTTATGCATAATTAGTTAGAAACCTTTATTATTTAGGGTGCTAAAGCATTTGTTGTTATCATATGTTAGGTTAAACTGTGGTTGCTTTTCTATGTCAAGTTTCTTTTGTTCATATAGTTGTATTTTCAATAAGATGTAGTGACAATTTATACATATGGATAGCTATCATGCCAACATTGTTGTCTAGTTTTCGCATGGACTCATGTTGCTAGTTTAAAAAAAGATTCTGGTTTTAAAAAAAAAGTATGCAGATGAGTTCCACTTGCTTTTATGGATGTTGCCAGCACTTGCAACATTTGCTGTAGAGTTTGAGTATGGTTGATGGCAATCAATGTTAGAGGCTAGTTTCTTCATAGTAGAGAAAGACAGAGACTTGATTACTCCCAAACAACTAAAGTTCAACTACCTTCTTGAGGTGATGGCTTTAAAGGGATGGAAGTTAGCAACCAAGGTGACTTATCCATGCTATAGGGGTGAGAGAGTATGATAGAGAAGAGATTGTCAGTGCAGGACCACCTAGGAAAAGGTTCAATATTTCACTCTTATGCTTGGGGGGGGGGGGTCTACTTGAGTGACCACATTTTCACTTAATGAAATTTTTTTGATTGAGATGACAATATCAAATTGTCAGTAAACTGAAAGTACACACTCGTGAAAATTTTCACTCGGAAATGAAACAGTTGGCCAGCATGGTGAACTTTGCCCTTTTCCTTACTGTAATATGATCCTGGAATTGGTATATTTAGTTAGGAGGTGTCTGGGTGCAGCCCCCCCACATTGGGTGGTATGAGGGCATAGATCCCCCACCTGGTGCGTTTAACATAGTGTGGTGTATATTTAGTTTTATTGTTGGCCGAGTGTTTAATTTCCCAGTGAAAAAATTTGGTAGTGTATGCTTTCGGTTTACTCACACTTCGGTATCGTCATCTTGATCAAAAGAAATTTGAGTAAGTGAAAATTCGGTCTACTCAAGTAGAACCATTCAGGGACATGGATAGACAAGGCCAGCAAAAGAGTGTATGCAATATCATCCAGACATTATTACTGTATAAAAGTGCCCACTTACAGCAGATCAGCATTAACAGGTGGTAACACCAAAGATGCTGGGATAAAGGGAGATAGCTGTTAGAAGCACTGAAAAATCCTCTTACTTCTTTCTTCATGATAGTAGCCTGTCCCCAGCTCTCTCATCCTTTTTCTGGAACTTTTCTGTATCAAGACAGTTAAAAAAAGAAAGGCTATAAGAGACTGGGCTTTTTGGTTGTGGGAAGAGATACATGTGCCAAAAATTATTAAAAATGGTAGTTTTTATAATCATAGCATGAGCCATTCAAAGACATGGCTTTAAATATGTTTTTCACAAGATGGTCAATACCAAAAATCAGACTGACTATATACTGTGCATTGAGAGAGGGAAGACTTTTGTATAGTCACCAAAATCAATACCTGAGATAACTGTGATTCAGACTATCAGCTTTTTTTTTTGGAAAGTTTAAAATAAAATTAAAGAAAACAAAAAAAATCTAGGTCAGTGAAATACAAGCTCAACAATATTTCAAACGAATATGTTGTGGAGGTAAAGAATAGATCTAAAGCATTAGATCTAGTAGGTAGACTGACTAAAGATGTGATACTGTCCAGGAGGTGACATCAAAAGTATTCTAAATAGCTTGAGACCTGCAAGATGGCTGCACACTGATGAACAGCTTAACTTCAGTTGTCTCAGTGTGAAAAATAAACTGACATATAAGGGCTAGCAATTGTGACAATTTTAGGAATACAGGAAGATAAAAAAATGTTCTTTGACTGGGTCAACACTCGATTTTGACCTCAGAGCGACAAAAATAAAACAAAACTGAAATGACCACAGCTGAGGAGTATAAAAACTATCGATTTAATATACAAAATGAAAAAGTAAGCGGTTTCACGATCTTTCACCAATCGCTTCTTCAGACTCTAACACACATAAAACCATCAAATTTAAAATGCATTCAGACCAATCACAGACAAAATGTAATAATTCAATTACACATTTTAAAGCAACAGACTATATCATTAAAAATAAAAATGGCTTAAAAAGCAATACAATTCCATAACACTTAGAAATTGCATCTATATACAAAATTAAATGTTTCAGGGGTCTAGCCTTCAAGAAGGGTTTGAGTGAGACTGCATTATTTAACCCAGGCAACTTATCTGCTTGTAATAATAAAATCCATTTCTGTTCTGCTGCCTCCACTCTATTTATCATATCACCCCCTCTAACACTTTCTTCTAAAACTTCAACGGCCATAAAGTTAAAATCATGTTGTGCACCTTCTGCTTGTATATGTCTTGCTAGGGCATTGGTCTCCTTTACATTTGCTATGTTCCTTACATGCTCCAGTATACACTTTTTAAAACTCCTATCTGTTTTTCCTATGTAAAATACAGAACAAATTTTGCAAAAGCATAAGTACACTAAATGTTGCATCCTACAATCAGCATAAAAGTTAAAATCAAAATTAAAATGCACGTTCGGATGTCTAAAGACAGATTTAGAATAAATATATTTACATGCCTTGCAGTTCCTGCGGGGAAATGTTCCTACCCTCCGAGATACAGCTCTATTCCTACTAGAAGTTGATTTATAACATAATTGTCTTTTTAACGACTTCTTATTGATAAATGAAAAATGTGGTGTATTATCTATCACTCCATCCAATTCATTAATGGATCTCAGTATATTCCACTTTTTCTCAAATATTTTACAAAATGTTTTTATATTACTTAAATAGGTTGCTGGAAACCTAATTTGGCATTTAAAATCTTCCTGCCTGGTACTAGAAGTAGTAATAGTTTCAGAGAAAAAAAGTCTACCTTTAGCGATACGTTCTTTGAACATTTCCTCAGTATTAACATTTATGTCTTTCTCACTATAGTCTCTATCACCAAACTCTTTCTGTAACATTTCAACTGCTCTATCTAAACCTTCACTACTATTGTGTAATCGACTCATCCTCATAAATCGTCCTTTGATCACATTTTTACTTACATGCCTTGGATGCATACTCGTCTTATGTAGGATGCTATTTTTCCTACTTGGCTTCCTATATAAACTAGTAGCTACATCCATTGGTGCTGTTCTCTTTATTTTAATATCTAGAAAATCAATTTTATCACTAGAATAGTGATAGGTGAACCTTACAAATTCAGTACTGGTATGTAGATAATCAATCAATGAACTTTTCCAGCCTATTTGGTGTGCCTCCCCACAAAAGGAAGACATCATCGACAAAATGTACATACCATAGAATATCATCAGAAAAGGCATTGCCTTGTAGCAAAAAAGTTGTCTCACATGAAACAAGTGCTAGGTTGGCGTAGCTATTGGCACATGCTGTGCCCATAGCTACGCCAACCTTCTGTAGATAAAGGACATCATTAAACATGAAAACATTATTATCTAAAATAATTTCAAGAAGATCACAAATCAAATTAATCTTACTGGGTATATATATATATATATATATATATATATATATATATATATATATTTTTTTTTTTTTATTTTACATTTGTTGACCGGGCTAGTCTAGCTGGATATATTTCCATTTTCAGTAGAGGCCCGGGGAGAAAAGCTCCACACAGATATACAAAGTATAAAATATTGTTACATGGTGAAAAAGGAATACAAAACAAAATAAAAACAGGTAGATTTACATTCTTGAGATAAAAACACTTGAGAAAAGGTCCAATAAACAGAGTAAAGTTTAAGAGAGCTAGATCAGAATATAATACAGTAAGAGTTATGTACCATAGATAAAAACACTTGTGAAACAGTACAGTGAGCAAAGTATAGCTTAAGACAGCTCAAAACAGAATAGTAAGAGTTATATACAGTAGATCATATGGGGTAGTAGTATTTAAAAGCTAAGATTATTAGAGTTTAAATAGGGTAAGTCTAATTTACAAGTCAAAAGCATGTAAAGGTTTGGAAGTATGGCAAGAAGAGGAAGAAAGAGGGGTGAAGAAGATGGTTAGTCAGGGTTACTACAAGGGCATAGCCAGTGCATTTGAAGGTATTTTCTAAGGTTTTGTTTAAAGAGTGGTAAGGATGTAGTTAGAGTTAGTTCAGTGGGTAGTAGGTTCCAGTGTTTTCCTGCTGTGCTGCTAAATAGAGAGTCACCAGCTGTATTATTAGACTTTGTTAAACTGGCACGAGGTTTGCTAGAAGAACGTAGGGAGTTCAGATTATTATATGGGACTATAAGTTTTGAGAGTATAGGGGTATTATTGGGCTGGTAAAATAACTTGTGGGCAATTGTGAGTTGGGGGATAATCAGATGGTTTTGGAATTCGAGACAATTTAGTTGTCTAAGATTAGTACAGTGATGGGTTCTGAAGGGATTGCCAGTAGCAAATCTGGCGATATTATTATAGGAGGTTGCTAATTTGTTAAGGTTGGTTTTCTTAAGGTTGGTAAATATGGGTGAAGCATACAGGAGGGTTGAGATTAGATGGGAGTGGGCAATTTTGGCTCTGGCTGCTGAGGTTAAAAAGGGTTTTATTCTGTATAAGGAGCCTATTTTTCTGTTTACTGTTTTAATGGTGTTGTTTATATGGTAATCAAATGAGAGATTAATATCAATGGTTATACCTAGAAGTTTAGTGGTAGTATCAGGGAGAATAACAGTTCCATTATTTGACGAGATTGAAAAGTGTAATGGGGAAGACCTAGTGGTGGGTGTAAAGAGGAGGAGTTTTGTTTTTTTAGCATTAAGAAGGAGACAGCATTTGGTAAACCATGTTTCTACAGTGTTGAAGACATCTTGAGTAAGAGAATATAGTTCAGATTGAGAGGTAGATGAGCATATTAGTGTGGAGTCATCCGCATATTGAATACAAGTGGCTTGTGGAATTGCTACATGGAGATCATTAATAAATAAGGAGAAGAGAAGTGGACCAAGAATAGATCCCTGAGGGACCCCAATGGTAACAGGTAGAAAGGATGAGACTTGATTTTCCCAGAGGACTGCTTGTTGTCTATTGCTGAGGTATGATCTGAACCACTTTAAGGCTAGAGAATCAAAGGAAAGAGATTCCAGAATATTGATTAAGAGGGTATGGTTAACCATGTCGAAAGCTTTAGAGAGGTCAATGAAAAGTGCAGATGAGAGGAGGTTTTTGTTACGATTTCTATTGATGTTATCTGTGAAGGATAGAAGGGCAGTAGTGGTACTATGTGATGGTCTAAAGCCATGTTGACAGTGTGCTATTAAGTTGTGTTGAGAGAGATGGCATAGAAGTTGTTTGTGAATGCATTTTTCCATAATTTTTGCTAGGGGGTGATAAGAGATGGCCGATAGTTGGAATAATCATTGGAGTTCCCACCTTTATGTAAGGGGATAATGTGGGAGATTTTCCAAATATTTGGGATGGTTCCTTCCTGGATTGTCCTATTTATAAGGATAGATATAGGGTAAGCAATTTCCTTAGCTGCTTTTTGGAGAAATTGAGAAGGAAGTTGGTCAGCAGATGGAGTACATGGCTTAAGTTTTAGAATAAGTTTAAAGATAAGAAAAGTAGAGATGAGTTGTAGTTTGAATTTCGAGAAAGAGTGGGGTAAGTCGATGGGAATGCTGGAGTTTTCTGAGATAAGTTGAGTAGCTAGAGATTGTATAGTGTCAGTGAAGAAAGAGTTGAAGGTATTGGCAGTTTGATGGGGAGTATTTGGATCTGCATCAGGTGGGGTGGGTGTTCGGGACTTACCTGGGGAAAGGAGCTTATTTATACAAGACCAGAACTGTTGGGGATTATTTTGATGAGTTTGCTGAAGTTTACAATAGTAATTTTTTTATCTGTAAGTATAGCTTTTTTTGTGCTGTTTCTAAGCTGTCTAAAGTATAGGTGATCAGAGCTATTTCTATAGGTTCTCCATTTAGTCCAGACTTTGTTCCTAAGTAGAATTTGATTCCTAGTTTCATTAGAAAGCCATGGGGCTGGGTTAGACTTCATTCTAATGGAACATTTGGGAGCATGCTTATCCAGGATAGATAAGAAAGCAGTATTAAAATACTGTACTGCCTCTTCAAGTGGGAGGGACTTTAATGGGTTCCAGTTGCATGCTTTAAGGTCAGTTTGAAATAATTCTGCCTTAAAGTGTTTGGTAGAGCGTGCTGTTCTAATGGTGGGGAGGTTTGGGAAGTCTTTCTTTTTTCTAGTAATGTAGGTCAAGGAATGATCAGTTATATCATCAGGCAGGATTCCTGTTTTGTATGATTGTTTCACTTTGTTTATGAGAATCCAGTCTAAGGTACTCTCTTTCTTGTTAGGTTTGTTAATTCTGGTTGTAGAGGTTATAGTTTGGGTAAATCCATGGAGGTTAATATGAGAGGTAGGATTTTCAGCACTAACACTTTTCCAGTCCATGTTAAAGTCACCTAGTATTATTGTTTCTTGGGGGTAAGTAGAAGACAGCCAGCTAAGAAATGCCTCAATTGTAGTGATATTATTTCCGGGTGGTATATAAATGCAGATAATGTATAAGGATTTGTTTATGTTGATTTGAAGCTTAGTAATGAGGATTTCTGCGTTGCTATCCTGGGTTGGATTAGATGGGAGGGTAGAGATCTGCAGTCCATTTTTAAATAGAATTGCTACTCCACCTCCTTTATGTTTTGTTCGGTCTTGTCTCACTATGTTATAGCCTTGGGGAATAATTTCATTATCTTTAGTTTCTGGTTTCAACCAAGTCTCAGTGATGCAGAGGATATCAAAGGAGTGAATATCTAAGAGGGCATGAAGGTGCGCTACTTTATTATTGATGCTTTGGATATTAAGATGCCCTATTCAGAGAGAGCTATTGAGATTGGGGTGAGTTGTTTGGATTGTAGGGTTGGTAGGGCCAGGGTTGGGGTGGATGTCCCCATCTTTCAAGGTGGGATTATTTAGTTTACTTCCTGAGCTGTATGTAAGGTAGGTTAATAGTTTTTGTCTTTTATCAGAGGGTAGGTTGAGTTTGATGTGAAAGAGTCTATGGTATTTGGGTAGCAGGTAACTGGGACTGAAAGTTATGTTAAAATGTCTATCAAAGGATATGTCTGTGTAGATTGCAGTTTGTTTGTGGGAATGGTTGAGATGGAAATAGTGAAGTTTTTCAAGGGAGGTAAGAAGGTAGGTTGAGATGTGAGACTATGACTGTAAGTGTTAGCTTGGTTAGATTAGGGAGAGGCATCTTGGAGAAGTTTGTAAAATAAGAGCTGAAGTGTAGGAATATAGAAGGAAGTGAGATGTGAAGAGGAGGAAGATAAAGGAGTACAGGAAGAGAGAAGAGGGGGATATTATATAGATGTGTCAAGAGTAGTAGGATATGATAGGGGTACTCAGAGGAGTGGCTTCTTGAAATTGATTGTTAAGGAGGTAGGGGTGTGGCTAGAGTTAGTGGGGAGGGGTGACATATGGGATAGGTTGGAAGTGAGAGAGGGTGTGGTAAGGGAGGTATAAGTGTAGGACTTCTGGGGGCGGGTGGGAATTGGGAATATATGTGCCAATAGCTACGCCAACCTAGCACTTGTTTCATGGGAGACAACTTTTTTGCTACAAGGCAATGCCTTTTCTGATGATATTCTATGGTATGTACGTTTTGTCGATGATGTTTTCCTTTTGTGGGGAGGAACAGCAAATTGGTTGGAAACATTAATTGATTATCTACATACCACTATTGAATTTCTAAGGTTTACCTATCACTATTCTAGTGATACCATTGATTTTCTAGATATTAAAATAAAGAGAACAGCACTAATGGATATAGTTACTAGTTTATATAGGAAGCCAAGTAGGAAAAATATCATCCTATATAAGACGAGTATGCATCCAAGGCATGTAAGTAAAAATGTGTTCAAAGGACGATTTATGAGGATGAGTCAATTACACAATAGTAGTGAAGGTTTAGATAGAGCAGTTGAAATGTTACAGAAAGAGTTTGGTGATAGAGACTATAGTGAGAAAGACATAAATGTTAATATTGAGGAAATGTTCAAAGAATGTAGCTCTAAAGGCAGACATTTTTTCTCTGAAACTAATACTACTTCATGTACCAAGCAGGAAGATTTTAAAAGCCAAATTAGGATTCCAGTAATCTATGCAAATAATTTAAAAACATTTTGTAAAATATTTGAGAAAAACTGGAATATACTGCGATCCATTAATGAATTGGATGGAGTGATAGATAATACACCACATTTTTCATTTATCAATAAGAAGTCGTTAAAAAGACAATTATGTTATAAATCTAGTAGGAATAGAGCTGTATCTCAGAGGGTAGGAACATTTTCCTACAGAACTGCAAGGCATGTAAATATATTTATTCTAAATCTATCTTTAGACATCCGATCATGCATTTTAATATTGATGTTAACGTTTATGCTGATTGTAGGATGCAACATTTAGTGTACTTATGCTTTTGCAAAATTTGTTATGTATTTTACATAGGAAAAACAGATAGGAGTTTTAAAGAGTGTATACTGGAGCATGTTAGGGACATAGCAAATGTGAAGGAGACCAATGCCCTAGCAAGACATATACAAGCAGAAGGTGCACAATATGATTTTAACTTTATGGCAGTTGAAGTTTTAGAAGAAAATGTTACAGGGGGTGATATGAAAAATAGAGTGGAGGCAGCAGAACAGAAATGGATTTTATTATTACAAGCAGATAAGTTGCCTGGGTTAAATAATGCAGTCTCACTCAAACCCTTCTTGAAGGCTAAACCCCTGAAACATTGAATTTTGTATATAGATGCAATTTCTAAGTGTTATGGAATTGTATTGCTTTTTAAGCCATTTTTATTTTTAATGATATAGTCTGTTGCTTTAAAATGTGTAATTGAATTATTACATTTTGTCTGTGATTGGTCTGAATGCATTTTAAATTTGATGGCTTTATGTGTGTTAGACAGAGTCTGAAGAAGCGATCGGTGAAAGATCGCGAAAGCACTTACTATTTCATTTTGTATATTAAATCGATAGTTTTTATATTCCTCAGCTGTGATCATTTCACTTTTGCTTTCATTTTAGGAATACCACAGAACTGAAAGAAACAGACTGCATTAATTTTATGAAAGCACAAATAAGCAAGTCGACTGGTATTTCACATCAGGATTTGTTAACTGAAAGGGCACTTCCTGTGTATGATCCAAACCTGGGCATGAGAAAGCAGCCAGGACCTGTATTGGTAAAAATGCAATCATACTAGCAGAAATAGTTGATTCTAACAAAACTGTGGCAGAAAGGCAAAATATTAAAAATTTGAGACAGCAGAGTACTCGTTGAAATGACTATTCATTGTATACCATGCAGAAGAGAAGCAAATCTATCCTGTCAATGAGGGAATGTTAAGAAGCAGGTGTGTGATTCAAGCTACTATATCCATCTGTCTTCAGAATATTTTTTTCCTGGAGGATCAAAGTCATTTTTTTTATGTAGAGCAAACTAAGGAGGAAATACAATGTGAACCATCAAACAGAAGGGGAGTCTTCTTATCATTCTTCAAATAATAAAGTCCATAGAGAGAGAGAATTGGCCAGTGAAATATTTACCAATTTTCAAAAGGAAAATGCTTAAGAGACTGAAAAAAAAACACAGGACTATAAGAATCAGGAGTATCTTAGACTTGAACCAAAGTATGGGTTTGGGAGCTGGAGATGAATAAAAAGATGACCAGCAACAATGAAATTAGTGAATAAATGTGAGACTAAAGCATTAACCATGTTTGTGAAGTATGGCTTTACAAGAAGAAATTTTTGTTAAACTTGTAGGGGGACTGAAAGGCATATACTACACTTTATGTCATTAATGTTTGGAAGGACACACTAAAAGAAAAAAAGAAAAAAAAAGAGTATCTGACTATTTTGTTTTTAACTGTATTTGTACAAAACATTTCATGATATAAACTGCATGTTATATATTAAAGCATTTTCAGTGATTGTTCATGTGATAAAGATACTAAAGTAAGCAAGCATTTTTTTCTTTTTTAGTTTTAAGAAGTGTAGACATTACTATGCATAAGGAGAAGAAAGGCTGGACAAAAGCATATTCAAGTTAATATGCTGTAATCTTGGGCTGTTGGGATGGGTGATGGAGCATAAAAGTGCACTGATTATAATATATGTACACTTGAGATGGTTTACCATACTTTTGCACAAATGAATATATAGATTAATGCCTTTGGCTTAATCTAATTACATGTTTCTTATGTAAGCATGTGTACTATAAAAATAAGAGAACAATATGAATACAATGAAAAGTTTTCCTTTAGCAAATAAATGTTTAGTATGAGTTGAGAAGTCTACAGCTGGGGGCAGCTGTACATTCTGTTCTTATGTTTACATGGAGATAAACTGACTACAAGTCCAGGTAATAAATCTTGAGAGCTCTAAATATTGTTTGCTGAGAGAAATTAAAATTAAAAAGTACAAGTGTAAAGAACTTAGTAAAAACAACTAAAGTTTGAAATTACAGGAAGTGAAGCCAGTGCACTTTTTCTTATGGCTAAAAGTTAATGTTTTCTGAAACCATGCAAGCTGTTTTTCACATCTGGGAGGGTAATAAAGATAAGACAAGAACAGACAGCAATTAAAGTAAGCAGTAGCATAGCTAGGGTGGGGAAAGAGGGGCAACTGCCCCAGGCATAAAGTGTTGGAGTGGGATCAGCTGATTCCAGTCTGTCTTTAATGTAATACTGGCATTTAAATCCAGTATTGCATTTGCAGTCAAACCTGAGCTCTGTAGTGCTTTTGTGTGGTCTAAAATATAACAACTGCTTGTTACATTGTAGTAAGCAGTTTGCTGTAGTTTTTTTCTTTTTTTGAAGTAAAACCTCAGTGCTGTAGCTCTCCATGCAGGGATGGTATAAACTGTTACAACTGTTTGCTACATTAGTAGCAAGTAGTTTGCTACAGTTTAAAAATATTTTTTTTAATAAAAAAATGAGTGCAGTAACACTCATTGCAGGCAGGGTATAAACTGTAACCACTATTTGCTAAATTTGTAGCAAGCAGTTTGCTACAGTTTAAAAAGAAGACCTTTTTATGTTTTAAATTAAAACACAATTGTTGTAGTGCTCCATGCTGGCAGGCTGCAAACTGTAGCAGTTGTTTTCTACATTTATAGCAAACAGTTTAGTTTGCTACAGTTTAAAAGAAGACATATTTTATATTTTTAATAAAATAAGTTGAAGAACAGTTGGGGTAAGATACAGAAAAGACACTTGAATGCCTAGAGCAGGAGGGGGGTATGTCATTCATCTAGCCCCCTGGTTGGTGTGTGAGTACGAAGAACATCCTTTTTTTGCTGTTTAATGGAAATTCTCAGAGAGGGGCTTAGATCTAAGTGTAAGAATCCAATGGTTATGATCAGCATATTGCATTGAAGCACTGAGGGTTTTTTTTTTTTTTTTTGCTTCTCACCTTAACAGCTGAGGGGGTGGGGTGCTGGCTGGTTTATAGTACCATCCCAGGGCACTGGTTGAATCAGATACTCTTCTGAGTGTAAGTAGGAGCATTGGCTGTAACATGCACTTTACATGGATAACCTACTTTTAAGTTAGGTAATGCCTGTGGTTGTATCATTCAATTTAGGATAATTGTTCCTAGTTTTATGTGTTTGTTTTAAGTTAATAGGTTATGAGTGTACTCTGGGGTGTGGGGTTTTTTTGAGAGTTTTCATTGAAATAAAATGTCTTGTAAAATATGACATAGGTTGAAATGGAGAAGACAAGAAATAACTGTATAAAGGATCAACCTGCCAAACATTAGTAGGTGCATGTAACACAAAAGCTGGAAACAAACATTTAAAAAATAGATAATATGTGTGTGTATGTGTGTATGCATAAATATATATATATAAATATATATATATATATAAAGACACAGGTGGACATAATGACACATTATCATAATGGACATACTATCCATATTATTTTGGAACATGAATTGCCTTACAGGTACAGACAAAAATATAAGAGTATTGAATTATATTAAGAAATGCAGAGTACACATTTGGAAAGAAGTTTGCATGTAAATTTGATAAAGAAAGGATTTCAGAATGGTTATTCAGGCAGAATATCAGGGTCAATGGAAAACGGTATACTTTTACTAATTGCTAGAGGATCTTCAGTAGTGATAGAAGAGGAAAAAAGGATAATAGTAGATTTGTGGTAGTAAGGGGCTACTGGCAAAGGATGTGAGTTACGCTGGCAGGTATTTATATTCCACCTAAAACTGCAATTATGGAGCTTAAGGAAATTTGGGGGGAAAATAATTAGCTGTCAGTGGGGAATATTACTTATAGGTGAGGAGTACAACTTGATTTTCAACAGTAAGGATGTATCGGGGACATAGAAGGGAAAAATATAACAAAAGAGAGTAAATTTCTAAGGAAATGTATGAAAATATTTTGTATGGATGATGTGAATTATGTAGTAGGAACACAGAGAAAATTTATATATTATTCTCCAAGGTACAATAACTAGGTTAGAATAGACAGAAATTATATGTCAAAGGAACATGCGCATTTAATTGAAATATTTGACACATCCAATAGCTATTTAAGATCATGCACCAATAACAACTAAGATAAAAATGCATGGCAATGAAGCAAAAATGAGACAGTGGTGCTTCCCAACATATATGTTTAAAAAGAGTAATATAGGGAATGGGTAGTAGAAATGATTCAAGAGTTATTAGGGAAGACATACATTTCTTTAGAAGTTACAGCTAGTGAGTGGGATTAAATAAAAGTGGAGTTTAAAAATAAGGTAGAAGTAAAATAAAAAGAGATATGGTTAAGAAGCAAGAAGAATTATTTAGAGGGTCTGACAAAGGTTACAGTATTGCAAAATAAGGGGAACCTCACAAAACAAGAATAGGCACAAATGCAGAGTGCTGAAGAGAAAATAAGGGAATATCTGGATAATAGGTATGAGTTTAGAAAGATTTCTGTTAAGCAATTGCTTTTTGATAATAACTCCAAAGCACAAAAACTTTTAGCACACTGACTTAGTCAAAAGAAAGACATGGTTGTTGCCAAACTTAGGGAGCCTATAACAAGAACATATCCTGAGATCCTGTAGAGGTATCATCAGAGATATTTCAGAAATGTATGAACATTTGTATAAAGCAGAGAACTGTGGAAATCAAAGATGATCACAAATGGAAATATGTATGGAAGACTTAAGTATGCCAAAGTTAGAGGTAGATGAGTCTCAACAATTAACAGTTAAGGTAACAGGAGGCGGTAAGAATAACATGGTGACTTATAATCAATCTGCAGGAAAGTCTCTAGAAACAGGTGGTATTCCCGTGGAAATTTGGAAGCTATTAGGGAAGAAAGTGATATAGATCTGGAAAGTTTTGTTTAATGGTATTTTAAAAGGAGGAGAAGAAAGGCGTGGTGGCTCTAATTGCTAAAGACAGTAAAGACCTGTCAGACACAGCGTCATATAGGCCCATTTCAATTTTAAACCATGATTATAAAGTGTTTATGTCCATAATAGCTGAAAAAATGCCAAATGTGTTGCCAAAACTGATAAATGTAGATCATTGTGCTTTTGTGGAGGGGAGGCAAACAAATGAAAACATTAATAGAACAATGATCTGGATGGAAATAGAATGTAAGAAAATACTGCTGCTGTTGTTGGTGGATCTTGATGCAGAGAAAGCAATCGGTAAAGTTGAGATTTTATGAGTACTGCAAAATAACCATTTGCATTCCCTGATACAATTATAAATCTAATTAAGGGGATATATGAGGGATCAGAGGCAACAATTAAAGTAGGAGGGCTCCACTTTGATACATTTTGTTTGAACAGAGGACAATTCAAGGACATAAATGGTATAGTAATGATGTTGGCTTGATTTGCAAATGGTATTATTTTGTAACTGATAAAACCAGAAAAGGACATCTCAGCGTCGTGGAACATTTTGAGACAGTTTCACATCTTTTTGAAATATACAATTAATGAAGATGAAACAAACGCTATAGCTCTCAACTATGTACCAAACATGAACTGGTTCAACAATACCCATATTTATGGGGACACAGTAAAATTAAGTATTTAGGAGTATGGGTTCAAAATGGTTCTGTGATGGTAGATAAGGATATGTGGGTAGAGACTAAATAAGAGAGAATACAAAAACTGAGAAACTGGAAGCACTTGTTTTTTGGAAATGGATAGCAAGATACAAACAGTGAAATATGTTTTAGTCCCTTTCGTTTTATATCCAGGTCAAGCATATTTTTTACCACCCAGAGGAGAAGTTGTGGTATTAATAAAGAACTGAAGGACTTTATCTGGGAGGGGAAAAGGGCAAGCATCAAGTAGGATAAGGTGATCATTCAAACAGAGCAAGGTGGTTTAGGATTAACTGATTTGAAGGAATATTTTAGAGCTATGGCATCAAGGTTTGTAGACACAAGCAGAAAGCTTAGAGCTACACAGTTATGGTTTGTAGACACAAGCAGAAAGCTATAATTCAAAGTGGAATGGGATGATGATGAAACAATGGGGAAATTAAGAAGTAAGGAGAGAGTGGGATTTTTGATGCAGATCCTTAAGGAGAATAATAACAGCCAGAGTATTATATTAATAAAGTAGCAGAAAGTTTTCCAAAACCTAAGCCAAAACAAGAATGGAGAAAGAAGATTTTGCCAACAGATGACTGCAATTAGGGGTACAGAGACTAGGCAAGAGGGGGCTGGAATTTACTGGAGAAAAGTGGCAAAGATATCATGGTATTGAGAGGAAATAACTGGAGAGGGAAAGGTAACAGAATGGGAAGAGGCTAAGAAGACATTTGGACTGCAGACTAGAAATTGCCTTCTCCACCAGGAATTGATATCAGAGTGCAAGCAAAGATAAAGATATAGAGGAATCCTAAGTGAAATACTTGCTCTGATAAGAGTTTTTCATTGAATCTAGAAAAGAATATGCTGCTAAAAAAGGATAATTAGTGTGGCATATAAAATAGTACACAAATATAAGAATCAATCAGAGGAGGTTAGAAAAGACTGAGAAGAGAGGATGGATAATCTATTCCCAAGGAAACAATGGGAAGACATATATATGGCTCACAAATATGCAACAAAGTCTAGTTGATTTAGGATTTTTGCTTGCAGCTGTTTGCATAGCTATTTTTATACTCAAGCAGCTTGCAAAGGATTTTTTCCTAAGGAAGATAGCAAATGTTGAGAGACATGATGGAGGAGAAAGAAGAAACTGGGTACATATGTTTTGGGAATGTAATGAGTTAGCAGACTTTACAATTCCCTACAGAGTACTCTATCATTAATACTAGGTGAGTAAATGGGTGTAAATAAGGAAATAGTTTTTTGAGCTGGGATACAGGATCTAGATTGCCTAGATATAGTAACGCCTTGTTAGGTTTAATTCTAGGGGCTACCAAAAAAGCAATTATTAGAAAATGGAAATCAAAGTCTAAATCAACTGTATTCAAAGTGTTGAATATTGAAACAGAGATAAAAGAATTGGAAGAGATTTTTAAAAAAGAATAGGAGCAAATTACATAGAAAAAAATAGAAATTCTGGGAATGAAGGGTAGGTAAGAATTAATCAATTTATGTAAT
This sequence comes from Protopterus annectens, assembly GCF_019279795.1. Classification (NCBI taxonomy): domain Eukaryota; kingdom Metazoa; phylum Chordata; order Ceratodontiformes; family Protopteridae; genus Protopterus; species Protopterus annectens. Next base: position 519,972,833 of record NC_056728.1, on the reverse strand, counting down.
GTTGGATTAAAGATAATTAGACAAAAAGAAGGGTCTATATTAGAAGACCGAATGTTTAGGTGATCGAACACCTAAACATCGATCTTTCAATATCGAAAGCAAAAAACTGTGAACGGCTGATTTAACACAGGGAAAGATTTTCCTTGGCCATTCGCCAGAGTTTGCTATTTCCCTACTGTTGAGTGATCTCAGAGTTGGTATATTTCATTAGGGTGGGTGAAGCCCCCCACTTAATTTATATGTAAAGTAATGTTTTTTCTGTTGTGGCTGAGGGATGTGTTTCTCTGGGACGTTCAACACTGTGCATTTCGATATTAGAAGATCGATGTTTAGGTGTTTGATCATCTAAACAGTCGGTCTTCTAATATAGACCCCAAAAAGAATATATGTGATGTACAATGTTTGCAACTGGAAATATGTTAATACGGTTTGTTTCTTTTGTGTCAGTAAATATGTGCCTGTGTCTGAAGTGGCAATTTAATAAAGGTGTTTTAAAAAAAAAAATATATATATATATATATATATATATTCTAAATAGAAAGAAGGTAAAGAAAGCAAAGCGGCTATATGTGGAGGAATTAGACATGGTTGAGGAAAGAAGGAGAGTAGAAGGCATTTGGCAAAGGGAAAGAACAAGTTAAACTGAATGTAGAATATCAGAGCAAAGCAAGGAAAAATAAGAAGCATATTATAAAATGCAGTGCAAACAACTGGAAGAGAACAGAATGAGAAGACAAGAAAATATTTAAAGAAAATTGGTATTATTAAAGGGAACTTCCAATTAAAAATGGGCAGATAAAAGACAAAGATGGGAGAGACCTAACAGAAACAGGACATATTAAGAAGAAACAGCAATAACATACAGAATTATGTAAAAAGTACTTCAACATTACTGATAAGCACAAAGGTGTGTTCTCTGATCTATAGCCAGCCATCCTTGACAGTGCAGTTAAATAGCTCCTAGAAAGTCTTGTTAATAATCACAGGAAGTGTTGGAATTCAAGCTGAATTGCTTAAAATTGTGCAAAATGATGTTTTTACAAAACACAACAGTTGTCATCAGACTGGAAAAAGTCAGTCTATATTTCACTCCCAAAAGAAGCAATGCTAGGATGCTCAAATTTCTGATTAATTGTGCTTCTTTCGCGTGTCATCAAGGTAATTCTCAACATTCTGCAAGCTAGACCATGGCAATATAAGGACAGAGAACTTCCAGATATACAACTGTTTTTACAGAGGTCAAATTACTACTGGATAATAAAGAAAAAGGGGAGTTCAGTGCCAGAAAAATATTTACTTGTGCTTTATTGACTACATTAAAGCCTTTCACTGTGTGAACTATTACAAACTGTAGAAAGCTCATAGAAAATTTCAGATACCAGAAAACTTAATTTGCCACCTGTGGAATCTGTGTGCAGAAAAAGAAGAAACAGTTACAACCCAATATGGAAGGGTCTATATGACGCTATCGGATGGACTAAATATTGAATGCTATACTGTCGAAATGGCAAAATAGCAAAGTCATGGAACATCGAATTTTTTCCCAGGGAAAAAATTTGGTGGGCCGTCTTTGGGACTTTGCCATTTCTTCCACTATGGTGCAATGCAATCTCGGAGTTGGTATATTTAAGTAGGGGGGTGTGGGGGGGCGAAGCCCTCCACTTAAATTTGTGTTTAGGTTTATTTATTTTTTTTATGGAGCAGCACATTTTTTTTCCATGGGAAAAAATTAGCTGTTCCATTTGTTCGATATTTTGTTGTTTCGATATTATCGGTACGATGAAATAGCGTTCGCTATTTACATTGTATGATAATATGATATAGAAGCATATGGAACAACTGATTGGTTCAACATCAGGAAAGGAGTAGGGAAACTAAAATTATGCCATCTAGCCCTATCAATTATTTGCAAATAGATGATAAAGTAGTGGGTTGGGGTCAATTGTTTTCCTGGGCTCTAAGATCTCTTGATCGTGACAGCAGCCATGAAATTAAAATATATATATATTTTTTTTTTTTTGAGGCAAAGCTATGGTTAACCTGGATAAATTTTCAAAGAACAAAGATATCACATTGTTAGCAAAGGTATGTATAATCAAAACTATGTTATTCCCAGTAAAATATCCAATAGGAAATTAATGCATTTGAACTTTGGAGGTATAAAAAACATTTGATGGTTTTATGGAACCCGAGAAGACCAAATCAGACAAAACATAAGGAAATACATCAAAATTATTCACTAGAAAGGTTGATACTAAAACTAAAATTCAAATACTTTGGCCACATAATGTAAAGACAAGATTCAATGGAAAAGTCACTTGTGTTAGGTAAGATGGAAGGCAAAAGGAATGGGCCAGTAGATGGTCAGCATTACTGAAGTAATGAATATGAATTTGCAAGAAATTAAAGAAGCAGTTATTAACAGACAAGTTTGGTGCACTAAAGTCTATGAGGTCATGAAGAGTCTTTTTTTTTTAAATAAATTAACAAACAGCAAAAACAATGAGACAATCAGTAGTTTGCCTCTGGTGACACCGAAAAATTCATTGGCCATGTCCTTATTATCTTTCACTGCATTATGCCTTTCTGCTGAGCAGTGAATGCATCAGGCATGTTTCTCCAGCTGCTTCCTCCACAATTGAGGAGGCTCTGCCCCAACACCCTGCTACTTATAATTGTCGCCTACAATATAGATGTGCCTTGGATAAAGGGGAATGCATTCTCTGAGACACCACAGCAAGGGATGTACTTTTTCAGTTGTGCTTGCAGTTCCAAGTTACAAAGATGATCATTACTTTCCTTGCATTTTCATGAAGCACCCACAGAAGACAGTTCATGTATCACAGATATCATAAAAAACACAGATACCTACTTTTTCAATTTATCATCTTTGTTTTTTTTTGTTTGTTTTTTTTTTCATAGCAGTAGTTTTTCCCCAACCATCTTCAGTGGACTATGTTACCTGCATAGGTAGGTTTCTGTTGAATAGGTCTTTAGGTACTTTGTGTTGGTTCATTTGAATGGAGTACCTCTAAAATGACTTTGAACTCTAGTTCTGAGGTAAACTTTAACTGAATCTTCTTTCTTTCTTTCTACTTTTTGGGGGGGGGGCTGTTTGTATGGATTTTGATGATTTAGTATGTAATTTGACTTTTTCACATTGTAGTGAAAAGGAAATGTGACCTTTGTTTCTTTCTATTTCTTTTCTTTAACATTTTTCTTTTATTCTGTAGATTTGTGTACAAAGTGTTCTTTTAGGTAGACTAACTTTTCTTAGTGGTATCATTCTAAGTTTTTTTTGTGTGCAGTATATACACATTCACATTAGTTGTTAGTGAGTGACATAAATATGGAAGGCTTGTGAAAGCTTTAATAGCTTTGATGACGTCTTAAAAATATAAACTTTTGCTGACATTTTCAGCTTATGGATATATTTAAAATTTAAATATCTATGAAGTGTACCACATATGTGTTTTTATCATATCAAATAACTGTGGTCCAAAGTGAAGATTAATTTATGTATATGTTTACTAGACTATATCACTTACTATATCCATGTTCCAAGATGAGGATAGGTAAGTGAATGTGTGTTTGTGTGTGTCTGTGTATGTCTGTGCTCATGTGTGTGTGTGTGTGTGTGTGTGTGTGTGTGTGTGTGTGTGTGTGTGTGTGTATGTGTGTGTGTGTGTGTGTGTGTGTGTGTGTGTGTGTGTGTGTGTGTGTGTGTCTGTGCTCTGTGAGTGTGATATTTGTATACCCCCTCATTGTCTGTGCATATTTATGCACTGATATTAACATGCAGCACCTATAAAACCATACTATATTAAAACTGCCTTAATGGCAGAATAACATAGGAAAGAATAGAACCCCAGTCAGGCTATATACATCATATCAAACAACAATTAAAACAAAACATGTGAGAAGACTAAGCTATTGAGTAGTCTAATTATTTGCTAATGCATTGAAAATAGAAGAAAAAAAATAATGCAAAAGTAAATATGTTAAAAAGTAATTCTAGACCCACTATACTTATATTGTAAAATAACAGAACTATGACAAAATAATGTGTCTAGGATCACAAATTATAGCTGAGTTCTACCTGTAAGTAACAGAAATAATGTAGCTATACATAAATATTTTAAGAAATTACTATGAACTGATGTATAATATAATATAATATAATATAATATAATATAATATAATATAATATAATATAATATAATATACATAAAATTATAAGAATTAGTTGAGTTTATAGTCTTCATTTAAGTATCAAGGAGTTAAAAGTCAAGTTAAGAAAACATATGGCAAACTTAAATGCAAATATATGGTTTATCAGCTCAGCTTTGAATATTATGTTTTAAATACTACCTTTGACTATCCAGTAAAAGTCTAAACATATGCCAAAAGCCAGGCCTCTCATATGTAAAGTTTTAAAGTTTATCCATTTTAAATAGAAGACATTCACTTCTTTGTCTTAATGTTTTCCCTGTGTATTACATTTTTTTTTTATTTGTTGGATTTTCAACAAGTTAGAAGAAGTTCACAAATAATTATCTCTCTCCTGCCTACCCATTTTCCAGTGATACTTTAAATATAACAATAAGGCAGAATTAAGAGTCATAGTTAGATTAAATTAATGTGCAAACACAATGTATTTTCTAGATCTGTCATAAATTACTCAGTTTGATGAAAACTTAGAAAATGTGTGGCCATGATCCTGATGGGTAAAGCAATCTGTTAAAAGTTGTGAGGCAGTCTTTGTAGGCATACAGAAGGTTCTGTGTAATATATTCCATTCATAAATGTGTAAAAATGAACATGATATGAATTTCTAGAGAAAATGAGCATGTGCAGCCTTTTGCTGCTGTCACAATTATGGATGGAGGCCTAGAATGATAAAGCCCTGACTACAGCCTAGGTGATCTGGGTTCGAATAGCTGATCAGATGACTGATACAGTGGCAGGGAGGGATAGCATGCCTGTCCTTCCTGGGATATCATTTGTTGATGATGCTTCTTAAGGGGAGGCATGGTCCAAAGAGGGCAGTTGCCCTCAGATGTAGTTGATGAGCATGGGAGGTAAAAATGTGAGCTGGTAGGGCATATAAAAGAAAAAAAAATTAGATACATACAAAGATAGCAAGCCCCCAGAATTTCCTTAAGATCCATGAATGTCCCCAGCAAAATGGAGTAAATCAGGAGGATGGGAGATTAGCTGGTAGACATAATGTGGACATGACACTCTGAGGAGCCAGGCCAGTAACTTGAAGTTAAAGGGGACCAATAAAGTTTTAAAAAATGTGGAAGAAGGCTTTCCCAGAAACCTAGATTTTTTTTTTCAAGTTAGCAACAGAACAATAAAAAGACCCCTGCATAACAATGAGAGTAAACAGCATTTATATCATCTTGGTCTAATTATAGCAATAGAGAAGCAAAAACTTCAGGTGCTTAGAAAAAGGTACTTTATAAAATACAGCCTTATTTACAGAAATTGAAAAGTTTAACTGGAATCTCTCAGGATATTTCAAAAAGCTGCCCTAGAAAATATAGCTTTTTGACTGCCTATATTCAAATTTAAAATAAAGTGAAGTGATTTGAAAATGTGCTGTATGAATAAGCCATGATAAAGAATATTTTAGTGACAAAATGGTGTCTGAGATAAGACACAATGATACGTTTTTAGCTGCTAATTTTGAAAGAAGATTGTGTTTGAACCAAGTTCCTTGAAGAGTTGCATCTAAAAGACTGCCCTGAAAGGTGATCAGCTTTTAGAAAGCCGTCTCCAGATCTCTCCAATAGACTACATGACTTTGATGATGTACAACTGAATTTTCAAGACTGCAAAGTTATATATGAGATTTAATAGACATAAACAAATAGTCCTTATTTTGAGAGTAAATTCAAGTTCAACTACAATGAGAAGGAAATTAAATATATAGAGTAACAATATCAGCTGCTATTAACTGCATTATTCAAATCAACTTTGAAGACCTCATGGAAAAGTAAGTCAATTAATTAAAAAATAGAACAACCTGTTTCTGACTTTTGAGAAAAAGCTGACATTAATAGAGGATAATCTTACTCAAGATATAATACTCTACAATCAATATCATTAATATTAGATAGAAAGTTAATGAGGAAATTAGATAAAACTATTACTATCATTATCTTTTGTTCTAAACCAACACAGCATATCTTAGCAAGTTTAGGACATAGGAATAGAGGGAATTAGTTTCCCTACAAATGAAACATATGCATCAGTAAACTTGTTTAAAACTAATATATTGGCTTATGATTCATTCCAAGAAAATGGAAAGTATTTCATAAATGTTTATATAATATTTATAAACAGAAATTGTGTATTCAGTACATCAGAAATTGTAATCAACAATTTGTTATGGTATTTAAAATTGATTTTACATGGCAACTGGACAGATAAAATACATTTATAGATTCCCTCACCTTAAAATGTTTTCTATTTGCTTGTTTGTTTGTTTTCCATCAACAACACAGTGAAACTTATACAAACTATGAACTTCTCTAATGTGAAAATATTAAAAAACAATAAGGTAGATTATTGCTTTGACTACTTAGAATGTAGTACTATGATGCTCATAAATATGTTAATGGACAAATATGACTTTAACAACTCTGAATAGAAGTTAATGTAAACTATAAGAAATTGTTTAATTAATAAAGTACAAGTATTATCAAGTAATGGGAAATATATACTAAACTTAAAGCTATAACTATATCACTATGAAAAGAGAAAATAATTCTAGAAAAAGTGAACCATAAAATCTCTGAGTCAACTTTCCAAAAGTGAACTTCAGCACAAACTCATAAAATATATATTTTGCAGGGGAGCAAGCCCTCTCCATCCTCCCATACCCACATATTTCTAATTATACTACCTCCAAGAGCACACCCTTTGGGTTTGGAGAGATATCCTAACCTTCTCATTTACATGCTCCTACTGATTGCCCTTCATTCAGATTGGCCAAGGATGGTGTCCAATAAAAAAAGATTGACTCCTAAGAATTACATCAACATTTGTTCAATATTCACTGTTACTGACCAAAAAGATCTACAGTAAATGGAAAAGAAAGATAGTCATGAAGATGAAGAAACAAAGACTCGTGTAGCTTTTGTACAAAAATTCTTGGCAAAAAATCACAGTGCCCCAAAAATAGCGTTGACTTATATAATAAAATGAGCTTATTGCTTTCTTCAGCTGCAACCAAACCTGATGGAGCACTTTGTCTTCTAATTTTAGTTTATTTTTCAACCAGCCAAGTGAAATTTTTCTTTTCATACACAACCTGGGCGGCAAAGATAAGGATAAGTACAACATATATAGAGAAATATAATGTACCCAATCAACCTGCATGTGTTTGGTAAGTGGGTAGAAATGAGTGTGTTTAGAGAAATCACATGCTTATATCTGGAGAACACTATGGGCTGAACCCCAGATATTGACAGGACAAGAAGGTCAGAATTGAAATAATTTTGCAACAAACTTCCTGCAGCCTCTACTAAATTTAAAATGAGACACTCTCCAAGTAAACAAATTATGTGTCAAAATGAGGGACAAACTTTCAAGAGTACAGATGAGGCAAAAGATAAAACTAATATTATCAAGTTCCAGTTTAACGTGTACTATTGTTTGCCTACTGTACATTTTAGAATATGCATATTTTGTGCATTCAATATTAATACTAATTAAAATGATTGCTAAGGAGGCTTATAATTGCTCATTAGCTTTAAAAGATGTTTATCTAAATGAGTACAAATTTTCAGTTTTAGGCATATAGAGTGGCATGAAGAAAAAAAGCATTGTTTTCTTTTTCATTCCTTTTTGTTTTTTGTACTTATAATTAAACATTCTCACTATTAATTTCCCGTTCTCATTCTCATCCTTTACCCGCTTTAATTCTCTGGCTTCATTGAAGGTTGTGCGTCAGAGCTGGCAACTCGGCATGTAAAAATCTCCTGCCAATCATTAGCGGACCAGAGTTCCGCTGTGGCGACCCCTAATCGGGAAAAGCCGAAAGACACAACAACAACAAGTCTAAAAAGCAGTTTAAACAGCTGAATTTAACGATCTCAATCACCCTTCATCTTCAGTCATAAACAACACATCTCTTTTCACTGGATTTAATCTTGAACCCCGTATGAAAGAAAACACAAATTGGACAATTTCCTTTTCATATTTTTCTGGAATCATACAAACATTTGACATATAGGCTGTTTTCTTTATTCCCGAATGCTAATCTATACATCCTGCACAGAATAAATATTTCTTTAATTTTTTTATCAAATCCTCCCATTGCAACATAGCTACATAAATTTTCCCGGATTTTATACCTAGCAAAAATTGCACACTCCAATGATAACCACATCACCCAAACCCTTATGTTTATCTTTATTCAGGGTCATTCTCGTTTCCTTTAAACATCCATTCAGACAAACCAACACTTTCCTCATCCATATTTCGTTCTTAGCAGATGCAACTATATTGCCTGTTTATGTCAAATCTATTAGAATCACCACCTCCTTTTGCATCACATATCTAATGTGTTTCAGTTTATAAGCTACCTAACCTCACTATTGTGTTCATTACCAATTTAAACAATAATTTACTCATGGGACATCCTTGTCCCACCCATTCACTAATGCTGTATCTCTATTATTTTGATATGCTAACATATACACTCTCATAATTTCTATTACCTGTTCCGGTCTTCACTATAACATCCCACAATGCATTATGTCCTACTGTATCAAATGCCTTCCTAATATCATCTACCAGAAATTAGACATCCACCCTTTACTTTCAATATCACCCACAATTTCTCTCATAACCAACAATAATTCTTGACATCCCTTCCCTTTTAAGCCATATATACTTTCTCCCATAATATCCCCTCATCCCTCCTTCCATTATCCTCTGTGTTATTCTCATAAAAATGTCATAATATGTGCTATTTAGTGTGATGGGTCTGCAACTTTTGTATTTCATTCTAATTTTCTTTCTTCCATATAAATTTTAATATCCCACTACATAACACGTCATAAAGAAACCCTTCCTTGGACCATTTACTCAGTACATTTACAGAGTACTCACTTTGCAATCCACTAATTTCATGTACATTCCATATCCTATTCCATCTCTGCCTAATACCGAATCAATATTTACTTTCCTAAGTACTTCATCCAACTCACTAATAGTACTTTCTTTTTCAATTTATTCCATAACTCATTCTGGATTTTTTAAATATTCCATTCTATCTTATTTTCCTTTTTTTTTACTGTTATATATGTTTTACTGCAATCCTCATAATTTGCTCTTATGTTCTTTTTACCTCTCCTTTTAAATTGTTAATTTCCCTCATTATACTGATATCCTTCTTTACTATTTTACCCAAATATGCACATACCTTCTCCCCTCTCCCTTGTACATAATCTCTCTGCCTAAACAGTAATGCCTTATTTTTCTCAGTTTCTTTTATATATTTCTTTTTCCATAACATAATATTCTGTTGTTTTATTCTCTAAATTCTCTCATGCATTTCACTTTCTCTTCTTTTCTCACATCATTCTGCCATTGAAATAATGCTTTTTATACTTATTCTTAAATAATTCAATCCACTCTTCAGACCAGTTGTTATGGAAGTCTTTCATGGCTATACAGTCCCTCCATAACTGTCATTCTTCCCTCTCTCCAGTTTCATGCTATAATTTCTAATTTATACTTTTTATTCCTATTCCTGTTTTAATATACCACCTTTCTACCATAACCTCCATCGATATTGTTAAATGGTCTGAAGTCACAGCTGTATCACTGTGTGCTAACTATCCTGCTTATAATACAAAATAATAACTTTCAGATGTAAGTGCCCCCTTCTATAAGTCCATTGACGTTTGCTCCACGCTGCCATTTTACCACATTTCACAACCTCCTGTATTTATCTTTTTACATTTTCTCGTTCTTTTTACATTTCATTTTTCTTTAATGAAAATTAAAGTCACCTGCAATTATAATTTTCATATTAACCACCACATAGTCTAACATTTGATGAAACAGATTCTTTCTTTCCTTGCTAGTTATATATGTATATAATACTATAATTCTATAAACGTTCTCCCATCTCACATCCACAGCAGTTAACCTCCCCACCTTTGCCAACGTTACATTTAGTATTTTCACTGTTTTTACACAACACTGCTACTCCAGAACAATGTTCACTTCTTATAGGACATAGTACCAACACTGCCCTTCTCTCCTTCTTACATACTGTCAATTTAGCCCGTGACTCCAGTAATTTAGTATCCTCAGTTCTGCTGGACTTATCTAAAGCTTTTGATACCATCTCCCACACCCACCTTCTTAATCATCTGTCTAATCTCAATCTCTCCCACAAAACTCTCTCCTGGTTCTCCAGCTATCTTTCTGTCAGGTCCCAGGCTGTCAAACGTGGCCAGGGCAGCTCCACCTTCCGTCCTATCCCCACTGGAGTACCCCAAGGATCCATACTTGGCCCAGTTCTATTCAACATCTTTATTTATTAACGATTTTTACAAGTCCATACCCAATACTAAAATTGTTCAATATGCTGACAATTCTACTTTGATCTGCTGCGCCTCCAACTTAACAGATCTCCAACTACTGACACAAACAGCCTTCTCAACTGCCGAAAACTGGATGCTCCAAAATCACCTCTCATTAAATGCTAACAAAACTAAAATTCTTCTATTCTCTCCTTCTAAGTCCTCCCCTATTGATAAAAACTCATTCCAAATAATCAGCCATAACAACTCCATTTTAGAGGTCGTTCCCTCCGTCAAACTTCTTGGTGTTACCATTGATGAACACCTAAAATTTAATACTCACGTCCAGCTAAACATAAAGAAAACCCACGTAAAACTCGGCCTACTTTATAGAAACAACCACTTCCTCTCTCCTGCTACCAGACTAACACTTGCCACTACTTATCTCCTTCCCTCTCTACTGTATGGCACCCCTCTGCTTACTAATTTATTCCCCTCACTATCCTCCAAACTAGAAGTATGTTACAATAAAATCTCCGCATTTGCTACCAAAGCCAAATCTTCCTCTCATCACTGTTCCTCCCTTCACTCATTAAACTCCATAACCAACTTGACTTTCTCCAAATTACGACTGCCTATAGACTACTATTCCAACCTACCAAGTGCCCTGCACTTTCCAGTATCCTCCAACCCATAGAACACTTAGATCTACCCACCAAAACCTAATCACCATCCACAAACCCAAGAGCCCAGCTGGTCAACTTCTGCTTTCCTTCACCTTAGCCAAAAAATGGAATGCTCTTCCCTCCACTCTTAGGACCTGCGGTAACCTTGAAAACTTTAAAACTCTTCTTCATTCTCACCTTTACTCAAACAGAAAATACAGCTGTACTCTTCACCCTATACCTCTCAAGATCTCCTCCACTTTTACTCCTGGCTAACCTCTCACCTAGCTATCCTTGCTCATTTGTATTATGTATAAATAACTATACTGTAAAATCTAGCCTCAAGGCCATTTGCCTGTCTTTTACACCTAAACAAAATTGTAATTGTTTGTTTCTTTATGAATGCTACCTGTTTATTTGTCAGTAATGCAAAGTTTCTTAGTAATTATTCATGTAACTATGTATCGTTGGAGCTTTTCTCCCCGGGCCTCTACTGAAAATGGGCTCCCCAAGCCCAGTGGACCTCCCTGGCATCAAACTGGAATAAATAAATGTTCTAAGTTATACTTCCATCCCACATTTTTTTTTCTGTTTGCGGTCTTTCTTTGCTTGTCAGGAATCTTATGGCCTCTAACAAAATAACCTCTACATAACATTTAGTATACCATTTCAGTATTATGAGTCTCTTACAATATTAATAATACAGTTCACATATACTTAAAGTACTCCAAAATTATTGATTTTCCTTCTTTTTAAGTTTAGGGGAAATATTTTTACATTTTTTGTTTTATTTGTACTCTTTCCCTAATTGAATATTTTCCCTAGGTTTATGTACAAATAATCATTGATCCTCAGAATCAGATTTTTCACTGGCTAGAATGTCAAAAAATATTTGCATCAGTCCCTTCTCCTAATCTCTCTTCCTGCATACACTTTCTTTCCTCATTTCCCCTCCATGATTTTTCTTCTTCTACAATTTCATCTTCACCTAGTTCACCCTCTCCCCCAGCCTTTTGTTGTCCTTCCTCATCTATGCTTTCTTCACTTCCCCTTCTTTATTTTCATTATTTGCCATTTGTTCTTGACAATTCATCCAAGAGCATCAATTTTTACACAAGCTGCATTTACGCATGAACTTTCTTGTGGCGTGTGATTTTTCCTCATACTGGTTACATTGTACCTTGTTAAAACCATTAATCAAATGATAAAAGTCCTTACAAAAGAAAAAAGATTTAGGCTGCCAAGCATATCTTAATGTCCCTCTATAACCACAAAAATATCACCTTGACAAGTGTTTAATCATTTTTTGTGCATTTCTAAACAGCTTTCAACCTCCATCATCCATTCCATACATTTCACTCATCTGTTGCTTTCACAGTACTATTAGCAGTTTCGCACTGACCCAGCATGCACTTTTTTAATATCATATTCTTCCAGTTCATCGGTTCTAAACTGCAAAGTAACATTTTTTTAACATTTAAGTTACTACCAGAAGACAAATAATTGCTCCATGGATAAAGGTACTTCTTTTTGTTACACAGTTCCAGAAATGTCATCATCAGTCCATCAGTTTCAAATGTTGCAAAAAAAGTCTGTGTCCTGGTATGCATAAAAGACTGCATTTATTGTGCTTTAAAACCCAGAACAGTTACCAAATTTCCCATACATAACATCTGTCTATAACAATGACATTTTTTGTTCTTATTCTCACAGTTGGTCTCCTCTTCTTAAAAAAATTTATTTACAATTTGTTGCTGCTTTTTTGCCTGGTATCATTGCTGCATAACTTTTAGTTACTGCATTATTTGCTGCAACAAAACAAGACACCTTGGCAGCTTGTTGCTGCTTTCCTCTTTAACTTTCTGTCACTGCTGCATTCTCTGCTGCCACATCACTTGGTTCCTTTTCTACATTACCATCCTCAGCACTTCTGAAAAAGTTGTCTGCCATCTCACCCCATGAAACAGTAGAATTGTCACCAGGGCCATCCTGCTCAAATATGTTTTAACAGAACATCATCCGTAAGCCCTCCTGATAATCTGTACCACTTTGACAGACTTGCTTACTTCCTTCTCCGTGGAGATAGCTAAACACTGCTTATTTGTAAAGTCCACCAGACAGGAATTTTTGTTTACATTCTGAAGCTCCATATCGAAAAATGTTTCTCCAAATTCTCACTTTCCACCTCCAAACACTCTATAGCATTTTTCTCCTCCTCCATCATGTTGCTGTTTCCCTTAGACCTCTTCTTTGTAGGGGCCCTATAGTAACATCTAGAAGCTCCAAAGAGTACAGGAAGTTCCACAATCCCTTGACCAAATTCCCCCTAGTAGTATAAATACAACTTTTGGTCTCCCCTGAAAACAGACTAGTACCCTAGTGGGACTAACCCAGTCAACAAAGTATAAAAAATGTGTAAAAACGTGTGAAATGGCTTTACACAGTTATGTATCACTGACCTAACAATGTTCATTCATCCCTAACTCCTCCCCTTGCATATTTTTGTTGATTAATTAATGGTGGGAAGATGGCTAGAGCCCATCAGGATGACCATGTATCCTTTGATTCCTAGGGTTCAAAGGAATGTTTAGGCAATTTTGGTTCATGAGCATATATATCTTGTCAGAACAAACTATCAGGCAGTACCCTCTTTCTCTAGGAGTGCCGTAGGCCAGTCAGTCTCAGAGTAAATTTGTGAGTACCTATCCAATCATTTAGGTTCTGTGTAAAAGTTGATAGTGTATTGCGCTGCTTGGCCTGCAGGTCCATCTGTTCTATAGGTGAGGGAGACACTGCATGGTGAGAATGTCTATCCATGAATTTTAATTATCTGCTGGTGCAGATTGAGTTCCCTGTTCCTTGTATTGGGTGAGTTATTTACTTTGCGGACATACAGGAGGTATAAGACAACTGGGTATCTATTGGCACAGAAGGCTAATTGCATCCACTCTCTGTTGATAGCTCATAGGTTCATAGGTTCATAGCTTGGTACTAGGCTAATGGCCCTAGGGCCTATACAAGCCTAGCCATAACTATTTCCTGGCTATTTCTTCTCACAATATTTACTTCCCTGGACCCTTGTCTAGCAGGGCGACTAACGTAATCCCCAGGGTGAATTTCCTATCTCCCATCCAATCGTCAATGTTTCTTTTGAAGAGGACCAAAGAGGCACTCTGCTTGACATGTATGGGCAGTCTATTCTAGAGTCTGGGGAGTCTCTGGGTCAGGAACCTATCCCTCCAGCATGTTTTATTCATTGTGATGACAAGGTTTTGATCCCTGGAGCGTGTGGCATTGAGAAACTGGAACTTCTTTAAGTGTAGCATGTCCAACAGCTCTGGGTTTGACGTGGCCTTGTATGTTAAGCAGAGATCACCTCTGAGTAGATGATATGCGACAAAGTATAGCTGGAGTTTTTTTAGATGGTCAGCATAGGGCATCTGCTTTAGGTCTGTGATGCTTTTAGTGAAGTATTTCTGCATCCTTTCCAGTTGTTGCAGATGTCTTGAGAGGTACATACCAAATGGGGAGCTGTATTCTGTAATAGGTCTAATGAGGGATGAGTACAGTGAGACAATGACCTCCTTTTTTCTGGATGAAAAGCCCTTAGTGATGAGGTGTGCCACATAGAAGGATTTCCTGACTGTTGTGGCAATGTGGTTATTAAAGGTGAGAACACTGTCCACCTGTGTCCCTAAGTCTCTTATCACACTTTCAGTGTTTAGTGTACTGCCACCTATGTGGTAATTCACAGGTACGTGTTTTTTCCCAAAGGGGATAACTATACATTTCTTGGCATTGAACTTGAGCCCATGGCTCTGGCACCAAGCATCTGTTTCTGTAAGGACCTTTTGTAGAATATCAACATCATCTGGGGGTTCAATAATGGCTCCCAGTTTGCAGATCTGCGATATTTGTTAGCCAGAGTCCCTTAGTGTTGGCCTGTACTTCAGAGAAGTAGATGCCAAACAAGAGCGGTGTCAGGACTGAACACTGAGGTACTCCACTTGTCACTTGTCCGGATCTGGATTTGGAGTCAGCTACTTTTATAGTGTGGGTTCTGTCAGTAAGCCAGTTGGCAACCCATCGAGTGACATAGGGATTAATGCCCAGCTTAGTAGGTTTATCTATGATGCCAGAGTGGGGGATGGTGTCAAAGGCTTTGGCGAGGTCCAGATAGGCTGTGTGGACTACCTTACCCTCGTCCACAGCTCTGGAGACTGATTCAAAGAAGTCAATCAGGTTCAGTAGACAAGATCAGTCCTTTACGAACCCAAACTGGGTGGGGTCCAGTGTTTGAAGGTTGCCAATGTCCTGGTTTATAAGTTCCATGATAATACATTCCATGGCCTTGCAGATCAGGCTCATCAGACTGATGGGGCAGTAGTTTCCAGGATCCAAGGTGGATTCCCCCTTGTGGAGTGGGATAACTGTAGCTGTGCACCACTCAGTGGGAATGAAGCCTGAGGTAAGGCTATGATTAAACATCACACTTAGGTGAGGTGCCAGTTCATTTTGTAGTTCATGTAGTACACAGCCCCGGATGTCGTCTCTTCTCATGGATGCTGTATTCTTAGTTTTGGAGAGTGCGTTTTTACCTGTGTGGCTGTTATTACCAGAATTTGGCAATCTTTAGGTATTGAGATGGGCCTTTTAGGGGGTGGGGGGTGAAGTTGGGACTGAATCAGTCTGCCAGGATATTGGCAATATCCTTGGGATCAGTATATTTAATGCCATTCTGTTGTAGCTCAGAGCAGATCTGAGCATTGCCATTTAGATTCTTGACATAGCTATAGAATGCCTTGTGGTTGTCTTTGGAATCTTTGTTTAAGCCAGTGATCTTTTTCTCAGTTAGGAACCTCTGGGATTTTTTCCAGCCATTTGATATATTTAGTACATTACATCTCAAAAGGGACAGTGAGATCAATAATTGGCCTCATCAATACTGAGTTTAAGGGAACAATTAAATCTTTAGAACTAGATGATAGTTCCTTAGCAAATATTTACTCTACATAGGATTTTCTGATTACTTGTGTGATATGAAGATTGAAAAAGAGAGAATTATCAATCCAAGTTCCAAGGTCCCTAACTAAATTTTAATTTTTAGTGGAGTAATATCAATACTGTATGTTGAGGGTAAGGATTGCTGCCAAATGCGATGATACTGCAAATTTGTGTATTTAATTTGTGCCATTGGAAATACTCCAGGTATTTAGGAGTGTGGGTTATTGCTGTAGGATATGGATATCACTAGGGGATTGACAGCATCTCCTAGTTTATAGTCATCTGCAAACTTAGATAACCATCGGTCTTGGTTTCTGGTCTGGCAATCACAAAAGTAAATACCAAAAAGGAGGGTACACAAACATGATTCCTGGGGGACACCACTGATTACCTTCATACTTTTTGATGAGGTGCCTGCTACTCAGACTGTGTGGGTTTTGTCTTTTAGCCACTTCACTCTCCACCTTACCACATAGTGATCTATTTTTAAAGGATTTAGCTTACTTACAATGCCTGTATTGATTATAGTGTCAAACACACTGGCCAGGACAAGAAGTGCCCTGTGAATAACATAACAACTGTTGACTGTCTGGGTGACCCTCTCAAAGAAGTTTAAAAGATTCATTAGACAGAATCTTTCCGTGACAAAGCCAAACTGTTGATGGGCAGTTCTAATAAGATTTTTAATATCAAAGTTTATGAGGTCAGTTATAACACATTCCATTGCTTTACATATGAAGTTGTTCAGGTTGATGGGGCTCTAATTCCCATGGCCAGTTATAGGTCCACTCTTATGGAGCAGTATCATTACTGTGGTAACCCAAAACTCAGGGACAAAACATACACATAAAAAGATTGATTAGCTGCTCAGCAAGGGCATTGTTAGTACTATTTATTAAACATCCTGGTACATTGTCCGGACCCATGAAAGGAGCATTTCTGGTCCTTGATAACACTGTCAGTATGTGGTCCTTTGTGATAATAGGGAGTGTAATGAACTTCAGCATTTTTGAAGTTTGCACAGAAGGCCCAGGGGTAAAGTAAGCACTGAATTTGCTTTCTAGTATATTTGTAATATCTGTTTGGTCCAAATGGGGGGGTTGCCATTTTGAATAGGTTTGGAGCAATGTTGGGTGCTATTGCTTAATTTCCTGACATAACTAATGAAGGATGTATAATTTCATTTAGTTTCATATGCTAACCTATATTTATGTGTAGCTTTAATAGGCCTAAAAGTATTTTTAAAGTTTTAAGTAATATTTTTGTTACTATCCTTGATATGACTGGTTTTGGAGCTGCTGTATAATTTAAAGAGTTTTGTCTTTTGTTGTAAAGTTTATTTTGTATTGGAGGGCCACAATGGTGGTTTGTCTTCAATTTCCTATTATATTTAGCTCTGGTTGGGACTGACAACTCCATGCATTCTTCTAAATTGATGTAAAATCTTTTGTGAAAATACTGGCTGTCAACACTGGAGCTGATATTGTCAAAAGGAAATTTAGGAACCTTATCATAGAGCTGGATTTGGTTAGTACCGGAAATCCTTGAATTCAGAGCTATTTGCTGCAAAGGCTTTAGAGATTTTGAAGGTGATTGTCACAAGTTTATGTTCCATCTTAACGGGGGAAAGAGATACCAGGGGTGCAGTGCATGAATGAGATATATTTATAAGACTGGGACAAGGATATTATGCCCTCTACTGTGTATGATAACTATCTTTGCTGAGGTATTTTTATTTATTAAGTCTAAGAACTTCTTTGCATACAATAATTTAGAGTTTACAGGTTCTAGTTTATTGCTGGATAGTTAAAATCTCCCAATGTAATGTAATTCCTGTTAAGCGAGAATGTTTAGTGTACATTTAGGAATTATTCCCAGCAGTTCAGACTGGGATCGCCAGTGTGGGGATATCTAGTGTTAAAGCTGGAACTGACAGTTCTCTTCTGTCCCAGTCTTGGCATCATTGTTGCTTTATTTTTCTAAACCAAGGGCCCAGATAATTTTTATTTTACATCTAGAAACCTTCATCGATTGGCTTACACAATGTAAATAGGTTATATGGGTTTGTGGGGGATTCTGATTTCTGCCACTTTGATTATTATTAAATCAAGTATATTTTTCATACTACAACCCTGAAGAATAATTAGCATTCAAATGTTGTTATCAACTAATGTAAATACCGTGAATAATAAAAAGAAAAAACTCACATTACAGATGTTTAAAGATTTGCTAATCAGTTTGGTAATCAATACATGATCTGTGTATGAAACTCATGTTATTGGCAATAATGAGAATTATTTAGATGGAAAAAATTCCCTTTTCACTACTTTTGTGATAATAACTAAGCCAGTGGTGATACTGCACTAGTTTATGACCAGTCCAGTAACTGGAAGGTTAATATGGGATACAATTAGAAATGACATGTAAATTTACTATGAGTAAACAATCAGAGAGGTTATAACATTATTAAGGTCATGTTGTGGCCTGAATCAATCAATCCCTGGTTTTGTACCAAATTTCTGAATGGAGGAGTTTAAAGTGACATTTGTCTCCATAATAAAACAAAGAAACTCCAGACTAAGAACAAACACAGCAGGAACTACACCGAGCAGTGAAAATAATATATAACCAGCCCTCAAGCAGTTCCACACCTGGTACGTGAGAAAGCAACCGCAAACCACATTGCTTGTTGTTGTGTCTTTCGGCTTTTCCTGGTTAGGGGTCGCCACAGCGGAACTCCGGTCCACTAATGATTGGCAGTAAATTTTTATGTGCCGAGTTGCCGGCCCTGACGCACAACCTTCAATGAAGGCATGCCCATTCACGCAGGTCTCCACACAGAAGATGCTCTAGCTGAGAATCGAACAGGACAACGTCTTACTGTGAGGCGACAATGCTACCGCAACACCACCACCACAGTAACCACAAACCACACTGCAAAGAAGAAAATTCCAAGAATTCTTATTCAAACACTAAGCACTTTCATCCCTGAGTGTAAAATGAGACTTCCTCAGAGTAACAGTTAAAAAAGAATGTTGAAGCACTAGAGCAAAACTAATCAAGTACCCGCCCCACACTAATTCATATAATTGATGTTCCCTAGCAACTAAATACATCTCCAATTAAAGAAACCATGTTGAAATGTAAAGCCTGTTAAAAAGTTTGTACAAACATCTTCAACATACTTTGTACCAACATATCTAAAAAATATATACATTAAACAAATATTTATATTTATAAAATATCTATATGTGGTTTTGTTAACTGTACAATACCCTCATTTTCAGCCAATAAGAAAGAGAAAGAGAGATAAAATATCTTTTAAATCAAAAGGACCAGCGGCATTTGTTCTTATTTGCCTTGCAAATTCCCTACATTCCAATCCGGTCTTCCATGGCCCTCCCCTCAAGTCAAAATCAAGTACATCTATTATGAAAAACAAATTCATGTCCAGTGTGTGCTTGAATGTGTTTCCACAAAGCGATTTTTGGGGTCTTGTCTTTTTACATCCCTTCTGTGCTCATATACTCTGTCTTTTAAAGCTCTCTCTGTTGTACCAGTGTAGAAGGAGTTACATTCCTTACATAACATGACATATGCAATTCTTTTGGTGTCACAGTTGCATTTCTTTGGGCATGCTATTGTGCCATACCCTTTCAACATAAAACTATCTCCTTCTAATATATATGGACACTGGGAGCATCTCTCACATTTTACCATTCCTTTTTGGTACCCAATAGTTTTCTGGGTTGGGAGCCTTTTCCTAAGTAATTTTTAATATTATGGTCTCTTTTAAAAATAAATGTAGGCGCCATTTCAGCTTTCTTCATATCCATACTACAAATATCAAACACATTCCAATTGTTTTTAATAATGTGTCTTATAACCCCTGTATCACTGTTGAAAGTTATTATGCAACTTTTAGTATTATCTTGGCCAAAATTATTCTTAGTGACTGTCAAACCTTCTCTTGGGCCCAAAAAGGGCTGATAGTACCCCTTCAACCTTTTTTCTTTGACTTCCTTAAAAATTCCTTCCAGAAATTCACAGAGATAGTCTATGTTCAACAACATTACACATAATTATTCACACTCTTGATAAAATAAATCAAGAACAAACACCATTCTTTCTATTCTTACTAATTGGCCTTTGACAAGGGATTTATTTTGATGTAAGGGGTGCCTACTATCAAAATGTATTAGGAAGCTGGAATAAGTAGGTTTTCTATGTAAATTAAAGATAAAACCTTTGTTGAAGTGGTCCACGTTCAGTTCAACATCCAAATAAAAAGTAGTATCAGTAGATGTATTCAAAGTAAATCTTAGGAATTCAGTAATGCTATTTATATAATTTAAAAAAAATCCCTAAATCTTGTCATAGAATCCCTCCAAAAGATGACTACATCATCCAAGAAACAGCCATAAAGTGTCCAGTCATTCTCAAGCCCTCATTTAAAAATGTTTTGGTCCTTCCGGTATGCTAAGCCAATGTGGCAAAGACGGGGTACATGCTGCCCCCACTGTCACACCGTTTTTTTTTTGTTTTTTTTTTAAATGGTCCCTTTGAACTGAATAAAATTATTGTCTAGCACCATCTCTATTAGGGAGCTTGAGATCTCAGTTGTTGCATTGTATAGTTGACTATGTTGTTTCAAATACTGAGCAAACCAATCAATGTCACATTCATGTGATATAACTGAAAATAGGTCTCTTATATCGATCATTACCAATATAAGTTGTTCAGCATACAAATCCTTGTGTACTTCACTTAAAAAGTCCCATGAGTCCTTGTAAATGTGGTTCATATTCTTGAGTGCACCTACACATGCTGCCAATACTGCACACATCAGCCAAGTGGCATGTGGCCAGACAATACACAATTGGAACCAACACTGGTGTAAACAACACTACAATGACAATCATAGCATTAATGCATCATGCCTGCTCAGCTACACCTCCAAGCATATCATTACAATGTACTGCTGACAACATGCTAACATTGCTATACTGCTATAAAGACACCCTGTGCATCAGCACCATGGTAGCCTGTTCCTGCATCGATGTTACAGATGACAGGAGGTGGCACAGGTTTCATCATATGCACAGGGTGTGTTGTTGGTTTGCCAGAGGCCTACAGTGAGCCATCCAATTGACATGTGTGTGTGTGTGTGTGTGTGTGTGTGTGTGTGTGTGTGTGTGTGTGTGTGTGTGTGTGTGTGTGAGGGGCAAGAATACTGGAATGGGCCAATGTTGATGTAATAATGTGTGTGGGTATGTGTTAGCCCTAGGTGTCTGGAGTATGTGTGTGTGTCTGCATGCACACAGTTCCACCATGTGGCTGCCATATATGGGTATTTGTGGGACAGCCACAGACTGTACCTGCTAGGCTTTACAGATCACCATCTCTAGCCATGGATATGGTACCTGTGCCTGGCAGGGGTGCTACTGACACTATCAGGTACTAAGCCAGACTGGGTAATATCCCCAGAGGTGGATGGATGTACACTGGACACAGGTCCCTAATGGGACTGCCCAGAGCCACGTGCACATGGTCTTCTAGGATGTTCTATGGACAGCCCACCCCCAACATTGCTGGGACTGGTACTAGCACTATGGGAGTGGCTGTGGCTTGAGGGATGTTGCTGGCATACATCCACGTTGACGACTCAACCATTCCGCACTGTCCTGACACATGGACATGACATTGTGGAGTATATCTAATGTCTCTCCCCAACATCTATCAGTGACCTCAGTGTAATGATGGATGGCACCTGCTTGGTCATGGATACTGTCAATGACAGCGGTGTTATGTGCCCTCTGTGCCCTTAGTCCCTGTCTGGTGTACCATTCCATACGTGCCTGTGCCTCCATGACAGCCTGGAACATGCGTGACGTCAGACCTGTGGCACATCTGCCAGTGGCATGATGAGCAGCAGTGCTCCTATGAGAACCCCTGGACATCTGCCTATGTGGTACCCTTCCAGACATCTGGGTATGGCTGCTGTGTTGGGATGCATGTGCCATGGATACTACACTGTCCTGGCCAATGCCAACTGTATGCTGTCCCTCAGCTATAGGCATTGGTGATGGATGTATTGGCAGTATGACTGTATGCATGGATGGAGTGGACAGCTGTGTACTGTCGATTGGTGGCCCAACGACAGACCCTGGCAAACATGCCTGTGCCTCAACACACCTATCATCAGTATCACTGTTTTGCTCAGTGACATCAGTTTCCCTGCTGCAGTGAACCAGCCCAAAATCAGCACCTGTGAGAGGAAGACAGGAAACACACTTTTCGACCTGTACATGATATTGGCACACATGCACACATGCACACATGAACACATGCACACATGCACACATGCACACATGAACACATGCACACATGAACACATGAACACATGCACACATGCACACAAATGCACTCACTAAAACACACACACACACACACACACACACACACACACACACACACACACACACACCACCAGCAATCCAGAACATAGTCAATAGCGGGTGATGATGGGGTACAGTATCAGAAAGCAAACAGTTATAACACACATGCCAGCATGCAGGACGTGTGTTTCCCAACAGCATGCAGTACGGGTGTTGACAGCCCTTGCCAATAACACTATGCATGTTTTTGATGCATATGTGTTGTTGTTCAGTGATTGGCCTCACCCTGGAACGCACTGTGTACATGGACATGACAGTGCTGTGCAAGTATTATAAACTCTGCAATGTCCTGTGCACCATCTCTCACAGGTATACATACCATGGCTGGATGTGTATCTGTGTGTCACATAGATATTCATTTCTGATGAGAGCATCTGTGTCTTCAGCAGATAATTGTGGACACAGGATTAGCACATGCATGCTATGTATACACACAGGATGAGTGGTGCATGTTTACCTGATGGAATACCATTGCTCAACATGGCCTTTGTACAGTGGTTATGGTGAATGTAGAACATATTCTGGACATGCCAGTGCCAGACATGACATGGCATGCTACAACACAACTGCAACATTAAACATCACATGGACACAGTGTGTGCCATGTGACCTATACACTCAATGGCATTACAAGACATATATGTGTCTCTTTGTACAAATGGTGATTGCTATGCATATTGTATATAGGTGCCTATGTTTGCACACACACAACACTGAGGTGCATAGCAGGTAATGCTATGTGTAGTATTGTGGTCACTGTAAGTGGATGAGGTGTACTACCATGAGCCATCATCATGCAGCATCATGTGGTCTCTCAAGGCTACTAATGTGTGCCAGACCGGCACATACCATGCTGTACCGGAACTGCAGTACCATGGCTACATTCACCATTTCACAGCCAGTTGTTACATGGGTTTGTAAGGTGCATAATAGGGGGCATTGCCTACAATGAATGTGTAATGTGTCGAAGAGTGCCGCACAGCCACATGTGAGGCATCTACCCCTCAGGTATATTATGTGTGCTGTGTGGATGAAGTGTGGGATACTGTAGTGTGACCTTACAGCTTGACCCTGAATACGCCATGTGTAGCATGTTAACGTGTACTGCGTATGACAATGTTATGTATGTTGTGTGCATGTGTATCGACTTTGCCTATCCAATGTCCACATCAGTGCTGCCACAATTGTGTGGAATGCTCTGTGTATTGTATGTGTTTTAGGCAGCTACCTACGTTACTGGGATATGCATAGTCTGACAGCAAACATGCACAGCATGCATTATGCGTATGTGTGTTACGTGTACATGGCCTACACCTCACCTATGACATGCACATTTCATTAGCAGTATTAAAGGTAGAACACACTCACCAGCATGGGTCGGCTGCCATGCTGTCACACCAGAGGGACCTACAAGGATATGAGACACTTTGTCAGTGGCAACAACTGTGGCATTGCTACTGTATGTTTGCAATCGTACAGTAGTACAACGGTTGACAGTCACAGGCCTACAGATTGTATTCCTAATTATTACTATTGCACAACACTAGGCACCACATTGTCTGAATACACAGTACACATCTCACATAAGCATGCTCTAACAATAGAGGTAACAGTAGTCTACAGCTATGCCATGTTACCTGCATGCTCCATGTCAGCTTGCTGGGTGACTCTGGCCTCCATGATGACAGACGTTAGTTGTTGGGGTTGTTGTTGGCCAGGAGCCACCTGGCTCAGGAGCAGCTCCTCCACTCTGGTGAGGGGGGGGGATGGATGGCTACCCCCCCCCCACCTGTGGCAAGCTGCTGTCTGCGGATATCAGGTGCACACTGCCGGACATGTCTAATTAAATCACTGCAGTGATGGCATACCTGTTCATATGTCCGGTTATGCATGTCTATGTCATTTACCCGACGGACAAGCTCTTGCCACAGCGCAGTCCGCTCACGCTGGTCCTGGCTGGTTCTAGAGAACAGCAGGGCATACTGCTGCACCATGCTGGATATTATAACCTCTTCCTCTGCCGTGCTATAGGCGGGATTACGATGGTGGGACATAACCCTGTAAGACAATGAAACAATATGTGTGAGCAAGTCATGAGGCACACGTATATTTCTAATGTACAGATATCAATTAATTGCCATATATAGCAACCTATTGGCTGTCAGAAGATACACATTTTCAATACCACATGTCAGTACTCAACCCACAACTGCCTGACAGTGCCTGGTAAACTCTATATATCAAACCACGTTTTGCACAGCAACAATCTTACAACAGCATGTAATACTATACAACAGTACATGGCACACTGTATGTGACACAATGCACAATCTAGACACAGGAGGTATATATCATGCTAATGCATCATGAAAAGTGTAATCCATTGCAATGATTGTAAAGTCCAGTGACAGTATCACTGGTATACCACACTAGCCGTTGATGGCAGACCCCTGCCTAACATATGTGCACATTCATGAATATAGGTGGCACACTGCTGTACTACACTATACATGTTGCTAGATACGCAGTTATATCCTGTAACACACATATGACCAAGGCCATGGTACAGGCATACACACACACACACACACACACACACACACACACACACACACACACACACACACATCAGACATACATACCAGACACATAGGTATGGCAACACAGGTGACCTTTACCTGTGTACCTTACAGTACTGTGTGTCAGTAGTTATGAGACCATATGCCTGAGGTATGTAATCTGTGAGGACTACAGGGAACACATGGAACAGTGGTTCCAATAAATGTGGACGTACACCATACTGTGCTGTTTAGGCATACAGCTTCAGGTAGTACTACAGTTCATACAGGAGTTGGATTCGCCAGCAGTAACACTTAATAAGCATGCATGTACTGCTTTAGCCTACAATGGGCACCCCAGTCGACAACAAGGGACTATGTCAGAACGTATGGCATACTGCTTTTTCAGCCTAGCAATTGTATACACATCTTTTGCTGGGATCACAGCTAGGACACATAATACCATGACAGAAACAGTTTCCCACTAAGCTATCACACATAAACCAAACTCTGACACATTCACCATCACACTCAAACTCACATAGCAATTATTGCAACAAGTACATGTGGGTGTGTATCACTTCATAGGTAGGTGAGAGGCTATTGGCCCTAGGGCCTATAGAAGCCTAGCCATACGCTACCCTGGCCTTTGACACACAGGTCATTGCATTTCACATGGCCCTGTCAAGCAGAAACACAGAGGTGATTGCATGGGTGTATTCACTATCTCCCATACAATCTTCATGATTATGTATGACGACTGCTAATTAGGAGCTTTGTTTGCTATGGATAGTTGGTTTGTTCCAGAGTATGGGATGTCTCTGAGATGGGAATCTATCCCTCCAGCATGTGCTGTTTATTGTGGTCAAAAGGTTTGGGTCCCTAGAGCGTGTAGCTTGTAGAGATTGTGATCTGTTTACATGCAGCATGTCCAACGGCTCTGGTTTTTACATAGCTTAGTATGTTAGGCAGAGATCACTTCTGGGTAGGCGGTATGCGACACAGTGTAGTTGTGGGTTTGTGAGATGGTCTGCATAGGGCATCTGTTTGAGGCTGGTATTACTCTTTGTGAGGTATGTCTTTGTCGTTTCCAGTTGCTATGGATGTCTTGTGAGGTACATACCACATGGGGCATTATACTCTATAATGGGCTTTATGTGTGATGAGTAGAGGGGAACACTGACCTATATTTCCCTGGATGACACACTTTTTATGATGAGGTGTGGCAGGTAGACAGATTACATGACTAGTGTGTCACTGTGATTATCAAAGGGGAGACTACTGTCCACCTGTGTCCCATGGTCTCTTATCACACTTTCGGTGTTAAGTAGACTGTCACCTATGTGGTAGTTCATGGGTACGGAGTTTTTGCCAGAAGGGATGCCAATGCAGTTTCAACATTGAGCTTGAGTCCATGGCTTTGTCACCAGGCATCTGTCACAGTAAATATGTCCCTGTCTCTCTCTCTCTCTCTCTCTCTATATATATATATATATATATATATATATATATATATATAAATATATATATATATATATATATATATATATATATATATATATATATACACACACACACACACACACACACACATATATATATATATATATATATATATATATACATATATATATATATATATATACACACACACACACACACACACACACACACACACATAAATATAAACATACATTGGTGTAGATATAGATATACATATAGGCACATATACAGCCCACCTTTCATGGTGGGAATATCAATTATGCGAAGGTTGTGAGGTATACTGTTATGTACTAATATTGCACAGTGTCGTGCGGAATGCATTGAAGGTGTTCTTAGCACATGTAGCTTTAGCAGGCCTCACTGGCTGCAACACTGCAAACCTGACAATTCATACCCACAGCGTTTAACCACCACATGTCATATACCAGAACTGTATGCTGTCTTGTTTGCCACACACTACAACCTACATAGAAGTATGCTCATAACAACCTTCAACAACATATATATGTCCACCCTTCACAAACAGTTGCAGTATGTCCCTTGCTCTATGCACATGTACAGATGCTAATATATCTGACACAGACAGATCTCTCCGTATGTGTGTGCCATATACACACAAGGTCCACACTGTTGTAAGACCATGGACCTCACGGCTGACCTGTTGGGCCTTGCTGCAACATGAACAGGTGTCACATGTGAGCACACAGTAATATTAGAGGGTGTATATATAGATGCAAATGCTAGATTAGTATACTAGTACAGCTGTTGCCAGTGCTGAGCTACATGTTAATATGACTATCATGCACTTGTTACTCTGTCACATCTTTGTTTATATAACTGTATGTGCTACTCCACCAAACAGCCATTGTACTCACTAATGTACAGAACACAGATAACATGGATCAGATGTTTGACATGTAATGCTGAACTACATATATCACAGTCATATCCCACTGCACACAGCTACACACTGATTTCTCCATGGCAGTAGTTATGTAGGGCATCTGTGCATAGATACGTACTGCTGCCACATATGGATGATTCAAAGTATGTAGAGTACTCTTCATAAACATCTACTACATGCCAGTAAATACATATCAGTTGCATACCTTTGCTTTGTATGGGTTTGTATTATTACGTTCCGTGTGTGCAGTAATATTTTTTTTATTTATATATATATATATATATATATATATATATATATATATATATTTTATGTGGATTTTTTTTTTGCTGTTGCTGTGGCTGTTGCTGTTGTTGTTGCTGGTGTCTGTCTGTCTGTCTGTCTGTGTCTCTGTGTCTCTCTTTCTTGCTTGCTTGCTTGATTGATTGCTCGCTCTCTCTCTCTCTCTCTCTCTCTCTCTCTCTCTCTCTCTCTCTCTCTGTGGCTGCAGTGAAATGCTTGCATGTGTGGACAGCAAGTACAGCCTGCTTTTAGAGGTATCTGCACATGTGCATGTGATGGCCTCTACACCAATTGGTAGCCACCATTTGGTTATTGCATGCAACCTGCTGTGTGGTAATTGCAGTACTCACTGTCATAGCAACCCAATACTATAAACTGCTAGGTCAGGTAGGTGTAGGCCTTTCAGCTTTCCAAAGTGGGGCCCATGCTTGTTTGCTGTGGACACCGTAGTGTAAGTCAGAAGGTTGGTATACTTCTTATATATGAAGCTAGGGTTGTAGCCAGTGATTTGAATGTTGTACTCAGACCTGAATGTTGCCACTTCCAGTACACAGTTGACAGTGTAGACTTGTACTCACCCCTACAAATGCTAACACAAGCTATGTGGGAGTATTACTTTCTTTTCTACTTATACAATTAGCTGCCATACATACATAGTTATTGAGATGTTTTCATTTGGCACATGAACTGTTTGGGAACTGCTATACTGTGGATATTAATGTACTCACTTCTGCACAGTTTGTGCTTTTTATTTTGTTGACATTATCACAGGATGCTCACGGAAACTGAACAATTCCAGTACTGAGTATGTCTACCTACATCCTTGCTGTACCTTAAACACAGTGGTAATTTGTACATTTGGGTGGGATACTGTGTGGGGGTTGTAGAGTGCTGCAGTAAAATTATTTCCTGCTAGAATGTCTGGTTCTGTTATCACAGTCATGTAATGCAATTCCACAACAGCTGCTGGTAAAGTTCCACAGAACAGGTTTTGTGTCATGGCATTCCTATCTTTCCTTGACATTCACACATTCTGATGCATGATATATATATTTCAGTAACAACCTGTATATCTACTGTGGCCTAGTGGTACTTCATGCAGTCTAGTGTGTCCAAGATCCGGGGTTTGAGACTGACAGTGGTGTTTTATTTTGCTGCTGAGTAGAACAAGGGCTCTCATATGCAGGGTGTCTAAGGCACTTTTAAGCAGTTATAAGCGGGTTTGCGTGGGTTTGCGTGCCACTTAGCTACACTTAGCTAAGCACACATATACGCACACTCACTCAAACCCGCTTACTGCTGCTTAAAAGTGCTTACTCCCACTAACCCCCGCGCTAATTTCTTTGAAAGAAAAGAAAATGGGGAGATGTGAAAGTGGTGAAAAAGGGGTACAAAGAGGGTAAGACAGTAGAGAAAACAGCTCGGGATGTGCAGGACAGGTGTAGGGAAGGTCCATAGCTGCCCATTTCTTTGACAGCAACAGCTGTGCATATAGTAGTAATTTGGAGGGAATTTTGAAACCTTCCACCCCTGAGAGAGGGGTGAGGACAACAAAGTATGTTGTACTGCCAATTGAATTTCAGTGTCTGTGTCCAGCAGACATTTGTATAAAATGGGCAGCTATGTATGGGGCGTAATTTTTTTTGTAGGAGCAGATTGCCCATTTTTTTTCAGGTGAGAGTGGAATGTGGGGTAGGGGAAGTAGGTATATTTGGGGAGGTAAACAGACAAGACAAACAAGATGCATACAGGGGCAGAATATGACACATGGGGTGGGTGAACACAACTGACAGGGAAGGATGTTTGGAAATCGCAAGCCCATGAGCCCACATATGGCAACAGTGGAACTGACATCCCACCCATGGGCAGTCACCACTGCACCTTCACAGCCCGGAGGGTGGCTGTGCTGGGGGCTGCGTAGGAGGGACAGGCTCACCCATGAGTCACGCCACTCTAGCCTTGAGCTGGCATAGACGATCAGCGACTGAATGCCAGATCTCCCTACACACCACAGCCCGGACCATTCGGAGGGTGATAGGTGGCCCTCCTCTGGCCACGCTTGCATGGGGGGGACGAGCCCCATCTCCTGCAGCGCTTCCACCTGAAGATGGCACAGAGCCAACTGAGGAGGATGTCCCGGGCTGGGCACTGGACCTGCTGGTGCCAGGTGCCATTGCCAGCTGAGGTGGGACAGGTGGGTCCGCTGGGACCGGCCTTCCCATACGTTTTATGTTTAGGAGGATTTAATGACATTATGGGTTAGTAACAGCCAACAGCGTTCCAAATTAGTTGTAACAGCATGCAGTAATATTCCCATTAACCCAACACACCAGAGTTCCAACAGTTGAACAGCAAGCATAACACATGCATATATAGAACAACAGTGGACATTCCAACAGCGTGCAGGATTGATTGGTGGCAACAGGCCACCAAGATTGTGGTGTTTGAACAGGGCACATGCATCAAAGTAACTGCAGATATTTATAGAACAATAGGACATATGTCCCACCAAATGTTTTGAGATTAGACATACCCACTGAGGTGTGGAATTGCATTGTTTATGCACATACAGTTGGGTGTAAAAAGATACCTCCATTAACATCTTATATGTACTTATAGTTTACACTACATTTCTATTGACTGCAGGTGTATATCCCCTACATGTATTATTACACTAGGCAATGTGCATTAAGTTGTGTAATGGGTTTGGCTAGATCATTATATACCTGACCTATATCTGACATACTAACTGTCCAGGATGCAGATGTTACTGCTACGTATTTATATATTTTATTTATATTTATATATCTACATATCTGGATGTGTTCATGTGACATTATCAGTTATATTTCTACAGCCCCCTACATTTCTAGCAGCACACTCACATTTCTGGGGAACACATTAACAAGCTACTCGTGTGCCAGATTTACCTATTCATGCCAGCCATTAACCAACTGTTGAGGACTGTATATATGCTTCACAGCTACTGACACTCCCTTCATCCACTTTATATGGGCCTGCCCAACTGTGGTTTGACAGTGCTTAATACAACAGTACTATTTATATAATGCAAGAGTACAACAACATTTCAGAGTAAGTGACATGGACACACTCCAGGTATTATACCTTTATTAATTACAGTACACACTTTTCTAGAGGCTCTCTCATTTATTTAATATTACAGTGCATGCAGAAGACTTATTCAAGATGAATTATACCTTTATTAATGGGTTACAACACTCTTTTTCAGGCTCTCTCACTTATTTTATATAACAGTACATGCATAGAAACTATTCAGGGCATTTTATGCCTTTATTATTGGGCTACAACACTTTCTTTCAGGCTCTCTCACTTATTTTATATAACAATACATGCAGAATAATTACTAACCTGCCTGGTGGCACAGCCTTAGCAGCCTATCTGCATAGGTTTGCTGATTCACAGCATGGACACCTGCAGCTGTGAAGTAAATGAAGGCATATTGAGACATACCTGTCTATTATATAGACTACAATAGCTATTCTTACATACTCCATTCCATGGATACCTACTCAGTAGTGAGGCATTGTCATTTCCATGGGCCTCCTGTATCCACTGGTTCAGTTGGTCCTGCTTCCATCTCTTCAGGTCTGCATGGTGGTGTCTGACCTGCTCACCAGTCTGAGGGACACCTGTGGAACTGGTGAGATCATGTGCTAGACGGTTCCAAGCTTCCGCTTTGTACTCCATGTCTTGGAACTGGCCCTGCAGGAGTCTTGCATCATGATGATGGACAAGGAGCCAAACCATCAGTTTTGACTCCTCAATGCTACACCATTGCGCTCGAAAACGAGAGCCCTCTCCAACACCAGCCATTCTGACTGCAGATGGGAGCTACAACCAGTTATGGCGATTATTCCCACCTATGGGACTTAAATATGGCTCATTTCCCACACTTATTTGTGATTGGCCATTTTTGAAAATTCTCAGCTGAGTGCAAACCTGCTTAGCACTGTGTAAACTTTCATTAATATGTATATGTATGTTGACAGTGCATGAACAGCAAAAGCTGTCATGGCTTAGTGGTTCTGTACTTTGATTATGATGCACAGTATCCCAGGTTTGAAGTCTATCATTGCTTTTTATTTTATACTGGCCTGACCGGCTAGGAGGTGTAGCTATGTTTAGCTGACTTTGCTCTACTTTGCCCAACGTTGCTCTACATTGCCCGACATTGCCCAACGTTGCGCTAGTTGGCACATTGCGCAGCTCCGTGCAAACATGTTTTGTATGCGCTAGATGGCGCGATGCACAGCTACACGCAAAGCTATTGTGCTAGTTAAAGCAGTGCTTAGCTATGGACAATTATATTGCGCTAGTTAAAGCAGTGCTTACCTATAGGCAATTATTCTTAAATGTGCTTAATACTGGTAAATGTTGCTTAGCAGTGCTTCACATTGCTTAAGATATGTTACTTATGCATTCATTAGTATGCATGACCGTTTCACCCTCTTATATATATTTAAAATATCGTTCGCTACTACATAGGCCATTTCAATGCATTGAAGTTAAAAGGTAAATGTCAGGAATTATTTTTATGCACAGATTTCCTAATGAAAATGGAAAGGGGAGTGGTGGGACTCGAACCGGGAATGCCTCCTGTTTGTGCGAAGGCTCTACCACTACGCTATTGCAATTTGGCTTAATTTGCATATTAGTAGTTTATTATCCTCTTTGATGTCTAAACTGCTTACTGTAGCTAAGCAATGGGCACATCCGCGCACACACGCGCAAATACGGGCAGCTATTTCGGGAATAATAAAAAAAATTGTTTTACATTTTATTTCATTTATACAGGGCTTTTTAATGTGGGGAAGTGTAGTGTTGGGGGTATACACATTTGAGCGGACTCGCTCATATCTGATTACATTTGCAGAGTTAAGCACTTGCAGGAGTGTGGATATTTGGACTGCTCAGCAGTCTAACACGCCCCCTGCACTCCTACATGCTCTGTGTTAGCCAGGGAGTTGAGTCAGTGTGCCCTCATGCATATGCATGATGCGCTGATGTCATACTCTTAGACAGCCGTCTCCGAGTAGGGCTTCGTTCATCCTACACTGAGGATTACTATATCCCCCCCTCTGTCTTTCTAAAAATTAATATGTGCCTGATTTCCACCAGCTGAAACCCTTTCGTGACCTGAGTCATAGCCAAACAACAATACTAACTGCTTTACTTTTGTCTCTGTTTTAATTGCTCATTTACCTGCTGAGATCCCTGATTGCGTATGCACATCTAGGCGTGACATTTACTCCACATCCTCTTTACTGCTTCAGTTAATTTCAGAAATGTTCTCTTGTTTAATAGCAGCTGTACACTTACAAGTCCAGCCAGGAAAGTGTGTTGTAATGAATTCCAATAGTTGCTTCCCTGTTTATTCTTCTTATTCATTTTTATTGAAGGACAGGAGTGTTTGCCCCAAGATTCTACATTCCCCATTCAGACTTAAACTACTTAAACAGAAAGGGCATTGTTAACTTAAACTGCTGTCATTGTTCTGACTTTTTGTCCTGCTTTTTAAGTGCTGATATAGTGATGACAGTATATCACAGAGATTTTGGCCTTAACTATTTAATTAATCCCCAGATGAGCTTCTCCCCAGATGGACTTCATTCAGTTACTGGCCTCAGCATCCCTGTTTTGGAGGAATGTCAGGCATAATTTCCCCCAGCTCATAATGTTCCTTTTTATGGAGATATGTCCCTATTTTCAGGCTTGATTTAACACTTGAAACATTTTTCTGAATCCCCTCATCATGTGTGATTTTTGAAGCCATGATGTACATAGAAAACCACATTACATGAGCATACTAATGGCGCCATTAATTTAAAGAAAGAGGGCATACATCTTACTTCTCTTCTTTTCGGAAGCAAAAATGAATGACCTCCTATGGTAGAATTAGGCAGTGCAGTTCATTAAAGTCTACAGATTTTACATTGTCTCTTTGACAGTATGCTTATATTTTTCCATCATTTTTGGCACTCTCCATATTTAATAGTTTCCCCCCAATTCCTACTGGAAATAGGGGTAGTTATCTACTACTTGATATCCAGATTTTATATTAATTGGATGTCCAGATATTTGACTGGATATATTTATTTTTCAAGAGCTTTTGCACCTATTCTCAATGCCTGTAGGTTGAGAGGTATGGACCCAGGTTACACACCATACAGAGTCCCGCCACAAGAGGTCCACCTGATGGCAGGCCCAAGCTTGCAGCACCTGCATTCTGAGACACTGGGGATCCCAAGCCTGTCAAGAATTATTCATGTATTTGTGATGAAGCTGGGAAGGGACGGGGTGCAACAGCTTGCGGTATCATTGGGTCCTGCATTTATTAGAAACATATAGAATGTCTCTTTACACCACTGAAGGCGATAGTCTCCATCTCCATCCTAGCATAGCAGAAGTCATGAGGAATGGATGGCAGTTAGGAGCATGCTGGTCAGTGGAGGAGGAGGTACCAAAACGTTTATAAAGGAAGTACACCTTTGGCCATGTCCTCTTAAGATATACAGTAATATTAAGTAAATACTTCCTTCTCTTCACATGCAATAATTATACTGGATTCTTATTATAGGATGAGTAGGACAACTGCATTATGAAGTACTGCTGGGTATTATTATTTGCAGCTAAGAAAGTGACGACTCTAAGGTGAAAGAAAAGTGATGCTCTGCATTACTCAGCCTTGTATTCAAGATCTACAGTTAGACATCTGTCTTAGGTAGTTATTTACAAAATAAAGTGAATGGCTTTTGTAAACGTTTGTGTGTGTGCATGTATACATATATATATATATATATATATATATATATATATACATTTATATATATATATTATATATATATATATATATATATATATATATATATATATATATATATATATATTATATTATATATATTATATATATATATATATATATATATATATATATATATATATATATGGGTCTACCTGATAACGCCGAAACTGCAAAACGCCGATGACAAGAACACCGACACCGGAAGGTCGACAACGGAGATGATCGACAGTTGAAAATCCCGACACTGAGAACACCGACATGTTAAGGTAAGTGTGGGGTTAGGGTTAGGGGCAGATTAAGTGAGTTAGGGTTAGGGCGTGGGTCAGGTGAGTGTGCAATAGTGTCAGACTGTAGGGTTAGGGGCGGGTTAAGTGAGTTAGGGCTAGGGCGCTGGTTAGGTGAGTGTGCGATAGTGGCGGACCTTAGGGTTAGGGTTTGGGTTAAGGTTAGTGCATAGATAGTTGTGTATGTAAGGTTTTAGTGTAGGTTTGTAAGGTTTTTTTTGTGTGCTTGTGTTGTGTGTGTGCTTTTTGGACAGGGGATTTGTTTTGTTTGTTGATTGTCGGGATTGTGGTTGTCGGGCATGTGGAGTTTCGTGTTTTTGAACTTTCGGTTTTGTGGTGTCAGTGATTTCGTTGTCAGTATTTTCGCATGTCGGTGTTATCAGGTAGACCAATATATATATATATATATATATATATATATATATATATATATATATATATATATATATATATATATATATAAAATTTGTGTTTATTTGAGTAAATGAAAAATATTATTTTAATTTACACCTTTATTCAAGTCCCCTGTGTTTCTTTCAATTGATATTATTTAAATGTATTTATGCATGTTTTTTCTTAACATTTAAGTTACAATTTGTATTTCTAAAGATATACATGTTTATATTAATTTATATTGCAACCATATCCATACTTAAAATGTTCATAGAGGCAAACAATGAATTAAATGCTTCTCAGGGAAGAATCATGATTGCATAATTCAAACCAAAACTGATAAGTTACAAATTCTAATGGATGCAATGGACATGTAATTACATGTGACATCACAGCATCTGGTACACTTATAAATGTGAGCAATGGTACTGATAGAGTATGACAGGTAATTAATGGTTTAACCTGAGAGCTCTCAAGTTTGCTGTCAAAGCAAAATGCCCCACATAATGTAGAGCAGGTCATATCATGCCAATGGGGGTAACATGACAGATGAAGGAGCATCCATAAATGTTATACATACCTTAAAATAAAATAAAAATCTGTAATAATGGAGTGTGCCAAATCAAATAAAAAAAACAGCATACCAAGTTAAGAATAATGCACTACCTTTGATGTAATCATTTCCCATTGCATTCAAAGTGACAGAAATCAAGTAGCTTGCATATATGAAATGTACTATTGCTAGATTAAAAACAAAAGTGCTCAGATCTTTTGTTGTAGAAATTTGAATCAGTATGGAGCGACACCATCTAGGAACCAGAGGTGATACATACAGGATTATATGTTTATGGGTACACAGGTTTGGTTGTCAAGACGACTGCCGTTCAATAGCCAGATTGCTATAGCACCAGGTTGATAATTTCTGCATGCACACACGCACGCACACACAGACACACACACACACACACACACACACACACACACACACACACACACACACACATACACACACACACAGCTGTTTAGTCAACTATTTATGATCGACTATGCAGTTGGTAGACAGGTGTGCAAGATCAAACAATTACTAGAGTTGGGGTATACACTCTTACCCCATGTATGCCCAATCCCAGAGTTAGCATATATAATTAAAGTAAAATATTCCATGTGACAAGGCTGTTTCTCGGTGCATACAATGTTGCATGTCGATGTGGGTGTTTTTGATGTTATTGTGTCAACATTTAGCATGTTGATATTGGGTGTGTTTGATGACGTGGACCAGGGAGATATAGAAGTGTTACAGTAATCACCCTGGACTTTACATGCTTTTAAGAATTAGACAGACCACAGAATATGTTTTCCTAACCTTGGTGGACACGTGCATTTTGCCAACCATCTTAGGGTATGTCACATTTCATTGAAGTAATTAAACCATCCAACTTGCAGTCAACAGCACACTAGGTAATGCGTGTGTCAGAGAAGACTGGTTTGAAAAGAGGTGGCCCCAGAACAGAGCCCTGAAGTACACTACTTGTAATCCCTGTTGGGTCAGACAAATAAACACCTATCTTGACTTATTGGGTTCTGTTAATTATCTGACATTTTATCTACTGAATTATACATAAATTGATGTGCAGTGCTATTAACACTTCAGCTATTCCCATATCTTTGATAATATATAATGCCTAGTTAGTAAGGAGGAGTCTTGACTAACTCTAGATAAAATGTGATTTGCATCTCTTTCTAGGGCTATGGTACGTTTAATCAAGCATTTTCTTTTGGGCCATAAATAATACAAGTCTGGTTATTTTATTTATTTACACTTTGTTGACCAGGTTAGTCTGACTAGGCCAATTCCCTCTTTTGAGGAGAGACTCAGGGTGGTGATTCATACTGACTGTGGAAATTTGACCACAGCAGTCAAACAGCTTTGAAATTACAAATATATTATACATGGGTGCAGGTAACCACATCATCTTAAGTAACACCGCATACTGTAAAATCACACAGCCTTGAGGAATTTACAGCAATATAGTCACACATATTTGATGGAATGGGTTCATACAGCCAAGGTTCACTTAAAGGAAGGATTATGACATAAGAATATATCCTTTTGAGGATCAGCTTCTGTTGTTCAATGCTCCTTAGCAGCCATCTTCACTGTTTTGATATCCTGATCATGTGTATATTTAAATTTATATTTGTATATTTATATTTGTTAAGATGTGTAGTACCTAATGACTTTGAATTTATATGCGTCATCCTGAAATTTGCATGGTATAGTCCCTGTAAACAGTTTTACTGTGAAGGTGGCTGCAGAAACTAGAGAGCACATCTATTTTATTTTTAAGGCAATGGTAGTGCGAACCTTGACTCTAGATGATTGTCACTGTTGAAGTAACATCCTGACTCCATGTGCAACAATGGGAAAAAGGGTTGTAGATGGATGGATGGATGGATGGATGGATGAATGAAAATTGTAGTGCTCTTCATATAAAATGAGATATCTGCCAATAATTCTATAAGAAAAAAATACTTTTGTTTATGCGCTAAAAGTCACAGTACCACAGACTGTAGCTGGTTTCTCTTATTTAGTGGAGAGCCTGTTTGGGTTGCAAAATAGAACATTCAGCACTATAGGCATCTGTTTCACAAAAAAAAAAAGTGTCTTTTGCTTTCTCCACACTGAATATAAAATGAATACATTTTCTTCAGCCACTGTTATGTAAATCTTCAAGATGATCCTTATGTTTATTATGCTGAGAAAAACATGGATTTTTGTGCGTTTTTCTTTTGTTTTCTTTTCAGAACCCACTGTGGTCCAGGTGTATTTCATTTGACGCAGCTTCTGAGACAGTGGCTGCCCACCTAGTCTCTGGCAGGGGAAAACTTCTGATGAGATTTGACCAAATATCTCACAATTGTGGGAAGAAATAGCCAGGGAATTGTTATAGCTAGGCTTGTATAGGCTCTAGGGCCGATAGCCTAGTACCAGCCTATGAACCTATGAACCTATGAACTCCATCCCGAGATCTGTTTCCGACTGGGAAAATGCTACATTCTATAGAACTTCTGCTAGAATGATATTAAACCACACCCTGTACACTAGACAGATATATTGTCTCTAAATTGTTCAAGCAATTGATTATACTAAGAAAAGAAAATTAATAACACCCTTGCAATATTAATGATTAAATCAGCAAAAAATGAGAATGTGCCGAGAAATCTTTGAACTAACATTTCAGGAGACTTCTGCCTTGCAAATAGTGATTGTGATTGATTAGGATATGAAGACATGTTGAAGTAATCCACCAAACTGAGGAGGTTTTTAGCAGTAAGAGGTTCATAGGTAAGTCCTAGGCTAGATGCCTTTGTGGGCCATTTTAAGCCTAGTTAATTTCCCTTCCAAAGGTGAGAATCAAGCCCTGTACCTTGTGTCTGTGAGGTTAAGACCTTACTAACCCCAAACTAACTGATGTGGGAATAGAACCCACTGTTTTCTGTACCAAAGGCAGTGTGCTACCTCCTGAGCTACTGAGGCTACAAATTCAATTTTTATTTCTTGTTTTATTTAGCTTTGGTTGACTGGGTTTGTCCCCCATCCAAAGGACAACACACTCAGTAGTTCAGCACCCCCCACCCCACATGCTAAACTGCAGAGTGAGCAATCAATCTCCCTGGTGTGGAAATAGGTGTTTTTAAAAGTCGCTTATCTGAAAATATTCAGCTGATAGCTCAGTGTAACATTTCAATGCAATGTGAATAATATGTGATTTCCTTGTTTATGCTGTTCTTGCCTGATACATATCCATATTTGTGCAAAATTGATAGTTTGTCACAAAGGTATTGCAATCAGTTGGAATGAGGGGGAAACAGCAAACAGCTGTACTAAAGGAAGTACACACTATATAGCCATTTTGTTACTTTTGAAGAAAGGGAAATGGGGATAATCAGCCTTTTATCTGATTTTTAATTTGGTGTTCTATTAAAAACTGGGCTAGGGTCCTTAATGTTCCCCTGGATCATATGCCAAGTAACTGTCTATGAACCTATAAAGTTGCTATAATTCTAAAGTGAAACTGTGAACTTAAAAACTGACTGCTTTCTGAGGCATAACTCTATAACTTGCTAGATGAGATCTCCATCAAAGACAAGACACACTGTTTCCAGTCTCAGGAGATATTTAGAGTAGGGGGATGTCATCACCAGAGTGATATTTACATCATTCCATTTCTATGGAAAGTAATGGAAACATTCTTAGAAGTTGGGTGGCAAAATACATGCCAGGAAATGGACAATAAACAAGTAAGAAACATGAATTCAAGAAAAGAAGATGATTTTCAGTCAAACTGGCTACAGTTTTATGAATGAGTAACAGCAAAAGTAAATAAAGGAAGTCTGGTTTGACTTAGGTTTATGGACTCAGCAAGGCTTTCTGTTCAGTTCCACAAAAATAATGAAGGGGAAAAAAAACAGGATAGCAGAAGTAGGCCAGAATACAGTCGGTTACAGAAGAGAGCAAAGAGTACTGGGAAGTAAAGTCAGAGGGCGGGAAGGTAGTGAGCAGGATGCCTCAGCTGATGACACTGTGTTAGGTGCAATTTAATATGTTTCTGCTGAGTGTGATTTACGTGGTTCATAATACAACTAATTTATTTCTGGATGACAAGATTTAAGCAAATATCATGGCTGGAAAGAATATGACATAGGGTTTAATTAGGCCGGCTGACTAGAAAGAAAGAAAGATAGCAGAAACATTATAATAAAGGTGAAATGTAGATTTATGCATTTTGGTTACAGTAATATTAAAGCAAAATACAATATTGATGGGAAAGTATTTTAATCAAGGAGAAAGAAAAGTTCACACCTAAGATAAGTCCCAAGGAGCAAAGTTCGAAAAAAAGTACCAAAAACTAACATAATTACACAGTGCATTACTCATAAAGTATAACCTAGGATGCTAAAGCCATAATTCCATCTTGTGAGGTCACGCCAGGGCTACTATGTTTAGTTTTGGTGACCATATATGAAAACACATAAAGTAAGTGGAATAGATGCAAAGAAGTGTTGCAAAATAATTAAGAGAATAATTCAACTGTTTTAGGAAACAGCTTAAAGACTATGGGAATATTTACTTTGAGAAAGAAAAGAAGAGAGGGGTGCACAATACCAGCAGATAAGCAAATGACATGGAAAGGTAAGAGAGTTTGAGCTGTTTAAAGGATGGCTGGGGAGGTCTAAATGTATGGCAACATGACATAAGTAAATGTAGAATGGGTGTGAGAAAAAGTCTACTTTTAGCCCTTTTAGATGTGCAACACAGGATACTGCAAATCTTGACAGTCCAGAAATTAATTTACAATTCTAACAGAAGAAGAACTAATTCCAAAATTTGCTCTTAGAATTTTAAAACAGTTTTCAGGGGGGACAAAGTTCCCTGCAACCAGATATAGAGGTTGAGCCGCTTACTACTCTGCTTTTTATATGCATTAACTCTGAGATTGCAATAATGTGTATGAGGGGAAAACTCAGAGATAGCACAATCTAGAAATTAGTACATATTCCTCTGCTCTAGCTTCAGTTTCTTCAGTTTTTTTTTTTCTTTTCTAAGGATCAGAGTTATAATCCTTGAACCATCAATGTGCAACTATGAGGTGAGGAAAGACTGTTTCATAGAGTAATAGGAAAATGAAACAGGTTACTATATGGCATTTTAGAAATTCAATCACCAAATAACATTTACAGTGGATAGACAGAAGAGCAATGGGAAAGACCACAAGTAGTTGCTAGGAGGTAAAACCAACACACAGAGTATGTAGACTTTATACTTACTTTTTGTCACAACACTGACATGTTCATATTTAAGACTGAGTGTGACACTGATCATGTTGTGTTCATTTCCCTTGTCTTAATCATGTTCATATGTAAGACTGAGTCTGACACTGATTATGTTGTGTTCATTTCCCTTGTTTTCATACAGCAACATCAGCATCCACAGTGCAGAATTATTTACAAGTGATTTGTGTCTGGTTCAGGTAATTAAGAAGTCAAAAACATCAATTTAAAAAGTTAACTGCAATCAGGAAGGAATGTTTTTCGGCAATTTAAAATAGAATTTGCAACTCTTGTAATTTCAAATTAACAATTAGGCATTACCACAAGTTTGCTTTCAGATTTAATTTGGTGGACTCTGTCTGGTTAAGAAGGTTTTAGATGTTGCTTTCCCATCACTCTAACTACATGTGACCATCTAAATCAGAAGAAACCTGCCTACCATTGCATAGTTCAGGTCTTTGAGATGACTTTTTGCCCTTATTTGCCAATATACCTTTTCACAGCCTGAGACAACACCATTTAGTTGACTAATTTGAGTGAATGATTCACAAGATTATGGGCATAATTTTCCCTAGTATACACACACACATATACACACAATTTACTTACTCAATATTTCTACAGATCAGTGTGCAGTATATTACCAGGAAATACATACTGTGCAGTCAGGGTCACTGATTTACAGTTCTCAAAAAAAAAATGAAATTTTATTTTCATGAGATAAGATCCATGAATTTTACCAGTCATTTTTTTCTTGTCTTTACCATTATTTCATTACAATTGTTTAGTGTGTGTGTGTGTGTGTGTGTGTGTGTGTGTGTGTGTGTGTGTGTGTGTGTGTCTTTGCAGAATTAAAATATAATTTTGGGTACAGAACAGCAAGTAAAGCAAGCTGACAGTTTTACATGTAGCACATATGAGAATAAATGCAAATCATAGTGAAATTATTTGGCCTAAACTGACAAATTCCATGAAATACACAGGTTTTTCCAAACCTCAGATAGTCCATACTTGGAGTTTAGTTATATTTTCTCAGAAAACGGAAAAAAATCCGTGCGCCTGGTATTAATGTTAAAAATAAAATGTTATGAAACCTCTTGGAAAACTGCATAAATGTATTAAAAATTGAATGTGTCTTACATAATGAATACTGACCAACAATGACTTGGGAGTTCCTCCATTAACCATAAGGTAATAGAACACGCAGTGCGTTATTCTATTGTGCAATTGTGGATGGTCCTTGTAGCTAGCAGCACCTAAAAAAACTTTCCATGTACAAATATCTTGGATGAATCATTATCAGTGTACTACTATTGCTTCAGACACACATATAATCAATGGTGACACTTAGAGTCTTAAGTACCACAATAGCCATAATACATTTCAGCAGCTTAGTCTAGGTTTATTACCGCTGCATATTAAAATGTATCCTGTACACAAGTCAGTACTACAGCTTTGCTGAAAATAGATTTCCACTTCCTGTGTATTTGTTCCTCAGCAGTACAGATATGCTCTCTTAAAAAAAAGCATGCTTCATTTTAGTTAGGACATAAAAGAAAACCTGCAAAAAAGATAGATTGTGATTATTTTCCCTATTTTGTAAGTAATATAGTGCTGACTCATCTGATGAATAGTACTCAGCATTTAAACTGGATTCTGCATGTTCCTAATTAATGGCACGAGGGATTAATTTGTAGAGTTTTTGCATTTATGCTTGCTTTAATGTAGGCTTTGTCCAGACTGGCAATGATTACAAAACAGAAAGAAATGCAATGAAAGTAGGAATCACACTGCCAAGGGAGACCACAGCAATAGAATTCAATGATATTAGATATATTAAAAAAATATTTAATTGCAATAAGCTGTTGCTATAAAACTAGCCAGTAGTAAAAAAAATGTCATCTAATGTTCAAATCAGGCAGAAGAA
This sequence comes from Protopterus annectens, assembly GCF_019279795.1. Classification (NCBI taxonomy): domain Eukaryota; kingdom Metazoa; phylum Chordata; order Ceratodontiformes; family Protopteridae; genus Protopterus; species Protopterus annectens. Next base: position 519,929,626 of record NC_056728.1, on the reverse strand, counting down.
TTATTAAGTTTGAAAGCTCTCAGTGAATATCGAAAATAAGATCTAGTTTATGTCTTTATTCTTCTGGATTAGTTTTTCATGTTAGTCGCACTATACCAACATATTTTTTTAGGAGAGACCTGGGGAACAAACCACACAAGATTCAGCTCTTAATATAAACTCCCTAATTTCAACATTTGCTAAACAAATGTTTTGCTTCTGTTTTTAATATGAAGTCAGTAGATTGATTAATGGGAGTAATAGAAATTTCAACATTTAACTCTCATCCATTGCTGGAATTATTTCTGATCCTCTGATATAATACAGATTGATGCAGCATGCGGGAAAATATCAGCATGCACATCTGAAATGTTCAAAATTGCAGCACACCTAGTTCAATTGAATGACTCTGGATAATGCAAGCAAGCACTAAAGCAACATCTGTGATTGTTTCTAGAGCTCATGCATTATGGATTAACTGGCCATCAGGTCATAGTTCAAAGTGAACTGAACCAGGACCTACTTTGTATCATCTCTGATATGTGCTGACCATATATAATACCTCCTGGAATGCATGGCTCACCGTAGCTTGGATACAAAGGTATGTGTTGCCTTGTGCTGGCCACATATAATACCTACTAGAATACATGGCTCACCGTACCTTGGATACAAAGGTATGTGTTGCCTTGTGCTGACCACATATAATACCTCCTGGACTGCATGGCTCACCTGTACCTTGGATACAAAGGTATGTGTTGCCTTGTACTGGCCACATATAATACCTCTGGAATGCATAGCTCACCTGTACCTTGGATACAAAGTATGTGTTGCCTCATGCTGACCACATATAATACCTCCTGGAATGCATGGCTCACCAGTACCTTGGATACAAGGATATGTGTTGCCTTGTGCTGACCACAAATAATGCCTCCTGGACTGCATGGCTCAACTGTACCTTGGATACAAAGGTATGTGTTGTCTAGTGCTCACCACATATAATACCTCCTGGAATGCATGGCTCACCTGTACCTTGGATACAAAGGTATGTGTTGCCTAACTATGGGACCACATCCCAGTACCACTGAATTCCACTCAGAATGCAAACTCGTTCACCTCTCAGATCAATAGAGCGGCCCCTGTACATCCATCCATCTGTCCATCCATCCATCCATCCATCCATCCATCGATCCATCCATCCATCCATATCTTCAAGATAAATGACACTGTTATCTTCAACTTGCCATATCAAACCATTTCTCTTCTTTTGGAATCCTACATCCCACAGCTAGCTTCACCAATACCTGGATAGTTTGACTAGCACCTACCATATATATATATATATATATATATATATATATATATATATATATATATATATTGTTTTTTGTCACTGTTCACCCCACATCTGTACTTCTACTATAGAAACCTTATGATAACTCCATATATCATTATCTATGAATCTGCTTTATATTCCACCTCTATAATTTTGATATAAACTTTATGATGAAAATATATAGATATGTAGATAAAGCTATAGATATAGATATAGATATATAATTGTCTCTTAACCTGTGTTACAACCACCTATTAACTACAATATTAACATTTTCTGCCTACCTAGTACCTCCCCTCACCTCCATTTCTTTGAATTTCTACGCATTAATTACATGATCTATTATCTATCTGACAAGCCCACTAATACAACTCTTTGAATGCTCAATGTTCAGTATCAGCTAATGCACAAGTGCCCTTTATAACTGTTATAATTGCATTTTTTTCATATGAATGCAATCTAATTAGAAAATGTATCTGTAATTGTTAAGCAAGCAATAAAACTCAACATGTTGTGTGTTATTATATAAATAATGCATGCCCACGGTGTTCTGAGGCCTGTCATCATAGGACAGCTTGTTCTGTTATTTGCATTTCACTTGAAAGTATTCTCCTTGGCAGCAGTCTAGACTTCTGGATCAGAAACAGTACACCATAGAAGTTGCTTGGCCACCACAATATGCATAACTTCAGTTCATTTTGTGCATAAACACTTCTGTAAACACTTCTATGTGACATACTGTAAATATTTGGCCATATTTGTTAGCATCTAGTATATGGCACTGATGGTTAAGAGTGTTAAGCAGAATTTATAAAACAGTGCATCCCACATGAAAATATACATAATGTCTTTCTGAATATAATTTATAATAACTGTTCTGCTCAGTTTCTGACATCATCAACAAACCTGGAAGCCATTTCATTATGCAGTTTTATTATTTCTTGCAGATAATCTACAGAGAACAGCTCAGCAAGAAACAAGACAATCCTAAAATGTTACAATATCATACATATCTAGCATACTCTATGTGTATTTACTATATATGCATTGCCTTTAACCAGACAGTGACAGAATGAACCATTGGTTCAGCTAAGATTATTTTTATATTGTGATACATATGAAACTGAGAGAGAACCCAATATGAAAACTGGATCAAGGTAAAAAAATTACTGTCAATTACCCATACACTGTGTGGCATATAATCTGAATATCTGATGAACTATTTAAGAATTATAGAATACTTTCTTGTTTTGTTGGCCATGCATGCTTTACCACTAATGTTGTAGTTCAGCTCACAATGGCGTTGACACATACTTGTTTAATGGTTAGGTCAGAAATGTCAGTAAATTCCTCAAAATAAAGTATTTATTCCACCCAGGGCAGGATAAGACAACAAGAAAATAGCATTCAACAACTTCTTTTATTTCTATTCTGACCTGTACAGTTTCTATAGTTTAGATAGATTTTCTTGTTTTACAGCAACTAAACAGAAAACGTATTTTGTGAGTAAAAAATCTAATGTAATTATGAAAGATACTGCCAACTGCAGAGCTATTACTTTAGTATTTGCTTGAAGTGTTTTAAATCAAGATAACTGTACATAAAAGAGAACTGGTGCACAGTCATGTAATATTTTGTTTGTTTGCTTAAACATTTGCTAACTGGCTGATGGGCTGATACAATGATCATTTTCACCAATGACTTAGACCAGAGTCTTCTACGGAAAATAAAGTATTTTGTTGAGGTTAACTCAATTAATACTGTAAGTGTAGAAACAAATGTAAAGTCCCTTGGAAACAAGGAGCAAAAGATCCAGGCTGAGAATGTTTCCAAAATAACAGCAAAAAATCCACGAATATACGTTCAGGTACCATTTTATTAACAGGAGACACAAGCGCTTTCACAGTTGCTTCTTCAGGTGTAACTCCTCCATAAAAACACACACCTTATATACTCTTCCTAATTAGTCTAAATGATCAATCAACATACTAAAACATTTAAAAAGATAGTACGCATAAAGACATAAATATTACCTAGATGAAATGCATTTATAATACAAGTGAAATAGATAGTGGACAATAGTTTATATATATATATATATATATATATATATATATATATATATATATATATATATATATATATATATATATATATTTATATTTATATGTATATAAAAATATATTTATTTATTTAAAATATTTATTAAAAAATATTTATTTAAAATATATATATATATATATGTATAAATATTTATATAAATATTTAACAAGACAAAAATATATATGTTCATGAATGTATTTACATTTACTTTTAAAATTGCAAACAAATCAAAATTCATCTATTCAATGGTCTATTGCGAAGTACAGGCTTAATAGGAATGCATTCATTGAGGCCATGCCCAAAACTGGATCTGAGCCTCACAATCCATTTTGCTTCAGTATCCTCAGTTCTAGCTCTTATATCGCCACCCCTGCCATTCTCATATATAAGAGACAGAACTCTAAACTTGAATACATGGTCATCTCCCATGGCACTAATATGTTTAGCTATAGCATTAGTCTTTGATTTCTTCCTAACATGATAAAGATGCTCCCTGATTCGTTCTCTAATGGTTCTGTCAGTTTTGCCTATATAAAAACAGTGGCATGACTGGCATTCTGCTAAATAAACCACGTGTGAGCTGTCACATGTAGCACCTACCCTAAAATCAGTGGTTCTTCTAGTATCAGGGTGATGAAACGATAAACTAATATCTATAGAGGAACACTGTGGACAATGACCATAAGGTCGTGTTCCTTTAAACATCACAGGTAGTTTTTCATTTTTCACACCGCATAACCTCCTAAACAAATTCTTCTTGTTTTTAGTATACTGTGGTGTGGTACTAATAAGAGAGGATATTGTAGGTTCAGTGGTCAAAATTGGCCAATACTTATTGATAACATCAGTGTATTACTTGACATTCCTAGCATAAGTGAGACAAACATTAAGTTTTGGTTCATTATTTATAGTATGTCTGGGAGTATTACTTGAAAAGTATGGTTTTGCTTTGCTAGACCTCATTTGTCTCACCATCTTCTCATTCTTACTAATACAAATAGTGTAGTAACCACGTTGTTTCAACTCATTACTAGTATTAAACATCATATGATCATACTCAACTGGATCAACACTTAGCCTAGATGCCCTAAAAAATTGATTGCGAGCTACGTTATCAAAAACAAAATTCGGATGCATACTTTGTCAATCAAGCAAATTATTCACCCTGCATTCCTTCCTGTACATCCTAGTACTTACTTTTCCTGTTGCATCTATATCTATATATACATCTAAAAAACTCATATAAGCGTAAATTACTTCAAATTAAGTTGAAAAAGTTGCAGAGAGATCGTTTAGACTTCTCATTGGGCAACTAGAACCAATAGCTATGGAGCAAACGACAGTCTCAGCCCAGAGAGTACCGGAAGAGAATTCGTATGCGCAAATGGCTACAAGCGCTCATCGCAGTGAGACTATTGTTGATACCCTTTTGGATCAGGCTGATACAGCGTGCACTGTTTCTGAAGAAGGAACCACTGTACTGACTGCTTCTACTAATCCGAATGTACTTACGCAAGGAGCTAGGAGAAAAGTGACAGTAACAGCACAAGTCCATAGAAGTGATGATAGCACTAAATCTACAAACTCTAATGAACGTGGCAATGCTTGTTTACATCCTAACGAGTATGCACTAAATTTTCCTTTACCAATATGGGACAATTCTGTTGGAAGAGTAGATGGCCAGAGGAAACAAAACCAGATACGTGGAAGGAGCAATACAAAGAACAAGAGGAAGCACGAAGAAGAAACCAGCAATGTTTACACTATAAAGAAGGCTTTTCAGAAAGTAAGACTCTAGTTGTTAATTTATCGAAGTGTTTGCTTACTGATACTGAATTGAATGTTTTAACTAAAGGTTTGTCATTTATACCTACTTTGCATATGACTATAACTGATGCTATATTTGATTTGAAGTTTTTTATTAGGAATTTGAACCTGAAGTTAATGTTTTTAAATACACATGATAAGTATGATTTTGTTTTTAGGAGACCGAGCACTTTCATACCTAAAATGAACTCTATAGTTAGTGCCTTTGAACAATTATGTATTATGTATTAATGATTTTTATGATGTTTTTAATAACAATTTCAATAATATTAACTATAATAAGAAATATAATTTTAGCAAAAATGAAATGCACACTTTGAATGAATTAGAGAATGATTCTGGCCTGGTAATTAGACTGGCTGATAAAGGTGGACAGATTGTTGTTTTAGATAAAGCAGATTATGATTCATTAATGTATGATATGCTTAATGACATTAGTTTTTACCAACCTATTACTAAAGTAATTGCAGATCAAATGGTTCAACATATAATTACTGAAATTAAGAGAATGCAGTTTGAGTGTCTTATCACTGATGAATTGTTTCAGTACTTCTTAGTTTGTAAACCTGTAATACCTATTATACAAGGCCTCCTTAAGTTACACAAGAATAGTATTAGACCACCCATGAGGCCTACAGTATCAGGTAGGGGATGGTCCACTGAAGCTATATCTATTTATGTAGAGAAGAAACTTAGACCTGTTTTAGATTTTATGTGCCATGTTTTAAAAGATACTGAGCACTTTTTACATGATTTATATCAATTCACTAATCATGGGTATGTAGAAGGTGAGGTTATTTTGGTTACTTTAGATGTTGTTTCTCCTTTTACTGTCATACCTAATGACACTGATATAGATTATATGAAGAAGTTATTGTTGAAAGTAGGTATGCTTAATGCTAGTGAGATTGTAGTTATACAGAAGTTGATAGCATTAGTGCTTTACAATAATATATTTATTTTTAATGACCAGATTTATTGACAAAGAAATGGGGTTGCCATGGGCAGCTCTTGTTCAAACAGCTATGCTAATGCTGTCATGGCAACCTGGGAGATAGATAATATATTTAATAGTACATATGCACCTTGTATACCTTTTTTCAGAAGATTTGTTGATGATTGCTTTTTCTTGTGGAAAGGTACCCTTGACGGGTTGAAACGTTTTGTAGAATATTTAAACAACAGCACAGATTTTCTGAAATTTACTTTCAACTATTCTTATACAGGAATCAGTTTTTTAGATGTATATATAGATATAGATGCAACAGGAAAAGTAAGTACTAGGATGTACAGGAAGGAATGCAGGGTGAATAATTTGCTTGATCGACAAAGTATGCATCCGGATTTTGTTTTTGATAACGTAGCTCGCAATCAATTTTTTAGGGCATCTAGGCTAAGTGTTGATCCAGTTGAGTATGATCATATGATGTTTAATACTAGTAATGAGTTGAAACAACGTGGTTACTACACTATTTGTATTAGTAAGAATGAGAAGATGGTGAGACAAATGAGGTCTAGCAAAGCAAAACCATACTTTTCAAGTAATACTCCCAGACATACTATAAATAATGAACCAAAACTTAATGTTTGTCTCACTTATGCTAGGAATGTCAGGCAATACACTGATGTTATCAATAAGTATTGGCCAATTTTGACCACTGAACCCACAATATCCTCTCTTATTAGTACCACACCACAGTATACTTTTAAAAACAAGAAGAATTTGTATAGGAGGTTATGCGGTGTGAAAAATGAAAAACCACCTGTGATGTTTAAAGGAACACGACCTTATGGTCATTGTCCACAGTGTTCCTCTATAGATATTAGTTTATCGTTTCATCACCCTGATACTAGAAGAACCACTGATTTTAGGGTAGGTGCTACATGTAACAGCTCACACGTGGTTTATTTAGCAGAATGCCAGTCATGCCACTGTTTTTATATAGGCAAAACTGACAGAACCCTTAGAGAACGAATCAGGGAGCATCTTTATCATGTTAGGAAGAAATCAAAGACTAATGCTATAGCTAAACATATTAGTGCCATGGGAGATGACCATGTATTCAAGTTTAGAGTTCTATCTCTTATATATGAGAATGGCAGGGGTGGTGATATAAGAGCTAGAACTGAGGATACTGAAGCAAAATGGATTGTGAGGCTCAGATCCAGTTTTGGGCATGGCCTCAATGAATGCATTCCTATTAAGCCTGTACTTCACAATAGACCATTGAATAGATGAATTTTGATTTGTTTGCAATTTTAAAAGTAAATGTAAATACATTCATGAACATATATATTTTTGTCTTGTTTAATATTTATATAAATATTTATACATATATATATATATTAAATAAATATTTTTTAATAAATATTTTAAATAAATAAATATATTTTTATATACATATAAATATATATATATATATATATATATATATATATATATATATATATATATATATATATATAAAACTATTGTCCACTATCTAATTCACTTGTATTATAAATGCATTTCATCTAGGTAATATTTATGTTTTTATGTGTACTATCTTTTTAAATTTTTTAGTATGTTGATTGATCATTTAGACTAATTAGGAAGAGTATATAAGGTGTGTGTTTTTATGGAGGAGTTACACCTGAAGAAGCAACTGTGAAAGCGCCTGTGTCTCCTGTTAATAAACTGGTACCTGAACGTATATTCATGGATTTTTTGCTGTTATTTTGGAAACATTCTCAGCCTGGATCTTTTGCTCCTTGTTTCCAAGGGACTTTACATTTGTTTCTGCAATATTGCTGCTTTTTGGGCTCTGCTTTTGCTAATATTCTAAGTGGTTGCACTTAGATATACAATGGAAGAGAGACAGAAAGACAGAAAAAAAAAAAAAATTGACAAATAGCTATAGAGGCATGGTTTGTTTATTGGTATTTGAAGCATCAGGAACTTACAAATATGGATGCAGTTTATATCCATTGTTGTCAGTTATTATAGAAATAACCCACGTCTGGGTGTGGGGAATGCTGGATTTATTCACGGTTGGCGTGATTTGGTCACGAGGGCGAAGCCCGAGTGACCAAAACCAAGTGTGGGTAAATCCAGCATTACCCACATCCAGCCGTGTGTTATTGCTATTATATAATGATGTTAGTTTTGTGTTGTGTTATGCTTGTGTTGTTGTTATTTAGGTATTTGTTTGCCTTACTTTGTAGTCTTCCACTTTTTGTGAGATAAAATAGGCAACACGTTGATGTAGTTAGCCACAGCCCCTCCATTTTGCCTTGAATTTTTGAGAATTATATTCCAAACAATAAGAGGTGACATTGTATAATATTAAATTTATACGAGCAATATTTTACATTTGTCCCTGATTTTTGCACCCCCTCCTTATTTTTGGCTTTGTGCAGATTTGTTTTACAGTAATTTGAGTTTGATTGGTATACTTTAATTAAATTAAAGTGAATTTACTTTCTTAAAGAAAACTGCATATTTCTCAACTGCACATAATTTCTAGGAAAGCTCAGTGTTTTTTCCTCCTTCTCACAAAATCAACTGCTTTAAGAAGGTGAAACAGCACTAGACTGTGGTTGATACGCAGGGCAGTACGACGTAATGTGATCCGCTCTCCAAGACAGTGTGTGCTAAACTGAAAAATCGCCATATGGAGAACAGTAGATTTCCAGTCAAGTCGAAGGCATTTTTTTCCAATGTACATAAGATTGCTGAAGTTCATCCCTTGGATTTCAGCAATGCAGATGTGGTATGAGGCGCACTTATGTTTCAAATGTCGATTTCATTAGATTAGATGTGATGTGAAAAATGTAATTAAACTTTCCCCGATTCCAGAGCATAATAGCAACACTCCAGGCACTGCAAATATATGTTCCCTCACATTAAACCACAAAAATGGAAGTGAAATATTTTAGGGAGATGTGACGGAGACCCCTGGAACTCTCGTGAGATAACTAATTCAAGTTTATGAAATTGTTTTTTGTGTGTGTACAGTCACATAACATATACAATGTCATCTTCGAAAAGAAAGGCAGGGCTGCATGATTTCTTAATGGCTGGACTTGTAACTTAGGTTACTTTGGATTTACAATGTGCACACTGGTTGGATTGGCCAATCAACGTGCACATTTCTCGTCTTTTCAGAGATGACATTGTATAATGTGGAATTATCCATTGTAGATACTTATATACAAAGAGAAACCAAAAATGGCCCTACCTACGCTATGTAAGAATTAGTCATAAAGGGATAATGAGAGATAATAACTGGATGCAACTCTACTACTAGAGAATGGCAGCTTTCTTTAGATCAAGGGATCAATATATTTTGTTCCCGAATATTTAACCTAGCCAATATTATTGTAATGGATGTGATATATAAAGAGCACCTGAGTACAGTCAAGAAGCATCTTCTTGTACAGATTTTTCTCCTGCAGTGATCTTCACAGAGGCACAAAAACTGAGGACATGGTCAAAATCTGCAGCAGATGTTAACTCCTCAAAAATGCATTACCACCACCAGTACCCCTTACTTTACTTGCAATAGCCATCTGCACCATGGCAGTGTATCTCAAGTAGCATTACTAAACCTTCCTGGGCTTCAGAGCTCCTAGTCACCACACACATGGAGTCAGTACTCAGACATGAACTGTTGAAGTTCAGAAGTACATAGGTTGCATTATCAAGCTTACATCCTAATGGCCTTCAGCAGCTTGACTGCCATAACCCTATTTTGATATTTTCTATTTTCTAAGGTTCATGCCATTTGATTGCAAAAAAAAAAAATGTTGAATTATAAAATGTTGAAAACACTAAATATACTGAAAATGGAATTTGCCTGTCCCCACTGTTATACAATCCCAGAGTTGGTATATACAACTAGCAGGGATTGTGGGAGGCAATATTATGTGTTTCTGACATTTTAGTATATACTGGTCAGAAAGTACTAATTAACAAATATAAGTGTCCCAGATTCATGGATGACACTCCAAGTGCACAGTTAGCATAAGATTTGGAACCTGAAGAAAACATGCAAACTGGTTAAAAAATGTTCTAAAAGGAAACATCTTGCTGTCACTTATGAGGCATTTGTGTTTTAGAGAACCATGTCCTTGTTGTAACCCTGACTAACCTTTACTGTAACTGCTATGCTTTCTCTCTTTTCTTCTTTTTCCATTCTACCTCTCACACCTTCTTACTTATTTCTGAAGAAATTAGAATGTAAGCTAAGTAATCAAAGATATAATGATTATTTTCTTGAAGAGTTTTAACCATATACTATCTTAAAACACTGTAACTTGCTCTGTAAATAGAAATGAACTGAAAGAATGTGCTAACAGTGAAGTGACCAATATTATCTGAAATCCTCTGTTCAGTATTACATGTATGTTGTTGTATATTGGAGCTTTTCTCCCCAGGCCTCTACTGAAAAAGGATATGTATCCAGTTAGACTAGCCCGGTCAACAAATGTAAAATGAATAAATAAATAAATAATATGTTATAAACAAAGATAACAGAGAAATGATGACTGCTGTCACAAGTGGCAACCTTCAAAATCCTATCCCCAAAGTCATTATATGAACAGACTGAGAATGTAAGAAAGATTAAAGACATTTTGCCATTGCTAATGGAAGATGGTATAATTTTTCAAGAAAAAAAAATGTCAGACTAGACTGCTGATTATGGCCTGCTCCAAAATATGATAAACAGTGCTGTATCCCAAGTAGAACAATGCACCAGACCTCAGACCATGCAGATGGAGGACTGAAGTCAAACAGTACACCTGAGAAATAAATATGAAGCTGTTGCAGCACTCACAGTGATAAACAATCATCAATGACTTAGCTTGACCACTTTTCCAAGTCCAGTGAGACCAGTTAGATGCTTGCCTTATAGCCCAAGAAGTTTCCTTTAGAGACTAACTTCAGAAAGGGTGTGTGTTTTTGATAAAGAAATAGCAAAAAAAGTTTTTAAAAAATGAATATGAAAAGTATTACTTCCTGTCAGGAAGCATTGTTAAAAAATACAATACTGT
>NC_056728.1:519850848-519913348 GCF_019279795.1 Protopterus annectens | reverse complement strand
TTTTTTCCTAGGGAAAGAATTTGGTTGCCCGTTTCTGTTGCTTTGGTATTTTCAGTGCTGTGGTGGAAAGTTACGGGTCGGGTTCAGGTAAGTGTGTGATTGTGTGGATATGAGGGTTAGGGTGGGTTAGGTGAGTTAGAGTTAGGGCGCAGGTCAGGTAAGTGTGCGATTGTGTGGATGTGAGGGTCAGGGTGGGGTAGGTGAGTTAGGGTTAGGGCGCGGGTGAGGTGAATGTGTGATAGTGATGGACCTTAGGGTTAGGGTTTGGATTAAGGTAAGTGGATAGTTAGTGGTGTATGTATAGTTTAGTGTAGGGTTAGGTGTAAGAGTTTAGGTGTATGTGTGTGGATTGCTGTTTGTTTGGTGTGCTTGTGTTGTGTGTATGTGTTTTGGATGTATGTTCGATGTTTTAAATTTTTGATTAATAGGGTTCGATATTAGAACACTGGAAGTTTTGAAACTTTGGTGTTCTAATATAGACCCGTTCAGTGGTGGCTGGTGACTTCAAATCAAAGGGGGGCTGCAGGAGACAGCTGAATGGGTGGGGTCAATGGGAAGGGGTGTGGCCAACTAGAAAGGGGAGGAGCTATGCTCAAAACCACAAAAACTAACTAAATACACTGCCCTGGGTGCCAAACCATCATTATGAGTGTGCAATCAAGACAAAATGAAGTGCAGAAGAATAAAAATAGTTCAATGCATTGGCTGCATGACAGCTTACTTAATATCTAGATGGAAACAAAAAGGTTGTGAGGCATGAAAAAATAAACTACTTTTTAAATACATTAATGGAATGCCAGTCAAAATCAAGTATAAGAAAAACAAGCAGCACTCAACTCAAACCACTTCTTGCACTGCAGTTCTAATTATAATTTATATTCAGCTTTATTAAAGTACCAAGTAACATGCTGAAAGTAGAAATCTCTGATGCCCCCACTTGTAAAAATGTTTCTTATCCAAAAAAGACCTGCTGCCTGACAACTATCTACTTGTTTCATGGGGAAAACATGATCAAAGTAAAAAATGAAAAGCAAACAAGAAATAAGCTCAAGATACATTGCTTAAAATGATTACTGTACAGGTTATGGACCACACGATTGGCATTCTGTTTAGTTTACGGGTAAAGCCTGCAGAGATGACTGGAAGTCTCCAAGTGTAATGAGCTTCTTAAAATAATGTAATCCTGTCTTTTATTACAAATACTATTATATGCATTTCAATACCCGAGGCCTATACATTATCTAGTTAAGTATTCTCTACATGGCAACAACAGAAAGGCTTTCAATGTTGGCAATTCTTTAACAGTATGCTTATTAAAGCTTACTTGCATCTTACGATCTCAGCCAAGCTTACCTGATGATGGCCATTAAAGTATTGCTACTTAAACACAGAGCAACAGGCACTTTGAGTAATAAGCATAAATCAACAGTACAAAAAATATGACAGAAACCAGATCACTCTGCAAAAATCAAGGACAGATGAAAAGCCACTCTAGTACTTGTGTCTACCTTGGATGGTGGGGGGGGAGATACTCTGCACATTTACACTGCATAACTACTCCTTGCCTTGCTTCGACACATCCAGAGTCACTACATGGGGGAGTGGGGTGCAACAAGTATGTCACAATTTGAAATGTCTCTGGCTGACTGTGATGGCCCTGACACATTTGTCATAACTCTCAACATCAGAGCAAAAAATCTGGACGAAGCCATACATAGAAGTGGGACAAAGGCCCAAAAATAAGGACAATTTTTTTAAAATATTGCTCTTATAAACTTAGATAATAGAATAGGTCTTGCATTAGTATGAATTTTCTGAATGGTATGAAATCTGAAACTCAAATGTCTGTCATTATTTTCTAACTTCAGTCTTTAATGATTTGTCACTAATTTGCCAAAAAAACACAATTTTATGAAAAATGAACCAAAAATGTGATGTAAAAATATAAAATAGCCACACAATACAGCTGGGAACCTGTCAAAGAAGGGACACTTTAATATTAGTACTGTTAACTTGAGTAGCTGACAAAATAAAATAATCTACATGCATTTCTGAAATAAAAGTAATCTATAACTCTGATTATTACAGTTATTTCTTAATTGTAAACCCTCCATGTTTTCTTCCAAAATTGCTATTTTGCGGAGGGATTATTAGGGGATGAGCAACATTTTGAGCCAAAATCAGGGACAGTTGGGAGGTTTGGCTATGCCTAATTCTATAAAGCAATTTATTTGCATGCACCTCTCAACCTGTTAATGCAATAAATCTGGACAAGACCAAATATATTGGGGGAACATATAAACAGTCCTAAAAATTGCTCTTGTATAAACTGAGACAGTTGATAGAACAACAGGTCTTACTTTAGCATGCATGTTTCTGAAGGTTATGAAGTCTGAAACTCAGTGTGTCATTATTTAGTGACTTAATTCCTAAATGATTTTGCCAGAAAATCACAAATTTTATGAGGAACAAACGAAAAATAAGAAGCAAAAATCTATTCATTCTTTGAAAATCTGGACAGTTGGGAAGTATAGTTCAGCTGGGGCTGTCTTTAAGTTTGCCACCCTCCCCCCTCACAAAATCATGGAACCTCCCCCTACAGCCATTCCAATGATCCATTACTTGGCTATTTCACTCCATTTACCATAAACACTAATGTGCATACTGATTTACTTGTATGATGATTTGGACTTCATTTGAAAGTTTTATTTTGCATTTTACAGCACAAACACTAAGACATCTGCTAAACAAACTTAGCATTAAAATTTCTCTGCCCTTGAAACTCACATTCATTGAAACCCACATTCAAAGAAAATACATTTTACCAGTGGCAGATAAACATTAATTCTGGGCTGTTTTCAAATCATAGACCCCTTGCATATGAAACATACATAGCTGAAAAATTGCTTGAAACCACCACGAAATAGATCCAACAGCATTTATTGATAAAAACAAAAACGAGCGCTTTCACGCAATAAAATTGCGCTTCTTCAGGTTACAATTTTCACAGAAATATTGACTATCTTTTATACCAGAACATTAATTACAATTAATCAATTAGTTCACAAATACATCAACACATTATTAAGGAGAATTCATCAGAATTCACCTTAACAGACCTAAAATTCCACCAAAAACCTGGACATAACATTTAAAACATTTATATTCTCAGTGACTTTTTATAAATTAAGATCTCATAGGCAAGCTATCATCAAAAAAATACATAGAACATCAGTGATTGATAGTAATGTGCTTCATTAACCATTCTTGAGGAAGTCATGCCCATATTTAGAAGGGAACTCATTCAGAGTATAGCATTAATTATAAGTCACATTTCCAAGTCAAACAAGATGAAAACAGAAATGATGTTTCTTACTATTTGTATCCGTAAATACAAAATCAAAATGCCATGTATTATTATAACATTAAAACATAAAATGAAATATAAACAAAAATTATCATCAGAAAATGCAAACATTCATAATTTATGTCAATGTACTCCGCAAATCATTCTTAAGGAAGTCTTTGCCCATATATGGAGAGCAGCTGATATAAAGCATTTCATTATTTAGGATCACGCTTTCAAAGCGGAGACAAGATAAACCAGTCATCATCATCTTGTTGTCTTGCCAACAACCACACAACGATAATGCTACGTGCCACCAACACACAAAATAGCATGATAATCATGATTACTTAAATATTCTTTGGACAAACTACACAAAATAAAATAAATAATATAGAATAAACAATAAAAATGAAAACAACAAATATATAACAACTGAATTCAAGACACATGAAAACCTATGGGTTCCGTTTCATTTCATATAGACCCTATCACTAATAAAAATCTATAATATTCCAATAATAATAATCAAGGAATAGTTTACATATATATAAAAACAACCACTTATAAGAGATATATGTTATGTTGGACAAAAAATAAATGGTCAAATGAATATCAATTTATGTAAAAAATTCAATGCTATGGAATATAATATTATATATAAAAAGATTATTAATATCATTGATATCGCATAAATATATCTATACTAGGAAGATTATTGTCAGGAAAAAAAGTCGACACCAAATAAAACCATTAAAAACTACATTTCAGTCAAAAAACTAAATTAATGAAGAGACTGAAGTAGTTATATAGAAAGTGCACGCATATTTAAAAGTGCATAAAAATTGCACATTGCCATTCTATTTATATCATCATCTAGATAGGAGTCAAGGTCACACAACAATTTATTCCCAGGTAGTTCCATACAATATAGGATGCCTAGATATACTGTCAGGCATACCTAAATAAAATAGCATTTCATTGTGGCAAAAAATATCAAAGTAAATGTTTATGGGATACATATTATCATTAGCAAACAAGAAGTGTTGAACACAACAAATTTTATCATAATAGATCACCTGGAACAAGCCGACAATCTTTATAAAGGGTCCTACTTATAAGTTGCAAATGATATAATATATATTAATTGTTCATATAGAAATATAGGACAACAATATAATGAATCAAGTGGGTCCTAACAAGGCTGGCCGGATATTGACCACCGTGTTTAAGCCAGGTGGTATATGGGCTTTTAATCTTAGAATCCATCTTAATTCAAAGGTTTCCAAGGTGTTCATATGGTCACCTTCCCTTCTATTGGGATCTATTATTTGCAAAACCTGAAACACAAAACTATGTTTAGGATGAATATTACAATGTATAGCCAATGCATTGGTAGAGCTGTTTCTTCTTATATCATAGACGTGGTTATATATCCGATCTCTAAGTCTATGAAACATACATGTGCTCTTTGATACACCTTCCTATTGTTTTGAACATTTTTCCAGTAAACAATGAAACAAAATGCATGCACCAATAATGACAAAACTGCCCAGTTCAGAACATTTCCATCATAAGTCTACTCAAACTTCTACAGTCCACCATTATCAGTAAATATGCACAATTCTACAGTCCACCATTATCAGTAAATATGCACAATTCTACAGTCCACCATTATCAGTAAATATGCACAATCTCTGAAGTAAAAAAGTCATCTAAATAATTCCACATTAAATAAATTGGTAACTAATGAAGAGGTTGCTGCTAGCAAACACCTTTATATTTCATGGTTTAATCGAAAAATAAAGCGTCTGATGCCCCTGAGGAATAAATTGCCTATATTACATTAAAAATGATAAGCTAGTAATATTGCAATAGGAAATGGATGGCAAACTGATAACAGGCTCATAGTATCTTAACTTTTTCAGTACGGCAACATTCACCCCTTGTGGGAGTAGAGCCAACAACCTTCTACATCAAAAGCAAGTACACAGCCTGTTGTGCTATTAACAATTCAAGCTGACTTAGTATAAGCAGCACTAAACTTCTCTTCCCCTGCAGCTCTCAGCTCCTTGTAAAATCTACTCAATACTCAACTGCATCTCAACTTCACAGCACAAGAAATCTGGAAAAAGCCAAATTTATTGTGTGGGGTCAAAAGGCCAAAAACCAGGGACACATTAAACATTGCTTGTTTAATCTTGGAAAGTTGCTAGAATAAAATGCTGTGTTACCACCATACATTTTACTGCCAAGGTCCCTGTGCAAGAGAGTCAGACAACATACCACTATGCCAAATCAGCTGCTTTGTGAAAGAAAAATGCTGTGTTACCACCATACATTTTACTGCCAATGTCCCTGTGCAAAACAGTCAGAGCAACATACCAGTATGCCAAATCACCTGCTTTGTGAAAGAAAAATGCTGCATTACCACCATACATTTTACTGCTAAGGTCCCTGTGCAAAACAGTCAGAGCAACATATCACTACGCCAAATCGGCTGCTTTGTGAAAGAGAGGAAGACTGAAACTTAAATGGCTATCATTTAATTAATTCAGTTCTCACCATAGCAGTCAACCTCTTAGCACAAAACACCTGGACAAACCCAGTAATGAGGGAATAGCCCTCAAACATATTCAGTGAATTCAGTTCTTGCCATAGCTGTCAACCTTAGAACAAAAAAACTGGGCAAAGCCAATAATGGGGTAATACAGTCCCAAAAATAAGGACAAATTTCAAATATTCATCTTAGAAAATTGTTAAAATAAAAGGTTGTGTAAAAGGTTATGTTACTATGCATTTTCTGAATAATATGAAGTCTGAAATTCAATGTCAGTTTTACTTCTGATGGAACAAAAACAATTTTCAGCAGAGGCCGAGGGAGAAATACTGCAGACACATGTCGTTGTAAAATGGCAGAACACCAGAGCAAATCCACACAAACACAGGGATAAGATGCAGACTCCACACAGAAGGAACCCCAGCCAAGAATCAAACCAGAAAAACCTATAGCTGCGAGGCAACAATGCTACCACTGCACCATCAAATATGCAAGGAATTAAACTTTCAGAAACCTGAAGTCTGAAATTCAAATGCATGTCAATTTTATTTAACATTTGTTAATCAGGACAATCTGACTTGGAACAAAAAAACAATTTTCAGCACAGGCCCAGGAAGAAATAATGCATACATGTCTTTGTAACATGGGAGGACACAAAAGCAAATCCACACAAACACAGGGAGAAGATGCAGACCCCACACAGAAGGCATCCCAGCCAAAAATCAAACCTGAGAACCTACAGCTGTGAGGCAACAATGCTACCACTGCACCATCAAATATCAAGCATTGCAGTATTTAGAAACCACAGATATTATGAGGAACAGATCAGATCACATATGAGGCAAAAATCTGCAATTTTGTTTTACAAATGGTGGTGGGTAGGGAACTCACGTCCTTAACACCTGCATACAAGGTACAGGTTTCAAGCCTGAGAATCTCTACCCACCACCATTTGCTCTCTCTAGCCACCAGTATATAGTAACTGGAGCATTTCACACACACACACACACACACACACACACACACACACACACACACACACACACACACACACACACACACACACACACACACACACCTTGACTGAACAAACAGACCGATCCACGAAGCTTTTGATCCAGCGACTGAACAGCAAGCAAGCCCACAATCCAAACACCTACCCAAAGCCTGTGCAATGAAAATGTCCTGTGAGAGCAGCTCAGTCCTCCTCATTGGTCCTGACTGTGGCTGAAGCAGTCTGGAGCCCCTCTGTTCTGTGCGGTCGTTACCGCACAGATATTGCTGGGTACCTTTGTTACCTCTGTGTCCATATCAGGACTGCTGGTAAAGGCAGTCTTTGTTTTTATGTTTTACAGATTTTTTTTTGTTATTTTCTAGGTGGGAGGGCTGCAATCTGGCAGTCCGATAGGATGAGCCACCCTTGGACCCGTTATTTCTGTAACCTAAAAGGAAAGGTTTAGATTTGTGCCAAACTGATAGTGATACCACATATACTGAGCCTGTAGACATAACTAACCTGTTGTCTGACAGGTTCTGTGCAAACTACACTCCCCTGTCCCTGCCACAAATACCCCATGACTTCTCTACCACATGTCCCCTACCTTGTATCTCTAAAGAGCAAGTCATAAATGCCCTCTCTTAGGCCAAACGCAGCATCTATGGGACCTGACAACATCCCAGGCTGCATTCTACATGGGCTACAACATCACTGGGTGCTCTTTTCATTTATAGTCTAAGCACTGACTTTGTACCAGCTGAATGGAAAACAGCCACCATTATTCCCTTGCACAAAGGTGGTACTTCCACTGACTCCAGGAGCTATAGACCTATTAGCCTGCCTAGCCTTATCTACAAGGCCATGGAACAAATCATCATGCACCTTATAAACAAAGATATAGGTAATCTCCAAACACTTGACCATACTCAGTCTGGATTTGTCAAAGGGAGATCATGCCTGTTAAACCTGGTGGACAAAATCTGTGTGTTGCAGAATTATTTATTTGTTCTGTATGTGTATAATTGTTTATATCATTTTTTTAATTGTATACTCTACACTTTATGTACACTGTTAAAGTTTTTTTTATTTTCTTGGCATCACTCATATATGGACTTTAAACATCAAGAAATTCCTAATCACCAAATGCTAATAATACATGAATGAGTGAATGTATGGAGGACTATCAATGTATGAACAGTATTCCAAACAGGATCAGATATTCATCTTAATTTATAGTTTACTTATTTTCAGACTTAAATTTGTCTGTGGACTGTCTTGACACACTATGTAGCTTGCAACCTATAGCCCCAAGCTGAAGCAGCTTTTCAGGCTAATAACATATAATGATCCTTAATACCAATGTAAGTAGATCATAAGTTGTATTTCCACTGCAGTTTCAGTACATAAAACATTTTAGTACAGACCACGCAAGTGAGTTTACGGTGAATCATTTTACTCCATGTTATTTCACATCAAGGACTCACTCTTAGTGCCATTATTATAGACTAATAATCATCTACAGACTAAGAATTGGCAATATTAAATAATAACCAACAAACCAAGGGCAGCTCTTATGGTTCGTAGCTCAACCTCTGGTACGAAGGAAGAAGAAGCAATTTATTCAGGTCATAAAAAAATCTATTATTTGTTGCACTCAAGCACCCTTGCTAAGCACTTTTGTCCATTCAGTTACAGACTTCATCAGAGCATGGGTGCAAATAAGCATTGTGTTCTTTCATATGCACTCATAACCAATCAAAACACTGAATCAATTAATTAACCCATTACATTCAATATAGTTAACAACCAAAACAAAAAAAAATTAAAATCATTATGTAAATAAATAGGCTGCAGTTAAAAATCTTTATAATTTCTTAATAAATCTAGTAAGTCTAAAGTTGCACAGATTTAATTTTTAAAACACTCTTAATGGAGAGCTGTTCATTTAATCCTGCCTTTTGAGTGGCATTTAGGCACAATTGCTAAACCAACTCGTTCTTTTCTAATAAAGGTTAGGATGACTTCTTTTGGTCTTGATGATATTTTCTTCGAAATAAGCTGGGTCAGATAGAAGAGTGTAGAAGTTCCAGACAAAAGATATACAAAAACATGAAGAGAGAAATTAAATGAAAGAAAAATACTTGCACAAGAACAGATGTCAGAAGGTTCAAATAAAAAATTGTGTTCATTAATACAACAGATTTATATTAAACTATATATAGACCAAGAAACCTTGGGAAATTTGGAAAAATAAGCAAATAAGGAAGTGTGAAAATATAAAGAACAAAATCTAGAAACTTTTAAAAGGTATAAAAAAGAAATATGGACATGGGAAAGAAAGAGATATCTGATACAGTGCAATGTTTATGCAAAGGAGAAAGCCAAATTAATTAATACAAAAAAGCAGCCCAAAAGATATTCGAAGATAAATACAGGCAAAGGCATCCAGATATGGAAATTTTCACAATACAAAACATAAGATTGCAAAGAGGGAGCATAGAACAGTAGACTTGTACAGTAGAAGTTAATAAATAGAAACTGAAGTTATGGAATACCTGTGAAGTGAGGGATTTAGTGGAGAAAATCTAACACAGGTTATATCACAGCATGATGGAACAACAGGTCCCCAAGAAACAGGAGTAGCAGGGGACATCCAAAGAAGAAATATGGACATGGCAAAGAAAAAAAAGATTTAATAGGCTGCAATATTTATGCAAAGGAGAAAGCAAAACTAGTCAATTCAAAACGAGCACTACCAAAGATATTTGAAAAGAAATACATGCAATGGCATCTAGATATGTTACATTTTACAGAACGAAAACTAAGAAAACAAAGAGGAAAAGAAGAAAACAGGATTAGTAATGGAGAAGTTAAAGAAATAGAAACTGAGGTTGTGGGTTACCTGCAAAGTAAATTATTTAGTGTAGAAAATCTAACTGATAACATCACAGCAGGCTAGAGCAATCAATCCTCAAATTAAGGGGAAACCAGTGGAGCAGGAAACATCTGATCAGCTGCCATATAAAGATACTCTGGAGTCTTCCACAGGAAACCAGAACAAAAGTTCAGTTGGAGTTGCACAGCAATGGAAGGAACAGGAAACTGTGGCAACTCTGATGCAGTCAATGTTGTGGAGTGATAGGCCAGTGAGTTCCCATATAAATGAGCAACGGATTACACAGGATGAAACTGAAGAGAATGTGGCACAAGAAGATGCTCTGGAACTTTCTATAGAATACCCACAGGAAATGGAGAACAAAGAATGTACCCTGAGTTTAGAAGAAAATTATCTAAGAGAAGAACTGCTTGATTTAATAGAGATGGACAGACATATTAAGATCAATAAAAGAAATAGACTACAGAAAGTCAATAAAACCCAAAAAGTTAGACGTTTGATAAAACAAATGAACACAGTAGTTAGGACTGTTCATAGAGATTCATTGGTGCGACATCTGGAAAGAGGAAGGAGGACAAGGAGACCTGGTGGTGGAATGAAGAAGTACAGGAGAGTATACAGAGAAAGAGGTTGGCGAAGAAGAAGTGGGATTGTCAGAGAGATGAAGAAAGTAGACAAGAGTATAAGGAGATGAGGTGCATGGCAAAGAGAGAGGTGGCAAAGGCTAAGGATAAGGCATATGAAGAGTTGTATAAAAGGTTGGACACTAAGGAGGGATAAAAGGACCTGGATTGGCTAGACAGAGGGACCAAGCTAGTGAAGATGTGCAGCAGGTAGGGGTGATAAAGGATAATGAGGGAAACATACTCACAAGCGAGGAGAGTGTGTTGAGCAGATGGAAAGAGTACTTTGAGGGGCTGATGAATGAAGAGAATGAGGAGGAGAGAAGGTTGGATGATGTGCGGATAGTGACTCATGAAGTGCAGTGGATTAGCAAGGATGAAGTAAGGATAGCTATGAAGAGGATGAAGAACGGAAAGGCTGTTGGTCCAGATGACATACCAGTGGAAGCATGGAGGTGTTTAGGTGAAATGGCAGTGGAGTTTTTAGCCAGATTGTTTAATGAAATCTTGGAAAAGTGAGAGGATGCCTGAGGAATGGAGAAAAAGTGTTTTGGTACCAATTTTTAAGAATAAGGGTGATGTGCAGAGCAGTAGTAACTACAGAGGGATTAAATTGATCAATCACAGCATGAAGTTATGGGAAAGAGTAGTGGATGCTGGGTTAAGAAGGGAGGTGATGATTAGTGATCAGCAGTATGGTTTCATGCCAGGAAAGAGCATTACAGATGTGATGTTTGCTCTGAGAGTGTTGATGGAGAAGTACAGAGAAGGTCAGAAGGAGTTGCATTGTGTCTTTGTGGATTTAGAGAAAGAATATGACAGGGTGCCTAGAGAGGAGTTGTGGTATTGTATGAGGAAGTCGGGAGTGCCAGAGAAGTATGTAAGAGTGGTGCAGGATATGTATGAGGGTAGTGTGACAGCAGGGAGGTCTACGGTGGGAGTGACAGATGCATTTAAGGTGGGATTACATCAAGGATCAGCTGTGAGCCCTTTCTTATTTGCAATGGTGATGGACAGGTTGACAGATGAGAACAGACAGGAGTCCCTGTGGACTATGATGTTTGCAGATGACATTGTGATCTGCAGTGAGAGTAGGCAACAGGTGGAGGAGACCATGAACAGGTGGAGATATGCTCTAGAGAGAAGAGGAATGAAGGTCAACAGGACTAGGACAGAATATATGTGTGTGAATGAGAGGGAGGATAGAGGAATGGTGAGGATGCAGGGAGTAGAGGTGGCGAAGGTGGATGAGTTTAAATACTTGGGAGCAACAGTTTAGAGTAATGGTGAGTGTGGAAGAGAGGTGAAGAAGAGAGTACAGGCAGGATGGAGTGGGTGGAGAAGAGTGTCAGGAGTGATTTGTGACAGCCGAGTACCAGTTATAGTGAAAGCGAAGGTCTACAAGAGGGTAGTGAGACCAGCTATGTTATATGGGTTGGAGACAGTGGCATTGACAAAAAGGCAGGAGTCAGAGCTTGACGTGGCAGAGCTGAAGATGTTAAGATTTGCACTGGGTGTGATGAGGATGGACAGGATTAGGAATAAGTATATTAGAGGGTCAGCCCAGGTTGGAAGGTTTGGAGACAAAGCCAGAGAGGCAAGATTACGTTGGTTTGGACATGTGCTGAGGAGGGATACAGAGTATATTGGGAAAAAGATGCTAAGAATGAAGCTGCCAGGTAACAGGAAAAGAGGAAGGCCTAAGATAAGGTTTATGGAAGTGGTGAAAGATGACATGCAGGTGGTTGGTGTGACAGAGCAAGTTGCAGAGGACAGGAAGAAATGGAAACAGTTGATCTGCTGTGGCAAATCCTAATGGGAGCAGCCGAAAGAAGAAGAAGAAGATAGAGATTCGTGCAACATAACAGAAGTAAATAGGATATATTACTGTGCAGCTAAATTAATAACAGATAAAGTCTTGCCACAAAAATACAGGGCAGTAAGGGAAAGGAAGAGGAGAAATCAAATGTGATTATGGAAGTATCGAATAGAGAAGACTATAACGCATTTAAAACAAGAAGTGTCACTATTAGAAGAGTATAGAAGAGGTAACAGATCAGCAATAATACTCAGAAAGATAGACATGATAAAAGCAATGCACAGTACCAAAACAGATCAGGATCTATCAAGCATTATTGCAAATAAACTAAAAATATCAACACAGGCAGAAAAATTTAGAAGATATGTGGATAAATATAAAGGAAAAGTGCAAAATAAGCAATTTATTGATGACCCAAAAAAGGTTTTATAGAGAATTGGGAAACAAGGAAAAATGAATTGAAAACACAAACAAAAAAAAGAAGAAATAGATATGTTTTGGAGAAATATCTATGAAGATCCTGTGGAACATAACAGAGTTGCTAAATGAACAGAAGTAAAAGAAAGAATAAGAAGTTCAAATGTACAGGATATGAAATGGGATGACATAACAGCCAGAGAAACAGAAACAAAGTTAAGCTCTTAATTTGAAAACCCCAGGCCCAGATGCAGTACCTAACTCTGGCTATAAGTATTAATATCTTTAAATGAAGATTAGCCATGAGTAAGAACTATTAATATGTGTATTAATATGTAACAGGCTGTGTTTTACACGAGCTCCAAAATTAACTAACCCCTTACCTAAACATACTGTTTAAACTCAGCCACTCTACAGGCTACATACCCATAGAGTGGTGCACATCAACAGTTATCCCACTCCACAAAGGTGGAGCCACAATGGACCCCAGGAACTATCGCCCTATAAGCCTGACTAGCCTGGTCTGCAAGGCTATGGACAGCATCATCATGGAACTCATTAACAGAGACATTGGGAACCTCCAAACATTGGACCCTACCCAATTTGACTTTGTTAAGGGCAGATCATGCCTCCTAAACCTGGTGGACTTCTTTGAGACAGTTGCCAAGGCTTTAGACAAGGGAAAGGAGGTCCACACAGCCTAGCTAGACCTCACAAAGGCTTTTGACACCATTCCCCATTCTGGTATTATAGACAAGCTCACCAGCCTGAGCATAAACCCCTACATCAGGAGATGGGTTACCAATTGGCTCATGGATAGAACCCACACGGTGAGAGTTTCAGGCTCTAGGTCTGACTCCAAACAGGTTACAAGTGGCATCCCCCAGGGCTCAGTCCTAGGACCCCTCCTGTTCGGTATATACTTCTCAGAGGTACAGGCAAGCACAGGAGGACTATGGCTGATCAAGTTTGCAGACAACTGCAAACTGGGGGCCATAATTGACTCTCTGGTTGATACAGACATCCTCCAGAAGGGTCTCACTGGGACAGATACCTGGTGTCAAAATCATGGCCTCAAGCTAAATGCCAAAAAGTGCATAGTCATCCCCTTTGGAAAAAACAAAGTACCCACAAACTATCACATACATGGTAGTCCCCTAAATACAGAAAATGTAATAAAGGATCTGGGGACCCAAGTAGATAGTAATCTCTCCTTTGATAATCATATTGCCAAGGTGGTTCGAAAATCCTTCTATGTGGCCCACCTAATCACAAAAGGGTTTGCATCTAGAACAAAAGAGGTTATTGTGCCCCTGTACTCATCACTCATCAGACCCATCATAGAGTACAATGCCCATTTGGAATGTACCTTACAAGACACCTGCAACAGCTGTAAAGACCATAGAAGTACCTCACCAAGGGGATTACTGGCCTCAAACAGATGCCCTATGCAGCCCGACCGAAGAAACTCCAGCTGTACTTGGTTGCATACTGCTTACTCAGAGGTTATCTCTGCCTGACATACAAGGCCATGTCCAACCCAGAATTGATGGACATGCTCCACCTAAAAAAAAAACAAATCCCAAAGAGCCACACGCTTTAGGGATCAAAACCTCACCACAATGATAAATAGGATGTGCTGGAGGGATAGATTCCTGTCCCAGAGACTCCCCATATTTTGGAACAGGATTCCAATCTACATTAGGCAGAGCCCCTCACTAACACTCTTCAAGAGAAACCTTGATGAGTGGATGGGAAACAGAAAATTTACCCCTGTGATCACTGCAGTGGCTCTGCTGGACAGAGGCACAGGGAACTAATGGCTCTGCTGGACAGAGGCACAGGGAACTAATCTAAGAGAGCAGTGAAAGCCAACACATTCTGGCTAGGCTTATAGATGCCCTCAGGCAGATAGCCTAATACTTACCTATGAACCTTTGTGTACCCTGAACTGACACCAACCTGGTTAACAACAGGAAAAACAATATTCCTACTTAAGAGCAAACCTGCAAGCTATCCTAAAAACTATAGACCAATAACTTGCTTTCCAACAACCTATGAACTATACACTGGAACTGATGCTGACAGAGTTTATAGTAATTTAGAAGAAAACTCAGTCATGGGAATAGAACAAAAGGGTAACAAAAAAAGGTCATATGGAAAAAAGGATCATGTATTGTTAAATAAAGTCATAATGGGAAACGGTGAAAAGGGGAATAATCTAAGTATGGCATGGATAGATTACAAAAAACATTTGAAGGTATCCCACATTCATGGATAAAAGCATGCTTAAAAATGTATAAGATGCACCCTACACTGATCATTTACATTACAGCAACCATGAAACAGTGACAAACCATTTTTTTAGTTAAATCACAATAAAGGAAAATTATTATTCCAAGGAAAAAATTTCAGAGGGGGTATTCCAGGGTGACTCTGTCACCATCACTGTTTTGTCTTGCCCATAACCTATTAAGCTGTCTACTTGAAAGATTAGGTTATGGATACAGTTTGGCTCCCAGAAAACAACAAAGTGTAAAGACTTCTCATCTTCCATTTATAGATGATTTAAAACTGTACAGTTCATCAGATGAGGAACTGAAAGCACAACTGCAAGTGATCAAAACTTTTTCAGATGATATAAGAATGTCATTTTGTGTTGATAAATGTGCAAAAGCAACCTTTAATGCAGGAAAACTGCAGCACCAAGAAAACATCAGTTTGAGACAGGAAGATGATATAAAAAAACTTGAGCAAGAGTGACATACATATTTGGGATTTGAAGAAGGATCAACAAAAAACATGAACAAATGCAAATAAAATTTAGTGAGGAATATTTTGGAAGACTAAAATTAATACTGAAAATAACATTGACATCTAGGAACAAAGTCCAAGCTATAAACCAATTTGCTCTTCCTGTCCTAACTTACAGTTTTGGAGTGATTGACTGGCCTCAAAAGGTGTTGGATAGATTAAATAGGAAAACAAGAAGGATGCTTCATGCTCATCAAATGATTTATAGAAATCAGTGTATAGCAACATTATACATTCCCTGCTGTGAAGGAGGAATGGGTCTCCTTGAAATTGATTACGCGTATAGATCTGCAATCGTGGGACTGCATACATATCTGCTGACCTCACAAGACCCAAACATAGTGAAAGTTTTAAAACATCAAGAGAATATGTCTAAGATTACTTCCCTGCTTAGCTTAGCAGATGCATATCAGTGTCAAGCAGGAATGGAAATCAAACCAGAAGCTGATAAGAATCAGGCAGCAACTGAATGTGCTAAAAAACAAAAGAAATAATATAAGATGAAGGATCAGAAGTGAAGGCAAGAAATGTGAAAAATGCATAAATATAGTTGCAAGTATAGAAAACTCTTGGAACAACATCATATTGATCAGGACTGAACACAGGAATGGTTAAGGAGAGGTGAATTTAAATCAAAAGACAAAAGTTAATATTGGCAGTCCAAAATAGTGGACTACATATACAGTGGCTTACAAAGTCCATTGAACATGTGGGAGAAACAGACAAAATGTAGGTTTTGTAAAACAGAATTGGAAGCAGTCACACATCTTGTTACTGGTTGTGATATACTAATGGCAGAAAGACTGTATACTGAAAGGCATAATAATGTGGCAAGAATGTTGCATTGGGGATTCTGCAAACATTGTAATACTGAAGTAGTTGAAAAATATTGGAAACATGAGCCGCAAAGCATCATAGAAAATGATGAAGTTTATATTACATGGGATCACCCATTATGAACAGTTCAAAAATAGATGTTAGAAAACCATATATGGTAGTCCATGAAAAGACGACAAAAGTAGCATTGATCATTGAAATTGCTACACCCAGTCACTGCAGTGTCTTATGTACAGACAGACACACACAAAGTTGTAAAATACCAGGATTTGCAAGCAGAAATGAGAGCTATGTGGTAGAAGGATACCCAGGCAGTTCCAATAGTAGTAGGAGCAATGGGTATTATAAAAAAAGAATCTACAATTGTATCTAGATATGTTACTGATACATGTAACTCCATACAAATTGGAGAAGGAGTCATTACTTGGCATATTGCAGGTGCTGCAAAGAGCACTTCTGGTTAACATCAAAGATTGAAACAATACTAATTTCATGAACTTTAGTCATATGTTGACTTAGGAATGGGGTCCATTCCCATTATGGTATTAGAAACCCAAAAGATTTGGAGAAATTAAAAAAAAGGATTTACTGACTATAATGGAAATGTGATGATTGAATGAGAAAGAGTTGTGCACCTAAGTGCTATGTTTATATGAAGAAGAGTACCATTTATGACATAAGAAATGGGGGGAGATTTTTTTATCAAACATTTCTATGCTGTGTTTATTTGCATTTAGATTGAGACCATTTTCTGGACACCGGGTATGTGCATATTCTAGCCTTTACTGGAGCTGTTTAGGATCAGCGAATGAGGGGAAAACAGTGTCCAGTATAGGTATGCCTAGTAGGAAGATTTAACCAGTATGTGGAAACATTGGTATTAGTAAGCCATGCCTAGGAGAAGTCTTATCTAACATCTCATCCCATGCTGACACATAGTGAATCCCCTTAGAATGACATCAGCAACTTATCCAATTGTTAAAGTCAGTTATCTTGTCTTAGTATACAGACATCATTGTTGGTGAAATTAAGATATATTACTTAAGAAAAAGTGTCTTTACTGCCACTAACACTTGCATACTATGTTCCATTCTGCCTCTCTGCATGTGGTTCTGGGTGGAGCACCTCAGGTCATTCACTCCCACATGGGCCACACCACTAGGCTGTAAACATACTTGTCTAGTTTAAGGAACCTTAGGGCTCTTGTGAAATCATGGATAATGGCAATGATTAAGTAGCTTACAGCCACTGTGTTCTTGTCCACTGTGATAAGTATAGAGTCAGTATGTCTATCTATAGAGTCAGTCATGACTGAGGTATTTCCCTGTGTGGCAGCAGACTTTGAGGGACTTGTGGGCTTAAGCCTATTTTCCTCGTGACACTTGGATGATCTGTGAAGAGTTGCAGTATGTGGAAATGGATGGGTCTATATTACATGGTCAAGCTCACAGGAGTTCGAAGAATGTAATATCGGACCATGAAGTTCGAAACCCAAGAATTACAAAAACACAGAACAGCGATTTTTTCCCAGGGGAAACAAATTGCTGTTCTGGAACAAAAAAAAAATACTTACACTTTAAACTTAAACTAATGTGGGGGGCTTCGAACCCCACATACCCCCCCTACTTAAATATCAACTCCGAGATCACACCACAGTGGAGGAAATAGCAAAGCCCTGAAAATTGGTGTGCCATGGCTTCGCTATTTTCGTATTTCGAACATTTGGGTTTGATATTACAATGTTCGGAATCCTTTGAGTTCGATGTTGTAATATAGACCCAAAATGGAGAAGGAGGTTTATTGGAGGCTTAAATATTTTAGAGTGTGATCTAGTATGACTTCTTTTCAAAATTTTCTTTACAGCCTCAGTGCAAGTTATATGTTTAGTAGTGTGTTGTGAATGATGTGGTGTTGCAGATGTACAATGCTTACCAACAGTGGGATATTACAAGAGTTTTGCCTCCATGTTTCTTTAATATTTACATCATCTACAGGTTGTACTATCAATTGGTAGAAGCAGTAAACAATTAGTAAACATAAGGCTGTATCTACACTGCCTTATAACAGCTAATGTAATCAGACTGGCCACCAATGGGGTGACAGCAGACTGTTGAGCCATGTTGCCAGAGAGTGGAGGGCATGAGTTGTTCATATTACACAAGGGTTGGAGGGAGACTACTAGAAAAGCCCTGAATATTTATGGATGAAGTGTTTTGGGTGATACTCTGAAGTTAGGTTAGATGGTGCCTAGCAAAAATACAGAATTAAGTTTGCCAAGAGTGATAAACAGTGGTGATTTGCTTATTGGTTACTACCTAGCCAATACTAATGCTGGCCTCACTGCAGCAACATGTAGCTAGAAATCGATGCTTCTTTGCATTTTCTCTAACCATAAATAAAAACAGTAGCACTAATCCCAAGCCACTTCCTAAGAACAGGTCTTAAGCTCTTTAGTTATCAGCAGTCTCATCCCAGATGATGCAGGGGGCTGTAGGCTTGTTGCTGCCTGCTCCTGGTAGATGCCACAGATAGCACAAACTGCAGCTCAGCATGCAGACAGGCAATCAAGCTGTACAGTGGTCCAAACTTAACAATCCAAAGACGTTTAGAATCTGACCAATCAGGGAAGTTCTATACCTGCTGTCCAATCAAAGATGATCAGGACAATTGACCATCCGCACATTC
Source organism: Protopterus annectens (assembly GCF_019279795.1). Classification (NCBI taxonomy): domain Eukaryota; kingdom Metazoa; phylum Chordata; order Ceratodontiformes; family Protopteridae; genus Protopterus; species Protopterus annectens. The sequence goes on along the minus strand of NC_056728.1, from coordinate 519,894,354 downwards.
TCTTAATAGCAGCAAAAGTGTAGTACTAATCCCAAGCTATCTACTAAAAAGATGTTTTCTGGCTTTCCATAGTCTTGAATATTAGTCACTTCATTCTAATGACCTCAAACGTTAAATTAGCTGTCTTTATAGCAAAGGACAATTTGTTAGTAGTAATAGTTTCCAATTCCTTAACTTCAAAAACTACTTTCTGTGGATTATTTTAATCAACATCAGTAGATAAATGGAGTCAAAGTTAATAATGAAATGCTGATATGAAAAGTTAGGAATTTTAAACACATGAAGAAAGGTTGTGTAATGTAATTTAGAATGTCTGAAAAATCAAAATTGGTTATAAATCTACTAGTCTGGAACTGTCTTCAAATTTACTTAACCAATACAATCAGCAAGAAGATGAGAAAAATTAAATAGTGCAGTAATGAATGTTGAGCCCCTGGCGGCACCAATGGACCCTTAGTTGAGACATATTTGCATTCATAAGCAAGTACTTGTTGATATTGAAAGCTAAAATGAATTTTAAACATATGAAAAAAAATGTTGTGTAATGCAATTTAGAAAGTCTAAAAAAATGGTTAATTATAAATCTACCAGTTTGGTATTTACTTATCCAATAAAAGCAGTAAGAAGATGACAAAAGCTGAAGAGTGTAGTAATGAATGCTGAACCTCTGGGGCTGCCACTGAACCCTTAGTTGAAACATATTTATATTCATAGGCTTATTCTGTACTTCTGGTCCTTAAGTCAGGTGGGTGTTCAGTTAGTTACACAAGTTTTTTTTGTGATATATTAGATTTTTTTAAGAGGTTGTAGTGCTATATGTAATCAAATTATTTTGTTTGGTTTGTTAATTTTGTATAAGCTCAGAAGATTTAATCACATTGGACAAGAACATTTGATAAAAAGACCATCTTAACTAATATATATATATTGTTTGTTTTTAGGTAACTTTATGGGTTACTAAGCTATATTGGATATCTTTGGAAACATTTGAAAATATATTTGTTATACATCTATTAAATTTTTTAAGAAATACTTACTGTGTCATTTGCATATAGGAATGATGCCTACATCTTTCCAAGAATGGTGACCAATGATTTTTAACATCCATGTTAATATCCATGTAAAAGAGACATCCATGTTAATATCCATGTAAAAGAGAATAAATAGTGCAGTAATGAATGTTGAGGATATAACAAGGTTCTACTGTTTTTGCCATTTTCCTATAGATACATGAAATCCTATCTGGCCCTATATTTGTTGTTTTATGTTTGTGGCTTTTGAAAAGAATTGATAGAAAGAATATCACTGACTGTTATAACTGCAGAATATGCTCTTACCTGTGTTATGTAATACTGTAAAGTATGCTGCTAAAATATATTTCTATAATACACAGAGAAGTAAGAATATGCCATGCTAAATGGCCATATAGCACTCGGCACAGGTTTTTAGTCCAACAAATTAATTTACTGTAAACAGATTTTAGAAGAACTGTGCAGATAAACAGAGACAGACATTAAATGCACAAGAATAAGGGTATATTTAGAATGTTTGGGACAGTATACAGGGCAACAACTTCCACACTGTTGCCCCTCCTGCATCTTGCACAAGAGTAAGTAGAATGTCTGCATGCATTTGTTTGTTTCTACAAACACCTTTAATAATTCAGCAAATATACTAAAATATTTCTGAAATATCCATTAAAATGCACATATATGGAAAAATAAGAGTCCCACACACAATAAGGTTCATCTACTACAGGACTACTACACATCATTATGTTGCACTGGACAGAATGTGATGTGCATGGAACATGTATTCTAATTATAATCAGCATTAGGGAAAACACTGAATACAGATATACAATGTATATATATATATATATATATATATATATATATATATATATATATATATATATACTCATACCTCTCAACCTCTTAGCTCAAGAAATCTGGACAAAGTCTAAAATAATAAGGGGACAAGGCCTAAAAATAGGGATACTACTCTTACAAACTGAGAAAGTTGCTAGAATAACAGGATTTGTTTTAGCATGCATTTTCTGAAAGATATGACGTCTGAAGCTCAAATGTCTGACATTATTTAGTGGCTTCAGTCCTCAGCGATTTTCCAGAAAACTATGGATTTTTTGAGGAACAGACCAAAAATATAAGGCAAAAATCTGGACATTCTGTGAAAATCTAGACAGTTGAGAGGTTTTATATATATATATATATATATATATATATATATATATATATATATATATATATACATACAGTGGATATAAAAAGTTTACACATCCCTGTTAAAATGCCAGGTGTTTGTAATATAAAAAATGAGACCACAATAAATCATGTCAAAACTTTCCCACCTTTAATGTGACCTATAACCTGTACAATTCAATTGAAAAAATGAACAAATCTGTTAGGGGAAAAAATATAAAAAATAAAAAATGTACAATACGCTGGTTGCATAAGTGTGCATACCCTTTAACTACTATTTTGTTGAAGCACCTTTTGATTTAATTACAGCATTCAGTCATCTTGGGTAGGGTTCTATCAGCATGGAATATCTTGACATGGCAATATTTGCCCACTCTTCCTTGCAAAAGTGCTCCAAATCTGTCAGATTGCAGGGGCATCTCTTGTGCACAGCCCTCTTCAGGTCACCCCACAGATTTTCTATTGGATTTAGGTCTGGGCTCTGGCTGAGCCATTCCAAAACTTTAATTTTCTTTTGGTGAAGCCATTCTTTTGTTGATTTGGGTGTATGCTTGGGGTCATTGTTGTGTTGAAAGGTGAAATTTCTCTTCATCTTCAGCTTTCTAGCAGATGCCTGAAGGTTTTGGGCAAAAAGTTATTGGTATTTGGAACTGTTCATAATTCCCTCCACCATGACTAAAGCCCAAGTTCCAGCTGAAGAAAAGCAATCCCAAATCATTAAACTGCCACCACCATGCTTCACCGTGGGGATGGTGTTCTTTTGGTGATGTAAAGTGCTGTTTTTGCGCCAAACGCACTTTTTGGAATTGTGGCCAAAAAGCTCAACCTTGGTCTCATCAGATCATAACATATTTTCCCACATGCTTTTGGGAGACTTGATATATTGTTTTGCAAATTTTATCCAGGCCTGGATGTTTTTCTGTATAAGAAAAGACTTCCGTCTTGCAACCTAACGCCATAGTCCAGACATATGGAGAATACGGGAGATTGTTGTCACATGTAGTACACAACCAGTACTTGCTAGAAAATCTTACAGCTCCTTCAGTATTGCTGCAGGTCTCTTGGCAGCCTATCTCACCAGTTTTCATCTTGTCTTTTCATCAATTTTGGAGGGACATCCAGTTCTTTGCAACGTCACTGTTGTCCCATATTTTCTCCACTTTTTAATGACTGTCTTCACTGTGTTCCATGGTATATCCAGTGCTGTGGAAATTTTACCTTGATACCTTTCAACAATGAGATCAATGTGATGCTTTGTAAGCTCTCTGCAAACCATGGCTTTTTGCTGTAGCAGGCAACTGAGTAAATGTCAGGAAAATCCTACTAGGACAGCTGAACTTTATTTGGGGTAAATCAAAATCTCTAATTGATGGCAGGTGCATACCCAAGAAGACTGAATGCTGTAATTAAATGAAAAGGTGCTTCAACAAAGCATTAGTTTAAGGGTGTGCACATACAACACAGTATTAGTTTAAGGGTGTGCACACACAACACAGTATTAGTTTAAGGGTGTGCACACACAACACAGTATTAGTTTAAGGGTGTGCACACACAACACAGTATTAGTTTAAGGGTGTGCACACTTAAGCAACAAGCATATTGTACATTTTTTATTTTTTATATTTTTCCCCTAAACGATTTGTTTGTTTTTCAATTGAATTATACAGGTCACATTAAAGGTGGGAAAAGTTTTTAAATTATTTATTGTGGTCTCGTTTTTTTATATCACAAAACCCTGGCATTTTAACAGGGGTGTGTAAACTTTTTATATCCACTGTATGGGTGTATATATATATATATATATATATATATATATATATATATATATATATACACATATATATATATATATATATATATATATATACATATATATATATATATATATATATATATATATATATATATATATATATATATATATATATACACACACACATATATATATATATATATATATATACATACATACATACATAACAACATATACAATAGAAGGATGTATAATGTAGGGATTTTGGAACTCACAGTTCACATGTATGGAACAACAAAATTCCATGAAAAAACAGTAATCTGCATCATACTGGAATATAGTCCAGCATTCCATGCAGCCATCCACAGGTAATTATTTATACATGAAGGCATAACCACAGATGACATCTCAAACTGCTATCAAAATGTAAGCACTATAGCAACAGTGGGTATTCAAACAATGGAAATTCATGCAGGTGAGGCATGCAGACTCAGTCCATCGTCACCAGGAAGAAATCCACAGGATCAGGCAAAGGGTGTAGTTTAGCCACACATGGTCTACAGTGCAAAATGCAAAGCACATTGATTATCCAACTTAACATGTTGCAATGTGACCTAAGGCTGATTAGTCTAGGTCAGCCAAGTGCTTTATACAACCTTCACAGGGTTGCAATGCTGAGTAATACACATAAGTTGCAATGCATTTAACCAGGCCATCCTGTATAATGCATACAACAGCCCATGCAGGCACAGGTGACATCCATCAAATATTGGACCAAGTATAAACTGGAGTACCCCTAAGCTACAGGTGGCATTCAGTACACCATGACATTGAGAATTCAGTACTTACACATATTCATCCCATGCAAATACACTACAGAGGTCACACCATACACATACAGCTTATGTGCCAGATGGTAACATTGCCATCCATGTTCTATTTTATACCCCATGGTCTGCCATAACCCAGTGGAAAACATACAAATGAAGGTAATGGGACAGAAAGTTGCAGAGATTGTGTGACTATGTGACACTAGAGGATACAAAGACTCCAGACACAAAGCACATGGCACTGACAGTTACTGGCACAGTGGGTGGTTATTTGTGTTAGAACTTAGATAGCCATTTGACAGGTGCACTGGTTTAACATAAAGATGTGTGGGTGAACCCCCACTATACAATGTGGAAGTGATGAGCAGTGGCCCTAAGGTGATCATGAACAGTATATATTGACTTCTGTATTACCAACACATAGAGGGCATCATTTAAAGGCATCCACCTGTAACATTTTGCTGAGGGTGGTACTCCCTACAGTACTGCCTCCTTCAACCTGTCCATGTGGCACTGCTCATAGATGATTATTTGCAAAAATTCCTGCACACCCATAGTACTCATATAATACATGGACCTAAGACACCTACCTATAGCACCCTTATACATTGTTCTGGGTGCATGGGTGAGATGTTGCATTCAGATCTTCCACAGATCCAAAAAAGAGTGAAAATGGTGGAAGAACTCTTTTGGCCTGTAATACTCATGTATCGTACCTCTAGGGATGCCTTAAACATAGTTGTCATTTAATCATTCCATAACAAGTATATCTTCATGTAAACATTGCTCACATAGGGCATCATATTCCTCGGAGATATCCCTGTGAGGTAGAAAGGACAAATTTAGCAGTTCTTTCATCGTCTTCTGGAATACTGGCATACAGGCATACTGCAGCTGCAGATGTAGCTGTTGTATGCAGCATCGAAGCATTTGCCCCAGATGGGACAGGCAACCATGTGGACAGACACCAAAGAAGGCATTTCTCTAGCCACTGAGTGTTGTCCTCTCAAAATCCATAAGTATAAACTGCGATGTGAGTGCATCACCAAAGCCTTTAGCTACACATGCAATGTTCAGAGACATTACACATGTAATATCATTGGACAGCTGCTCATATGCAGGCTGACATTTTTAAAATATCAGTCAAACTATTAGGATCACATACTTTATGCTTTCTCTATTGCCAGTTTTGCCATGTACTATGTACAGCTTTTGTCATTCGGAGGTACATCTGCAGAAAGTCCCATCCATTACCCACATTGAATTTTGTCCCAGGCAGTCAATATTCCCCTCTGTTGTTAACAAGCGGAGTCTTTATCTGCTTCCCTCACCTTCACTGTACCTTACCTCAAAGAATCACAATGGCAAACCTGCAGGGGAAACATATTCATGTCTATGAAGCGTTCTGCCTGCAGCTGGCTCTGCTCTCTCTCTCTCTCTCTCTATGGTGCATCTAATAAGCTGTTGAAGGCCCCTCCTGTGGGGAAGCTGCTGCATTGCCTCTATATCATCTGCTTCTGCACAGCTGTTAACAATCTAGGCTGCTGTGTCTGTCATGCCGATTACCTCATGTCTAGTGGCCTGAACCAAATCTGCTGCAGAAGCCTCTTCTGGATGAGGTGCATGGTGATGGACAACTGCTATGAACAGTTCCTTACCTTCAGTTATGCTAAGCATAATGGCACACCCCTTACAATGGTGGTCTTCTTGTCCACACACATTACCAATATGAACGACAACTGGCCTTGTGCTCCTTGTAACAGCAATAGCCTTCTATCAGAAGAATGTGCTTCCCCTTTTGATATGTTAATATCTCACATACTGTTCAAGGAATGTCAGGTGCAATATCACCAGCTACATTAGTTCCTCCTTCCTTGCTTAATGGCACCATGATGTGCTGTCTCTTTATCTGTCCCTACTTTTCTTGTACCGCAAGATGGGAGAGCCGATACACCACTAGAATAAACAGTGTGTGTTACAACTGAGGGTATGCATCCACAAATGGTGATGCTTTTAAGCATGAAATGCTATTTCCATGGCATTCTGTACTTTCAGATAATGTATTTAATTGTTCAGCATCTTCTGAGTTGCTAAATTATGTGATTCATAGCAGAATTTTACTTGTAATATCATTTATATGTTTGAAGTTGCCCATTAAAAATGAACCTTTACACTATGGCTTACATACTGTATCTACATAACAGCTGTGCTTAAGGTACCTTGTTTATTAACTTTCAACTTTCTGGTTTAAAAACCCGTGTTTGCACACCATGCAGCGGCGCTCAGCTGAGATAAACTATTACTGGTGCCACAAAGTCTGCTCTTCAATTTCCCCATTAGAACGTGCTTGTTCTTTTACTTCTTGGACATCAATTAGCATAATCGGCTTGCACTTTAACAGGCTTTTGTAGCATTTATTGAAGCACACTTAGGTGCTATCAGCACTAGCTGTTCCTATGCAGTAACACCACCAGTATGCATTAGTTATGACCACCCCTCCTGGTATGATTGTAGGGCAATTTCCTGTGCTTTCTCCTGCTAACCTGCTGCACTTGGGCATTCTGAGACAGTGTGGCAACTGTCTAATGTACACAGACAACCCTCTCCTCTTACCTCCCAACACTCATACCTGTGAGAGATGCACTTATATCACCAAACTAGAAGCAGTGCACACTCCAACCAAGACCAAACTAGCTGGTCAAGAGGAGAAGGTCAACACCTGCAACTTACTACATTGAACACACAGCCCTCCAAAACACCAACCATCACAACCCACACATAGAAACACAAACCATACACCCACCTTCATGGAGGCTCTCAATAAAAATTTACCCAAACAACAGAGACCCCCGAAACAGAAATGCACTCGACCACCACAACACAACTCCAACCCCAGAATACATAGCTCACCACCACAGTATGCCCCTCAACCCAACCCTTAAGGCAAAACACTTTGCCCAGTGTACTAATCATAGGAGACTCAATTGTGAGGCACACAGATGTCCCACTCACTAGTTGAACAAGGAGAAGGTGACAGTCAGTTGTCTGTCAGGTGTCAGGATCCACCACATGACACATGCACTCAGGTCATTCCCACAACAAGTACAAATATGACTCAGTCATTGTCCATGTTGGTGTGAATGACCTGAGACGTACCTCCCTGAACTACATGAAAACAGATGTGATGGAACTCTCAGATTATGTGGCCCAGGCAGTTATGACCCTAGCCCTGAGCAGTATTCTACCATCACCCAGAATGATGCCACAGTATAAGCAGAAAATGACTGACTTCAACAATTGGCTAAGTTTCTGGTGTCATTTTAAGGGGATCCAGTATCTGTCTGCCTGGGATGACATGACTGACAGACCATGATGCTTTGCCAGAGACAGCCTGCATCTGTCACCCCTGAGATTACGGGCACTGGCTAAATTCTTGCCACCCCTATAGTGCCTTTTTTTAGGCAATGTTCCAAAGACCAAAATTCCACCATAACAGCTACAAACAAATGCAATCTGAGGGTCATGCTGCTCAATGTTAGAAGTCTAAATCTCAAGATGCACTCGCTTTAAGCTCTCCTCAAAATGGAGAATGTCGACATCTTTGCTGTAACGGAGATCTGGTTTAAAGAGGCAGAAAGCACCCCTGCACTCCGAGGCTACAACTCATTCCATACCTTTCAGCCCTAGAATATGGCCAGAAGCTCCAAAGGTGGTGGTGTCTCCATATTCTTAAAGGATACGCACACCTCTAGACTGGTTGCCCAGCAAAATGCATCTGAGATACTTCAGGTACAACTAACTTTGGGTAAGACGGTGATACAAGTCATAGCCTGCTACAGAAACCAAAACTTGTCCATAGACTTTCACTCCAACTACCTAAGCAGCGTGGAATCTATCAAGGTCCAACCCAATACTCTCATACTGGGTGACTTCAACTACCACTCCATTAACTGGGAAAATTATTCAATTACCAATGTACAGGCACAACGCTTTCTGGAATTTATCAATTCCAATGCCCTGGACGTGCTCATTCTGACCCCCACTAGAGGAAGCAACATCCTCGACCTGGCTATCACCAACATGGGAGACCGTTGCTCCACACCTATAGACAATTCTGCGTTGGTTAAATCTGACCACAAACTGCTCATCATGGAAATCTCCATCTCACCTACACCTCCCGCTAAGGTGACCACCCTGAAAAACTTCTCTAAAGCCGACTTTGGGCTCCTAAAAACAGAGGTGGCTAACTTCTCGGCACCCATGTCAATGGAAAATAGCTGCATGACTGCCAAATCATTCACCAATGCACTGCATGAGCATGTACACAAGTGCATGGACCTTGCCATACCAAATAAAATTAAGATGCTCTCCTCCAAAAAAGGAAGCCATCCTGGTGGTTCCCAGCCATCAGTAAACTCTACAACAGAAGGAAGAAACTGTTGCAGAAAAAAATGAAGTCACAAGACTGGAAAACCTCCCTTATCAGTCTCAACAAAAAGCTGAGATCCCTTATCAAATTCTCTAAAGCCAGCTATGAAGGCAGAATTGCAGCTGACACCAAAATCAACCACAAAGCCTTCTACAGCTATATCAAAACCCTCAAAGGCAATACTCAGATTTGCTCTGAGTTATTGTTCAATGGCATCTCCTATACAGGGCCAACAGATATAGCCAACATACTGGCTGGCAGATTCAGTACCAACCTTACCCCCTCAAGGGCCCTATCACAATACCAGATGAAAGCCTGGTACCCACCATTTCTGTGGCACAGGTAAAAGCTGCATTGTCCAAAGCCAAGAATAGTGTCCATGGGACCTGATAATATCCCTGGCTGCATCCTACATGAGCTACAAAACGAAATGTCACCACATCTGTGTGCCCTGTTCAATCACAGCCTTACCTCAGGCTATGTACCTAACGAATGGCGCACTGCTACATTCATCCCACTCCATAAAGGTGGAGCAACTACTGACCCTGGGAACTATCGCCCCATTAGCTTGACAAGTCTGTTATGAAAAGCTATGGTGAGCATCATCATGGACTTGCTTAACAAAAATATAGGCAATCTCCAAACTCTTGACCCCACATAGTTTGGCTTTATCAAGGGGAGATCCTGCCTGCTGAACCTGGTTGACTTCTTCGAGGCAGTCACCAAGGCTGTGGATGAGGGTAAGGCAATGCATACAGCCTACCTCAACCTGGCCAAGGCCTTTGATACCATTCCCCACTCAGGTATCATTGATAAACTCACCAAACAAGGCATCAATCCTTACATTACTAGGTGGATTGCAAATTCGCTCACAGACAGGCCCCACAGAGGGAAAGTTGTGGATTCCAAGTCAGACTGTCGACCAGTCATGAGTGGAGTCCGACAGGACTCAGTCCTGGGCCCTCTCCTATTTGGCATCTACTTCTCAGAAGTCCAGGCCAATACAGAAGGACTCTGGCTGACCAAGTTTGCTGATGACTGCAAGCTAAGAGTCATTATTAACTCCCCAAGTGATGCAGACATCCTACAAAAGGGCCTCTCTGTGACCAATGACTGGTGTTGGAACCATGGCCTGAAGCTTAACACCAAAAAATGCGTTATCATCCCCTCTGGAAAAAACACAGTTCCACAAATTACCATGTTGATGGGAGCCCACTGAACACTGAAGAGGCCATAAGAGATCTGGGCACCCAGGTCGACAGCCACCTCACCTTCGACCACCACATTGCCACTGTGTTCAGAAAGTCCTTCTATATGGCACATCTTATAACCAAAGGTTTTGCATCCAGGAAGAAAAAGATCAACATCCCTCTCTATTCATCCCTCATTAGACCAATCATCGAATATAATGCCCCATTTGGCATGTACCTGACCAGACACCTACAACAGCTGGGAGGCCACAAAAGTACCTCACAAAAAGGATCCTAGGTCTTAAACACATGTCCTACATGGACAGACTCAGGAAACTTAGCTGTTCTCAGTCTCTTATTATCTACTTAGACGTGATCTCTGCTTGACTTACAAAGCCATGTCCGACCCATCCCTACTTGAAATGCTACACCTAAAGAAATCTCAGTCCCCCCACGCCATACACTCCAGAGATCACAACCTCATTACCACAATTAACAGAACATGCTGGAGGGACAGTTTCATCTCCCAAAGGCTGCCCATACTCTGGAATAAGCTTCCCATTCATGTCAAGTAGAGTACTCTCTAGCCCTGCTCAAGAGAAATCTTGACGAGTGGATGGGTAACAGAAAGTTCACTCCATGGATCATTCCAGTTGCCCTACTGGATAAGGGCACTGTGAACTAACATCTGGTGGCACTGTGCCTGGGCAATGTTTTTGGGCTAGGCTTGTAAAGACTACAGGGCCATTAGCCTAGTACACAAGTATGAACCTATGTTGTCAGTGCTATCAGCTTTGCATTTTACAAACAGTTTACACAGTCTGTACTGCCAGCCAGGGAGGTGACTGTGCAAATGTTCTTGACACAGATAATTCCAAACTACCGAGGGTTACTTAATGTTCCTCTTTTTGCAGGATTGTCTCTATATTGGCATTTGTGTCCTGAGGGAAAAAAGAACAAGGTGAACAACAGTAAATGTTCTGACATTTTAGGGTGAAAAATATTTTCGAGTTTCTGTCTAAATGCTGCTCTAAATCAAAATGTTGCATTTAAAATAATTTAATATGATATTAAACAAAAGAAACAACTAAGCTGTAGAAGAGTAATAAAGTGAAAATTAACTTTTACATTGGTTGTGAGTATGGGTTGCCCTGCAAGATTTCTCATTTAAGTAAGAAATACCTCACTTTAAGTCTCCAGAAAGGTGGTGACCCTAATCTCTGTTTGGTTAATCAGTGCCCGGAGTACTAAAAATGCCTGATTACATTCATTTAGAATTTTATAAACCTATTGTGTGATCACAGTACAGCATTCTAAGCAACGAGCTATATGAGATTTGTCTACTTTATCCATTCAGGTCATTGGACTGTACTTAATGGCAATGTCAACTAAGCTGATGGTAAATTCTAACAGTGTACTCCATTTTAGACCTTTCTACTGAAAGGGCAGTCACACTCAAAAACTGAAAAAATATGGTTTTCTTTATATATAATTTTAATTCTTTAATAATCATCACTAAGTTTTTAGCACTATGTTCTGATTTATTATTCTCCAAATTTATTTGATGGTGTGTGTGTGTGTGTGTGTGTGTGTGTGTGTGTGTGTGTGTGTGTGTGTGTGTGTGTGTGTGTGTGTGTGTGTGTGTGTGTGTGCACGTGTGTGTGTGTGGGGGGGGGACTGCTGTGCTGCATGACTTCATCACTCAGTGTTTTTCCTCTCTCATAAAGTTTTACAGGGATAGTAAGAGTGTAGCAAAGCATTTGCTTTAGTAATATTTAATTCATTCGTAATTAATTTTTATTTAATTTAAATGTATTGAATGAGGTAATGGACTGATCCACCAAACACCAAATTCAGCCACAGTCTGTGATTACAACACACAAACAAAAATAATACAAGTTAATAGTATAATAGGGGTACATAAATATTCAATGAAGACAGTGTATATTCAGCATGAAGAAGAGCACTGAGCAAGTAATTCATTAGGCAAAATGCATATCTATATATCTATATGTGTGTGTGTGTGTGTGTGTGTGTGTGTGTGTGTGTGTGTGTGTGTGTGTGTGTGTGTATATATATATATATATATATATATATATATATATATATATATATATATATATATATATATATATATATATATATATATATACAGGTGCTGTGGTAGCGTTGTCGCCTCACAGTAAGACGTTGTCCTGTTCGATTCTCAGCTAGAGCGTTTTCTGTGTGGAGACATGCGTGAATGGGTGTACCTTCGTTGAAGGTTGTGCGTCAGGGCCGGCAACTCAGCACGTAAAAATCTACTGCCAATCATTAGCGGACTGGAGTTCCGCTGTGGCGACCCCTAACCGGGAAAAGCTGAAAGACATACATATATATTTGCTAATGTTTGAGTGTCTCTGCCAAGAGCATCAGTTTGTATATGCAGCAATGTTTCTTGATTTTTGCTAGAGGTTATCTCTTATACAACATTTTAAATTATATTTGAATGTTAGATTTGAAAGGGTATCCTTTTTAGTCTGTTTATTCTAACTGAGAATGTTGCAGTGCTAAGCCACATCTGCTAACAGAGCTAGTGAAGTTGGTCATCTATGATGGATAAGTACTGAGTGCAGTTGCTACTTGTTTAAAACATTTTATTGACCTTGTAACTAAAACTAGTCACCTACGTAAGTAGTTTGTTTTTTTAAATTCTAAAAATATGAGCTATAGTAGCTACCTCTCCTAGCTAGATGATAGCATAGATTATGTAACAAAACCAAAAGCAAATAAGGTAAAATTGCACAAAAAAGTCAAACTGGTGTATGTACACAGCATACCTCTCAACTGCCCATGATTTCTCAGAATATCCAGATTTTTTTGCCTAATATTTTTGATGTGCACCTCATAAAATGTATGGTTTTCTAGCAAAGCATTAAGGGCTGTTGTTATTAAATAATGATAGACATTTGAGTTTACAATTTCATATTCTTCAGAAATGACATGCTAATGCAGAACACATTACTCTAGCAACTTTCTAAGCATATAAGAGTAATATTTAAAATCTGTCCCTGATTTTACCCCCCCCCCCCCCCAATTATTATTGGCTCTGTCCAAAATTCATGAGCAAAGAAGTTGAGAGATGTGGTACAAAGAAAGATTTTCAAGCAGAAATCAATACTAAAAACTAAACTTATAAAAAGTAACCCTGTACCCTGGCTAACAAAAAACACTTTAGCTACCATGCGTCTTCCCCATAAAGCCTGGACATGATACCAAAAAAAAAAAAAAAAAAAACCTCTATCACCCTTACTGAATACAAAACATTACAAAACAAAGTCAAGAAACTTATAGCCTCTGACCGCAAAGTATATTTCACTACCCACCAAACTAACCACAATACCAATCCCAAACTATTCTGAAAGGGAATTTCATCTCTCCTCAACCCTGGTAAAACAGAAAACCCTTGCCCTGACCCAGATGTAACTGACCTGGACTTAGCTACCCAATATAACTCCTTTTTCATTGACTCTATCAGAAAACTAACAGCATTCTTCACCAACAATTCAATGGCTTCTCATCTGCCCACACCCACCCCTTCCTACCCTGACAGCCTCTGCCCCCAACCCCCACCTTTCTCCATCAATCCCATTTCCAGATCTACTAAAAAAAAACTTCTGCTAAAATTAAAACCTGGTTCCAGTGCCCCTGATGAAATCCCCTCCTACTTCCTAAAAGTAGCCACAGAAGAAATAGCCTTCCCTATCAGTATAACAATTAATCAGTCCATCCTAGAATGCCAGGTCCCCCAACTCTGGAAGAAAGCCTTTATCATTTCTCTCCTCAAAGGCAGCAATAATAATAACATTACAAACTTCCACCCTATCACCATCCTATCCCCTATTCCTAAGCTACTTGAAAAGTGTGTACACCAACAACTCTTACTCTCATTAATAATCAGCTTCTTACCCCCACACAACATGGTTTGAGACCAGGTCATAGTACCTCCACTGCCCTTCTCTCCTTCCTAGAAACAATAAAAAAGCCCATGATTCTGGCCACTTCATATCCACTCTTCTCCTTGACCTCTCTAAGGCATTTGACACCATTTCCCACAACCTGCTTCTTACCAAACTCTCCAAACTTAACCTGCCCCCTACCTCTACCCAGTAGTTCTCAAGCTATCTCACAAACAGGCAACAGGCAGTAAAATGGAAAAAAGCTACTTCACCTTTCCTTAATACATTATCAGGGCGTCCCCCAAGGTTACATTCTAGGCCCTATGCTACTTAGCATATTTATAAATGATTTTTACCAAGCCATTCCAAACTCCAGCCTCATTCAATATGTGGATGATTCTACTATTATCTGTTCCTCCCCTTCCATCACAACTCTCAATAATCTCACACAAGCCGCTTTCTCTTCCACTGAACAGTGGATGCAAGACAACCATATATGGCCCTTAATGCAACCAAAACAAAACTTACTCTATTCAATGCCTCCAAAACCTCCTCCATAGATAAACAATATTTCATAATTACCAGCAAAAATAATACTCCCCTAGAAATGGTCTCTGATGCAAAATTATTAGGAATAACATTGATGACCAATTAAAATTCGACAAGCATCTACAAGTAAATATCAAAAATACCCACAAAAACTAGGTATGCTTTACCGTAACAGTCACTTTATCTCTCCCTCTACCAGGATTACACTAGCCAATACATACCTTATCCCTTCCCTTTTATATGGAGCAACTATCCTCACCAACCTACAATCTTCACTCAAATCAAAACTCCCATCTTGCTAATATATCCAAGTTTGCCGCAGGTCACAGAGCCTCTTCCCATCGCTGTAATTCCCTTTGCCAGTTAGGTTGACTCGAGCTACTTCTTAACTTATACCCAACTTATCCAAGCACATAAACTCATTCATAACCCATCTCTTTGCCCCTCCCTAGCAAACACCTTTGAAATGCACAAACCAGATCGACTCCTGAGATCAAATTGTCAAAACCTTATTAAATTGCACAAACCCACACGTCCAGCTGGGAACCACCTCATGTCCTTCTCTCTAGCTCATCCTTTGGAACTCTCTCCCTTCTTCCATCTGCACCACTAGCAGTCTCTCCTTGTTCAAAACCTCACTGCACTCACACCTTACTTCACAATGGAAATGCTCTTGCTCCCATCCTACCTAATCCTGACTACACTTTCTTCCTACATTTTCATACTCTTGTGCCTACCTCTGCCTCCTTAGTTTCTCCACCACTAGGGATGTATATGACCAATGACTAATAATGACTTTATGCTACAAAAAAAAAAAAAATCTGATGCAATTCTTGTAATTCAAATGTGTGTTGATTTGTTCTTTATCATAACTGTAATGTTTATTAGAAATGTGTACTAAAGATTTGTACTTTTTGTGTACTATGTATTCGTATTTTTCTGGACAATTTTTCTCCCCAGGACTCCATTGAAAACAGGCTCCTTGAGGCTCAATAGTCTATCCTGGTAAACAAACTGCAAATAAATAAATAAAATAAGAATGCAACTTAAATTATGTTTTCTAGGTATGAGAAATCCCAAAATACTTTATAAGAAAAATGTGACAGCCATACTTCTCAACTTGTAAGAGTAAGAACTCTGGACAAAGCCATATATAATGGGGGACAAAGGTCCAAAAATAGGAACAATTTTTAAATATTGCTCTTAAAAATTAAAAAAGTTGATAGCAAAACGGATTTTGGGTTAGCATGAATTTTCTGAAGAGCTGAAGTCTGAAACGCAAATATCTGTCATTATTTTCTGGCTTTAAACCTCAATGATTTGACAGTGATTTGTCAGAAACCAAAATTTTATGAGGAACAGACTAAAAATATAAGGCAAAAATCTGGACATTTTGTGAAAATCTGGACAGTTGAGAGGTATGAAGCTTAACCATTGCCGTCTGCATATTTCTATACAAGAGTGAATGTAAAACCATACTCCAAAGTGGCTGAATAGAAACAGTAGTGGACATTGCTTGACAGAACATTTCATATTTTCTACTTGCTGGCTTTCAGCCAGTTCTAGAAGACCACTTTTTTGAGTGCATATTAAGCATGCAGCCTATATAAAATTGTGTGCTGACACACACGCACACACACACACACACACACACACACACACACACACACACACACACACACACACACACACACACACACACACACACATTTAGAACACACAGTACATTCATTGGTACTGCTGTCAAAAATTAAGTACTTCTCTTGAACGGTAGCAGCAAACAGAGGTGCCAGAAGGTGCTGAAGGTTGGGGGGGGGGGCAAAGGGGCATGTAGTGACTTAAAAAGAGCATTTTTTACTTTTTTCTTCTACTGTTAACTGTGATAAAAGATGTGCACATATGATATGTGTTGTATAGATGCTCATGTGGCCAGCTGTTGTTGCATTAAGAATAATTCCACATAAATTTCATAGTAAAATTATAAATAAAACTATGTTCTCTTATTACCCCAGTCCAAGTATGATTGTGACATGTATTTCACCTGAATGCCTGGCCTTTGAGCATACCATTCAAAAAGACTGCCTGTGAGCTAAAAACCTGAATAAGTGAATAAAAAGAGGGCAGAGGTTTTTAACAGGCAACATTAAACCCTGGCGCCTGCGTGTTATTTGGGCATTGCAACACTTAAACTACGTAGTGGTGAACAACAATTGTAATTGCTATATGGCATGGACTCTATGGTTTCAGTCTGTTTCTGGCCGTAGTCCAGGCAACCTAATGTACACTTTATATTGTGAAAGTGAATGTAGTGAAGACAGGTTGCCAATTTCAAAATTCAGAATAAAAATTATACACTGAGCTGTCAGCACTATAGTCAGAAATAGACTAAAACCAGAGTCCATGCTACTGTTTCCTTTGGTATGTCCTAGAGTGACGGGGACAATAAATGCTGGTTTCTGAGTTTGAGTAAAAGAATAGACACACATAGGCACAGCCACAGACTTTGCTACTTAAATCTGCATTATGAGTTTTCAGTCCAACTGGTACTTCAGCTGTAGAAAATAATATTGAAATAAGATGCAAATGTGCATGTAATCATGTAGGTAAATGTACTATAACAGTAGATGTTCAAATGATTCTTGCTGCAGTAGCCTAAGCTATATGTTTTATATCCTGCAAAGCTTCACTGCATCTTCTACTCACCCGAACCATTAGCTTGAGCTGAGCTGGCTAAAAAGATAGGTTTGGGTGACAAGACCTAGAGGGCTTTCATGCCAACATAAACAAGGAGGTTAAGCCCTGAGATGACATTGCTAGGAATAACAAACAAACAAACAAAAATAAAACAAATGCCCACACACTGGAATAAAAAACACACGAAACAACGGGGGTGGTGGTGGGGTGGATGGAGGGAGTGGCTACTGTAGCAGTAATCATTTGAACATCTGCTGTCATGGTAAATTTATTTACACAGCTGTACTGTGCTCTTCATATTGATCATTGCTGTGATAGCCTACCCTATATGGGTAGATTACCTTAGCTTAAAAGAACTGGGAGGAAGAAGAAGAAGGGTCCAGGAAGCCCTGCAGAATGGTCCTAGCAAAACTTGAACTAGACCTGGAGAAGGAATCTGGCTTGCTATGCTTTGTAAAAGTATGTACAGAGGACCAAGTTGCTACTTCTAGAATACTTCTATAATTCAATCCTTCCCCAGAAATACAGATGAAACCAAGACCTGATAGAATAATGCTTGACCCTGCCTGAAATAGTTTTGTTGCAGTGGGAATAACAAAAGGTAATAGCCCAAGATATCCATTTGAAAATAGTCTGCTTTCTTACCTTAACAAGAAATGAACAACTGAGCGGAACGTCTGAAAAATGTTGTAATGTCAAGATAGTACCTGAACTGTCTGTGGACATCCAAGGTATGAAGTATCATTTCTCCCTTGTGTTGAGGCTCTGGGAATAAAACAGGGATATGTATAGTTTGGCTTTAAGTAATTTTGAATGCTGCTTTAAGCATAAAAGAAGGATTAGTTCTCATGGAAACCCTGTCCTGTGGAAAATGAAATAAGACTGACCTACCATAAGAGCTTACAACTCAGATATTCTTTTTGCGGAAGTCAAAGCAGGGAGTAAAACTCTTTTCCATCTTAAGAACCTCAAGTCAATCAGATGAGCTGATTCATATAGAGCAAGTGTTTACTTCTCTACCACAAAATTAATGTCCCGAGGAGGAGCCACAGGCTTTCTTGGAGGTCTTTGATGTAAAACCCCTTTAAAAATATGTTGACATGGGAATGCCTTGAAAAAAGGGGGATCCATGGGCAGACATGCTGCAATGGCAAACAAATGAACCTTGATAAAGGACTAAGATAGGCAAATGGAAAAGCAACTCACAAATTTTGTAAAACAAGAGAAACACGACTCTGAATGGGTTCTGGTTATGTTTTTGGCACCAACTAGAAAACATTTTTCACTTGTTAATATATAATTTTCTAGTAGAGGGCTTTCTTGCCCCCATTAGTACCTCCTGCACATCCTCATTAAGCAAGTGCCTAAAAGGTACTAAGACTTAAAATCCAGGCAGTCAGTTAAAGTTGTGAAGGGTGGGATGTATAAAATGTCCCTGTTCATTTTTTTTAATAGGAAACATCTTTATTAAATTATCACTTATGACATATGCATTCATACATTTATATAAATGAAAACAAACCATACTGACATATTTTCAGTTGCAAACTTTATACAATAATTTTAATCTATCCAGTCATTGTCAGTCAAATATTACATAGCTCATTCAAGTCCTGCCTTCCCTTAAACCTCATTCCTCCTTCAAAACATTATTCTGCATGTATTGTTGCCACCATTCCTATTTTTTCCATGTAGTTTGTTCCTACCCCTTTTCTAAGGCTCCCCCTCCCAGTTGTTTTAGCTTTGTTACTATAATCACTATTTCTAATACAGTTGGTTTAGACTTAGATTTCTAGTTTCTAGTAAATGCCTTTTTGGCATCCACCAGAATTAAACTCAGCAAGACCTTACTATGTCTAGGCAATTCCAATTCTGTATCACAGACCAAAAAAATAATTTCCTTAGTTACACCAATTTGCTCACCCAGTATTTCTGATAGAGTAGTCTGAAGGGAATTTTTAAAGTCTGCCAGCTCATTACAGTCTGAAAAAATGTTTCCAATTACCTCTTTCATCTCCGTTCTTGTGTGACTAGATCCAGCCTGTGAGAAAACTTGTGGTAATTGCCCCTGGCCAATTCCAAAAGATGGGATAAACACTGTTGCCTGGGGCAGAAGGGAGTCACCACAATGATCTTGAGGGATTCCTTCTGAATCTTCAGAATTCCTGTCCAAGGAAAGGAAAAGGCATCTTATTCCAGGCCTTTTTGCATGAAGTCTTGGAGCAGAATTTTGCCAGCTGATTGTTCATTGGGAAGGCAAAAAGGCCTACTTGAGGAACTCCTCACAGATGGATCAGATATTGGAAGACCCCCAATCTAGTTTTTATTTACAAGGATCTACATTTGTCCTGCCCAGTTTGTCTGCCACACAATTTTACTCTGACAGAATGTAGGAAATAGAGAGAGATTTTGCTGTAAAGCTATATCCCATGATAACATGTTTAGTCTGCAAATGAAGTAAGGCCTGGTTCTGCCTTGCTTTTTATGTACCACATCACGGTGGTATTGTCTGTGATAACTTGAAGTGGCCTTGGATGCCAAAGGTGTCTTGATAAGGGCAACCATCTCCTTTCATTTTAAGTGATTGTGCGTGTCTTTGTTGTCCTCCTTTACATTTATGTGCTCGTGTCTGTGTTTGTTGTCCTCCTTTACATTTATGTGCTTGTGTCTGTCTTTGTTGTCTTCCTTTACATTTATGTGCTTGTGTCTGTCTTTGTTGTCTTCCTTTACATGTATGTGCTTGTGTCTGTCTTTGTTGTCTTCCTTTACATTTATGTGTTTGTGTCTGTCTTTGTTGTCTTCCTTTACATGTATGTGCTTGTGTCTGTCTTTGTTGTCTTCCTTTACATTTATGCGCTTGTGTCTGTCTTTGTTGTCTTCCTTTACATGTATGTGCTTGTGTCTGTCTTTGTTGTCTTCCTTTACATGCATGTGCTTATGTGCCTTTGTCTTCCTTTACATTTATGTGCATCTGTCTTTGTTGTCTTCCTTTACATGTATGTGCTTGTGTCTGTCTTTGTTGTCTTCCTTTACATGCATGTGCTTGTGTGTGTCTTTGTTATCTTCCTTTACATTTATGTGCTTGTGTCTGTGTTTGTTGTTCCAGATATCTTGCATTTTTATCCCCCTAGCAAAGTGCAAGGTAACTGTGGTTATTGACTATTTTGGAGCAGAAGGGGAGAAGGAGAGACCTGGATTCAAGGTACTTGATGTCCCCATCAAGTGATTTTTCTTCTCACACATCACAGAACTGGGATTTGAAAAGATAACAGGTGTTGGTGCTGGGAACAAATAGACTTCAAATAACACTGTATTTTTCTCATGTGGAGTATTTCCAAAGGTATCATTGGAATCACAGATGGCATGAGATTTAGAATCCTGAATTATTCCCTCCCTTACCCATTAAGGGGACCCCAACAGTCACAGAAGACATTGCTAATCCCCCAGTTCATAGTGGCTATATATGCAACACCAAAGGGATTAGGGGAAAACCCTAGAATACATCTAAATGTAGATATTTATTTTTCTGTGGAAGAAAATCACGTACTGAGGTTCTCTTAGAATCTCAGCCTGCATATGAGATGCCTCACCAAAGAGAGAGATTCCTGACACTTTGAAAAAGATTCTGCTTAGATAAGCAAGACATCTAAATATGGAAAAATGTGGATACCATGTAGCCTGCAATGTGTTATAACTTGAGCTAGACACTTTGTGAACACTCTTGGGGCAGTGGGTATACCAAAGTGTAAGACAGAGAATGGATAATGTGATTCATATACATAAAATCTAAAGAAACATATGAATCCTTAATGGATTGGAATGTGAGTGATGATAAGCATCTTTTAATCTATAATTACCAAAAATTCTCAAATGGGGAAGAATGAGTAAGAGATTTTGCTGTGAAAAGATCTTGAACTTGGAAACTACCACAAACTGGTTTAAGAAAAAGCTCCATAACTGATCTGCAGGCATTTTCTTTTTTGGCATCAGAAACATTCTTGAATGAAAACCTCTTTCCCACTAGGAAAAAAGGAACTATTTCTATTACTCCCTTCCTGATAAAGCATGTGTTGTAGGACAGGTTGGAACAGAAGGGTTTGGTCTGGGGATGTGGAATAATTCCAAGTAAAGGAGGGATCTCCTTCCACTGAGCCAGTCGCTGAAACCATTTATCTGAAAACCTGTTGCCACAGTGACAGAAATGGAGAATCTGACTCTCTGGGAGGGATAACAGACTGCCAGGGTGGGAGGTGGGACAAGGCCCCTTACATACTAATGTTTGGGCAGTCTATTCCAGACTGCTCATACATGTCAATCAGAGCGCCTCTTTGGCCCTCTTCAAAAGGAACCTTGATGATTGGATGGGAGATAGGAAATTCACCCCAGAGATCATGTCAGTCGCCCTGTTAGACATGGGTCCAAGGAAGTAAATACTGTGGGAAGAAATAGCCAGAGAATTGTTATGGCTAAGCTTGTATAGGCCCTAGGACCAATAGCCAAGTACCAACCTATGAACTTATAATTCTGACCTTTTTGACTGTTCTTTGCCCGGGGGGGGGGGTTCCTGGTTTTTTTAGGGAACCTCCCCACCATTGCTTTTTTAATGTCTGCTTATCGGCATATTGCTGAGACTGTTTGTTTTATTTTGTTTGTTGCTGCCATTGGACAAGGGAGCAAAATAAACTTTGGAAAATTTACAGAGGGAGGGATAAAAAAATCTGAGAGATTTCCTGTATATCAGCTTAACCATCTCATCACATTTTGATAACCTTTGCAGTAGTGGGACCAAAATCACTATGCAAAGGTGAATTTAAAAGCTCATTTTTACATCCACTAGGAGGTTCTGAGAATGAAGCCATACAAACCTCCTCAACACAGTACCAGTGCCAACCTCACTGGATGTAGTATCTACAGTTATAAACACACTTTAAATGACTAGTGACCTGAAAAATAAAAGAAACCAAATCACACAAAGCAGCTTTTTATCCTCACAGGGAGGAACTACAGATAAAACATTTCTCCTATTTTCACAGTTACTCACAATAAACTTTAACATGTGAGCCTAACAACTCAAAATTATAAAATTAAAGTTGCAGAAGCAAACACTTTTTCCCAAACTTAAAAATTGTTTTACTATCTTTATCAAAAGGGAAAGGATTAGAGTTGAAATGTCTGGCAGAAGCTGGATTAACTAAAGCTATAGCTGCTAGGTCATGTTTGAGAAGAGTATATAAAAACTTAAAAGAATGAGGAACTTTATATATTCTATTTGCATTTTAGGGGGAGTAGGCTATCAGAAAAACGGCAGGCAGTGAGACACACATCTTCCAGAGCTGACAGAACTAGGGAAATGGGTAAAGGTTCTGGAAATGCCTTCTATAACAGCAGATCGTATTTTCCGGGAGACTGAGAAACCTCACTGTTCTCACACTGAATACACTTGCACATTCTGGAAATAGTCTAGGAGAAAGAGAATCATTGATAGGGAGATTCAGGTAACGCGCTCTCCACTGAGTCTGAGTCAGAATTCTGAGGGGGAAAAAGTATCTGTTCCATCACATTCCTCTCTGGATTTAATTTCTTCAATGTCTGTCTTCTTTCGGCTTATCCCGGTTAGGGGTCACCACAGCGGAACTCCGGTCCACTAATGTTTGGTAGTGGATTTTTACATGCCGAGTTACCAGCCCTGACACACAACCTTCAATGAAGGCGTGCCCATTCACGCATGCCTCCACACAGAAGACGCTCTAGCTGAGAATCGAACGCGACAATGTCTTGCTGTGAGGCGACAACGCTACCGCAGCACCACTACTGTTTGCGAAAAGAGGAATCATGTTTTCTTTTACCAGAAACCACCTGATAAGAAAGGTCAATAGCCTGTACAGGACCCTGAGACAGACTTAATAAACTACTCCTGTCCATCGAAACTGGAGCATGAGAAGCTATAAGTTTAGTTTTCAGTTTTTTTGTTTTTTTTTTTTTGTTTGTTTGTTTTTTTTACAGAAAAATTAAGACAAACATTTTTAATGGCAGCAATAGCTTCTTTTGGGGTGGGCGCATTCATAGCTCTCAAATTCATAGCACAAAAAGTCTGGACAAAGCTAAAAATAATGGGGGTACAAAGCCCCAAAAATAGTGACAGATTTTAGATATTGGTCTTATAAACTTATATGAAGGATATGAAGTCTGAAACTAAGCTGGCTGTCATTTTTAGTGAACTAAATCCTCACTGATTTTCCACAAATATCCAGAAAAATCACAAATTTTATGAGGAACAGAGCAAAAATATGAGGCAAAAATCTAGACATTCTGTAAAATCTGGACAGCTGAGAGGTATGGACACAACATTTTGATTAAGCAGGGGCATTTTCCCTACCACTTCATGCAAAACCAACAAAAGTGGCTCTCCCTTTCTCAGTATGGAGACCCCAATAGCTGCAGAGTACATTGTTGTTAACCCCAAGGAAAAAGGAAAGTGGTCTGAGGAACCAGCTTGGCCACGGCAGACACTCTCACCTGCATCTGAAGCAAATTACTATCTTGCTGTAGGGGCAAACACCTTTACTGAATTATCACTTAAGACATGAGCAAAGATAACATTTATATAAAAGAAAACAAACCATGCCAATAACTTCTATTACCTAAGAAATGTGAGTAATGATTTATGAGATAGAACAACATATTTATTGGCAATTACTCAGATAAAATTGTGTCCCTGAGTAGCAATAAACACTCCAAAGTATTGTTTCTTTGTGGTCAAAATACCACACCACTCATGCACTGGTATATTATAATCACTTGAAGTTGCTGCTTCACAATAACAAAAAAAGATCTGGTTTCCTGATAGGATGAATTTGCACAGAAATAACTCTTGCTACAATAAAAAATCTAAATTTGGCACCAATCTCCCTCATAGGACCCACTGTTGTTATAGCTTAAAGCAATTAAACTGGCTTGAACTGCACATCTACCATCTACAATACACCAAAGGTTTTAAAAATCCTGGATGTTATATTTGCTCTAATAGCAGCTGAAAGCCCTCCGGGTGTAGCATCTCTAGTAAGTGTCTCTGGACTAGCTGATAGTTTTTTTTTTTTAGCTAAGTTCTATCTGGAAGGTGTAGCCCCGATCTGTTCACTTCGCTCACTTCGCTCCACTCCCACCCCCATTTCCACCCATCCTCCATATCATTACCTTTATACCTATCCATACAACCACACCCCCTCACTTCCCCCAAATCCCCACCCCTCTACTTCCTGTTGTCATACTACCTCCCTTCTTTGCTCCTCCCCACACTTACCTACTATCCACTATCAAAGACTGTTATACCTTACTCCCACCCCTTCCTCTCATCCTCTGTTCTACATCCCATAAAGTGACACGTCTCTTACAACTCAAACTATACTCTTACCTTCTCTACTCCTTATACTCTATCACCTCACCTCCTATCACTCACAATTACCTACTCCCTATTTCCATCCCTCAAACACCACTCCTAACTCAAGTACTACATCACAACCCTATCTACTAATTTGTCCCTCCATCCTTCCCCCACCACCCCATTCCTAAAATAAAAATATCTCCCCCTCCCCTTTAAAACAAAAGCAAACAAAGTATATTTACTCAAATTAAAACCCTATTACAAACCTCTACTTCTATCTGGTGACATTCATCCTAACCCAGGCCCTACAGACACTACCCTGAACAATACCCCCCCCCCCCGTGTATCTAAACCTGCCAACCCCTACAACCCACAAAAACAAGCACGATTCTGCTCTATCAATGTCAGGAGCCTTGTAAGAACTCCATGTTTGGATAGCTAACTATACTCCTGACATAGTTACCCTAACTGAAACATGGTTAAAACCACACCATCTGGACAGTGAAATCATCCCTCCTGGCTATAATATCCTTAGATTAGATCGACCTAGAAGAAAAGGAGGAGGAGTCTCCATACTCTACTCCAATTGTCCCTTCCAAATCAGTCCCACACTAGACTTACCCTCCTTCTCACCAGCTGAACTCCTACTGACCAACTTCAAACTTAACAGTTTCAACACCATAACTGTTGTTTCAGCAATCTATGTTCCCCCTGGTGATAATATTAACATACTTGAGAACATCCTATCTCACCTCTCACATACCATCCACAATGAAATAATTATACTGGGAGATGTAAATATTGATTGGCTTACAATACAAGCTCGCAACACTACCTCCTATATAAACCTACATGGGTTTGAGCAGCTAATCACAGCCGCAACCTACATTAATAAATCTCACCTACCTAGCTCTCTTCTTGACTGGATATTGGTCTCCCACTCTCAAAACTATCATAACTCCCAAACCATTCCAAATGCCCTCAGCGACCACTGCCCTATAACAGTTACCAGACATACTCCCCACCTTACCAAACCTAACAAATTTATTACCACCCACTCACTTTCTCATTTCTGTCCTAACTCCTTTATTCACCAACTCTCCAAAATTAACTGGTCTAATCTCACCACTCTTCCTTTAGATCAAGCTGTCCACTCATTCAACACTACATTCCTAAACATTCTTAACTCGCTTGCTTCTCTTTGCACAATTAGAATCAAATCTAATACTGCTCCGTGGCTCACTAAATCTACCAGAACCCTCATGAAAGACCGGGATAGGAGTTGGAAAATGTGGACTAAAACTAGGACCCCTTTTCTTTTTCAGAAATATAAAAAACTCAGAAATAAAATTAAAAAAAAATCATCCATTATGACAAAATAAACTTCTATGCGAATCCTCCCTCTACTCTTAAATCAGACCCAAAGAAATTCTGGAGCTCTATTAAACAGACTCTTCATCCAGGAAACCCTTCCTCTCCTAAGCCATGTCCCAATGCAACACCTGAAGACATAGCCAACAAATTTAGCAATCATTTTATAAACTCAATA
Organism: Protopterus annectens; assembly: GCF_019279795.1. NCBI lineage: Eukaryota > Metazoa > Chordata > Ceratodontiformes > Protopteridae > Protopterus > Protopterus annectens. Next base: position 519,867,819 of record NC_056728.1, on the reverse strand, counting down.
ACCTCCATAATAAATTCTCCCCCACCAGAAACAACACTAGCACCCCCACAGACTCTATACCTCTTCCAAACCCTCCTAACTCCTCCTATATAAAAGCAGTATCAACTATGTAAAGACATTACTCTCTAAACTTAAACCTTGCTTCCCATCTGTTGACAAGCTAGCCTCTTACTTCCTGAAGATTGCCTCTGAACCTCTTGCCTATCCTGTATCCATCTTAATCAACCAATCCATTTCTGAATCCTATGTCCCCACTGTATGGAAGAATTTCTTTACTCTACCCATTCACAAAGGGGGCAACTCCTCAGACATATCCAACTTCAGACCAATTGCCATACTCTCTCCACTCTCAAAAATGCTAGAGAAATGCATTCACAAGCAGGTAATGCATTACCTTCACTAGGAAAACCTTCTCAGGCTGACACAGCATGGTTTCCATCCCAACCATAGTACAACTACTACACTCATATCATTCATCAACATAGTCTCCCTAGCTTGTGATAACAACAAACTTGTCTCATGCCTATTCCTTGATCTTTCTAAAGCCTTTGACACTGTCTCTCACCCACTCCTTCTAGATAAACTCACTAACTTACATTTCTCTCCACCTACTATCTCCTGGTTCTCCAGCTATCTCTCTAGCTGCCAGCAATCAGTTAAATGGCTCTCTGCACTATCCTCCCCTCTCACTGTACAAATCGGAGTCCCCCAAGGGTCCATACTTGGACCACTACTCTTTAATATTTTCACCAACTTGCTCTACTCCTCTTGTCCCCAGTAATCTCTTGTGCAATATGCTGATGACTCAACTGTTATAACCATTGCTGACAACCCAACTGACCGCCACTCAACTACCCAGGCATCCTTCCTCACCATTGAGACTTGCCTTAGTGATAACAAACTAATACTTAATCCAAAAAAAACTAAGCTCCTACTCTTCCTCCCTTAAAACATCACCACACTCAAAAGTATGTTTACCATCTTATCCTGCAACAACACTATCATCTCAGCTGAATCTAATACTAAATTGCTAGGTGTTACAATAGATGATCAGCTTAAGTTTGATCTCCATATTACTAACTCGGTAAAAAGAACTCATCAGGAACTTGGACACCTTTTCTGTAGCAAGAAATACTTAACTAACACTGCCCGAATAACTCTCTTCCAGGCTTTATTACTCCCAGCAGTCCTGTACAGCTGCCACATATTCACAAACCTAAATTCTACACATTTCCAAGCTTGAAACTACCTATAATAAGATTGCCAGATTTTCAGCTAACCAAACCTACAAGTCACACCACTGCTTAGCACTACAGTAACTAGACTGGTTAGAATTCCCTCAGCTGCTCCAACTATACAAACTACAAACCATTCACTCTATCCTCTATCTTCCCTTCTTCTTCCCCAGCCTCTCCACTATCATATCCAAATATTCCCCTGCTAGGATGCTACGCAGCTCAAATCAAAAATTATTAGACATCTACAAACCCAAAACCAAAATAGGCTGCCTTCTCTATAAATGTAACCGAGCTACATTCTGGAACCAACTCCCCATGGAAATAAAATCCCTCCAGCATAACAAAAGTTTCAAATTAGCCACAAATAAATACCTAAAAACAAAGTGGTCTTGCCACTGTAGCCAACCACCTTGAAACCACCATCCTTTCACCTATTTCACCACCTCACTCTTAATGTATCTCTAACACTATTCCCCTGCCTTTTCTACATCTTCCCTTCCTCTGTCTCCAACCACTCTTAATTCTTACAGTCCCAAAATGACCTGCCTGTCTAGTCTGTCTCCTATACTCTACCTCTCCTACATCTCCTACTAGCCATTCTTACTTTCCTTTCTTGTTTCCAAACTCCTATACAACTAGATCCTACCCACTTTAAATAAGCATCTGCCTATTAACTCATTTTGCTCTAAGCAGCTTAAATAATATTGTAACTAGTCACATTTTCTTCTGCTAATTGTTTAAAACCTTGTTTGTAACAACTCACACACTTGTCTGCCAATCGTTAATACTCTGTATAATTTAATTTTTGAGGAGCTTTTTTTCTCTCCAGGTCTCTGCTTGTAAGATCCTATAGCTGATTGTTACTACTATGTTACTAAAATTTAATAAATTATTTTCTAGTCCTGAGGAGCTTTTCTCCCCGGCTCTCTGCTGAAAATGAGACAAAAGTTCAGCCAGACTAACCCGGTTAACAAATGTAAAATAAAATAATAAATAAATAAATGCCCACAACTAACTACAGCAAACAAACTCATTTATCAGCCAGAAAAATGCCCCGCACTACAAAACTTATTACTGCCCTACTGTTCAGCAAGGGACCTCCATTCTAATAATGGATTCTTATTACTTACAAATGATTTATTTATTTATTTTCACTTGTTAACCGGGTAGTGTTCAACTGGGCCAGTAGCCCATTTTCAGCAGAGATCTGGGGAGAAAAGCTCCAAAGAAGATTACATAGTTTTTACATTTGACATATGACTGCTACAATGATTAAAGTACATAAAGTAATACAAATAGAAATTCAATTACAAGGTTCTTAACATGGTTTCTAAAAGAAAGTAAACAATGGTAGTCATATCAAACAATATAAGCAGTTGTACCATACATGTTAAAAATATATTTTTTTTTAGGATAACATAACACGATCTGAGAGTAAGAAGGCTTAAATAGCCAAGAGATATTGAGAAAGGGTGGTGTAATGAAAGGAGTTAGACATATATGGGTTAAAGTATTTAGCCTGGGTGAGAACAAGAGCAAAGCCTGTGATTAGAGAAATATTCCTTTAGGGTAGGTTTAGATGTATGTGTATCACTGATGGACAGAATATGCTGTGGTAGAGAATTTCATTGTTTGGCAATAATATGGGAGCACAAGGAGATGCCATGAGAGTTTTGTGCTTTAATAACCTTCAACAATATTTTGTCAGCAGACCTAAGGGATGTTAGGTTACTGTAGGGTTGGACAAGATCAGATAGTGCTGGGCAGATGTCATGTTTGTATAAGACTGTATGAGCAGTTAGTAGCTGAGTCAGGGTAAGGAGATGAGGGAGCTGTAGCCATTTTAACTGAATTAATGCAGTACAATGGTGAGATCTTTGAGACTGATTAGTAGCAAATTTGGCAATTTTGTTATAGCAAGATTCAAGACTATTTAGGTCAGATGTGCGAAGATTTGAGAGCAGTATAGAAGGGAAGATAATAGATGGGTTTGAGCTGTTGCGAGTCTGGCATGGTCAGTGACATACGTTTTAGCCCTATAGAGTGAACCCAGTTTTACATGAACCTTTTTACTAGTTAGTACAAGGTGTTTATCAAACTTAAGTCCACTATCTATTGTGACACCAGGAAGTTTTGTATGTTCAACAGGCTCTATTTTTGTGCCATTGAAAGAGGAAATATAGATAGGAGGTAGACTGTTAGTTGTTGGGGTATGATTGAAGACCATAAGCTTGTTTTTTGGTGGGGTTAAGTATAAGTTGATGGACTGTTAGGTAATTTTCAATATTGTGGAAGGCTGCCTGAGTTTTTTCTTGGAGTTCTTTGATAGTGGGGGCGGAGCAGATTAGGGAAGCATCATCAACATATTGTACAATTGAGGCTGGGTTAGCTGTGGTGTTAAGGTCATTAGTAAAAATTGTGAAGAGAAGTAGGCTGAGGACTGAATCTTGTGGGACTACAACAGTTATAGGGAGCTGGGGGGAGAGTTTATTGTCTCATAAAGTGGCTTGTTTCCTATCAGACAGGTAGCTATGAAACCACTTTAGAGCCTCAGGGCTAAAGTGATAGGAAGCTAGTTTGTTAAGAAGTAAGAAGAGAAATAAGTTAAATAATGGTGAAGGAGACTCATTCTACTCCCAATACATTACACATACTGGCATACACACACTAGCGCACACTCACATACACACGCTCTCGCGGACCCACACACACACACACACACACACACATATATATATATATATATATATATATATATATATATATATATATATATATATATATATATATATATATATATATATATATATATATATATATATACAGGTACTCATGCACTCTCATTCAGACACACCCGTATATACACACGTGCACTCCAATAAAGTCACATGCATGCTTTTGCGAACACTGACATACATGCACTCGCGGACACTGGCAGACAACTGGACACACACACACACACACACACACACACACACACACGCTTTCTGTTTTTCTAATGTCCCATTTTTCTTTTTTCTGACATAACTTTGTAAAACTAAAAAACACTCCTGGTATGGACATGATACAACTAAGGAGCAAACTTATGGTCCGTACAATAAAAGAATCAAATGGACAAATTGATAAGGTACAAACAAGTAACTTAGATTCATATGTAGTCAACTTGTCAGGTTATAATTTTGATGATATTGAAATGTCTGCGTTATAAAAGGTTTTGAAATTTATACCCTCAGCCTTACCTAGACTATATGAATTAAAATGTGATGTCTTTAAATTAGTACACAAAATGTATGTAAAAGAATATTTTTTCAGTTTGAATAAAATGGAAAGTAATGTGCTAGATGATGTTATGGACTCTTCCACTGATAATAGTTTCTATTCATGTGAGTCGGACATGGACAGTAATGCATATAGTAAACTAGATACGAGTAAAATAAAGGCTAAAAGTACTTTTATGCCTCCATTTAGAAATGAATGCTTTCAACGGTTTCATACCACATGCTAATTTAATACTTGAAAAGGAATTGTATGATTTAACAAACAAGTAAAAACATATAATCTATCTAAACAAGAATGGTTAGCTTTAAAGCATCTTAGTGACAATAGCCACTTAGTTTTTAAACCAGACAAGGGGGGAAAACTGGTTGTTATGAAAAATTCCGATTACCTTAGTATGTGTATGGAACATTTAGCAAATAAAGATGTTTATAGTTAAGTGAATGAAGAGATTTATTTGCAAGCCACTAGAGAATATGGACAATTATTGAATAAAGGGGTCCGTTTTAATTATTTTTCTAAATTGGATATGGAGGATAAATTCTCTAGTAAAGACAGTACTATGGCTAGATTTTATTGTGTTCCAAAAATACACAAAAATATGCCACACACCCCAGGTCGACCTATAGTTTCAGCTAGTGGCTATTTTACACATAATTTGGGGTGTTTTTTTACATGAATGTTTATTAAAAGAAGTACTTAAATTACCTTCATATATTAAGGATTCATTTGATTTGTTAAAAAAACTGGAAGTCATACACTGGGAATCAGAAATATATTTCTTAGTACTGGATGTAGCTAGTTTGTATACTAGCATACAGCATACATTTGGCATGGAGGCTTTGAGTTATTTCATGGGAGATAGCCGTAAAGCACACTATATAAAAGAGTTAGTATATTTTTGCTTAACAAATAACATCTTTGAATTTGATGGCACTTTATATAAACAGTTACAAGGAACAGCTATGGGGGCTTCTTTTGCCCCCATGTACGCAAATTTGTTCATGGGTTTAGTGGAATATAATCATATATATCAAGAGTAAATTCTATAGAAGCTTTGTAAAGGGTTACTTTAGATTTATAGACAACCTGATATTTATTTATAAAGGAGGCAGAAATGAAGTAAATTCATTTATTAATTATTTAAATGACAACAGGTTCCATATTAAATATGATGGACTACAAGAGGGCATAAAGGAGAATTATTTAGATATGACTTTGGAAGGTTTATTGAATGGTAAAATAAACACACAGATTTATAGAAAATTTGAACAGTCCAGTTGTTACACGCTTCAAGTTGTCATCCCTTACACACTTTAAGAGCTATTCCATATGGAGAAATTTTAAGAATTAACAGATTATGCAGTAATATGCATTTTGCAAAACGTGAAGCTGAAAAAGTGATAGATATGTTTATAAGCAGAGGATATGAAGAAAAAATTGTTAGGGACAGGTATATGAAAATATTTGAACATAATAGGAGATTTACAAATAATAGTCAAAGTAATTATTTTGCAGCTAAGGAAAAGGAATGGGATTTGGAACAAAATATTATTTTTGTTTCCAAATATACATTATTTTCAAAAAAGCTGCAAGGATTGTTAGAGGATTTGGGGAATATCATTAAAAGTGAAGTTCTTTCACTTGCAGAAATGATGCTTAAATTTTCTTACCAAAGAGGGAGAAATTTAAAGGACTTCTTGGTACATAGTATGTACAAAAGACCTATAGAAACAGTAACACGCATAACATCAAAGATTGGCACTGTACCCTGTGGTAAGTGTACAATATGTCAGCATATAGTAGGTACATTTATAAAATCAATGGAAAATTATTTCACATAAAAGGGAATTATACTTGCAAAAGTGCAAGTGTAGTGTATGCTATTAAATGTTCTTGCAAGAGTTTCTATATTGGAGAAACTAAGAAAAGTTTGGGCGAAAGAGTAAAAGAGCATGTTAGAGATGTTAGAAATAAAATAATAAGCCCTGTAGCAGAGCATTTTAATAAGAAACATGGCAGAGATGTTAGTAATTTGCAGGTTTTGAGTCTTGGAACAAATACATTTTAGTTTTCTGACTGAAGAAATAAAAAAAAATTTACTCAGAAAAAAGAATCAATTTTTATATTAAAATGTAATACATTACAACCAGTAGGATTGAACAAAGAGTGTCACTGGAGAAGTTTTAGATGAAATTGTATAGTTGAATCATAAAGTTTTTACTTAATTATTTTTTTAATATGGGTGTAATTGATTAATTGATTTTAGTGTTTTTGTATATAAGATGAGTTTTTAAGTATTCATTACTCTGTAAAGGCTGTAGAAGCCGAGGGGGTAAGAGGATATTTTGTTGATGTGTGTTGTTTTTACAAGACAGACTGTTTTGCTATTTCGCACTTTTTCACTGTTCTTATATTTATGGAGAATTAATGCTGCTATCCAGTGTGTTTTATTGATGAAATTTGCCTGCTGCTATTTGCTATTGAGAATATCTGCTGCTAAATAAACAGACTTGGGGTCCAGTCCAAGGACTTAATAGTCTTTGGTCTATGTGGTTCGTTTTGATTGTTATTCAAGTGGTTCACAAAATAACAGGATTTGTGTTAGCGTGCATTTTTTGAAGTAAATGACGTCTGAAACTCAAATGCATGTCATAATTTAGGAATTTCAATCCTCCTTGATTTGCCAGAAAACCGCAAATTTTATGAGGAGAACAGACCAAAAGTATGAAGCAAAAATCTGGAAATTCTGCAAAAAAATGTACAGTTGAGAGGTATGCATGCTTTAAAGTTAAAAAAAAAATAATATTCTCTGGAACAACCTCCCTTATGTAGGAGTCTAATTCTGAACCCTCTATACACACTCATGCATGCCCACATATACTCACACATACTGGCATACACGCACTAGCGCACACTCACATACACGCGCTAGCGGACACACACATACGGCAGATAGCCTAGTACTTACCTATGAACCTATATATACAGGTACTCATGCACTCGCATTCAGACACACCCGTATATAAACACGTGCACTCGGGTAAAGTCACATGCATGCTTTTGTGAACACTGGCATACATGCACTCAAGGACACTGGCAGACAACCGGACCCACGCGCGCGTGCGAACACACACACACACACACACACACACACACACACACACACACACACACACACTTTCTGTTTTTCTGATGTCCGTTTTTCTGTTTTTCTGACATAACTTTGTTTATTAAAAAAAACACATCTGAGTCTGTATCTGGGGGTACAGTTCATGACTTTATTTATAGTGGGGGGTGGGGTGGCGCTCGTCCCCCCGCCTTATGGTCCCGGTGCCCTTGACAACAAAGTAAGAAAATGACTTATTGATGGCCCTGGGAATAAATTGTTTCGTAAAAGAAAAAAGCAACATTTAAATGAATAGTAAATGACTTCACTTACATATTATCTGTATTGTAGTATTATGTTTGACATTAAATAAATCGTAAATAAGTGTGTTGGGGAAAAATAGTGTTATGTTACAGCGGGCATTGTATCTCAGGGATGCCATTACTGTTTATTGTTTGTGTGTATATTGTTTACTTTTTCAGAGCTCCATTCACAGTTATATACCCAGACATCCATAATTTCTGTAGACCATAAGTTTTTTTCTTCTTCGGAATGCAGTAAAAATGTTTCTGTTGAAGTACGTCGGTGCATTCGACACGACATGAAATCCTTGTGACTCTTGAGTCCAGATGCTGTTACAACAGCTACTCCCAGACCTGCTAGGTGGAGCACCTCTCCATGAAGTGGAAATATCCAGTTCCAGGTTTTCAGGTCTGCTCGTCTCCTTAGATCTCTGCCTCCGTTTCTTTCTCAGTTACTGGCTGCTTCTCCCTGTACACTACCACACATATTAGAAATTGGTTTGTCATTTTCAAGAGCGGTCTGTAAGCAAACATTTTTTTTTACTGAGGGTCCTCCTTCCCCTACCCGCTGGGGTGCTCCAATCACATCGTATGTAGATAGACATAGACCGAAAAATCTTGGATATACGGCCGGATCAGCTGCTTACCCCTTTCCCCATTTTACTGAAAATTTACACCGGAGCCTGTAAAGGACACAAGCTGCAGCATTTACGTGCTTTTCTCGTTTGGTTAACGGATGCAAAACATACCTCTCGTTGGATATAACAGGATCCCTTAGTCCCCTGTGGCGTGGTGGTGGTGGTGCTGAAAGGGCGCAGATGTGAAGTGGACTGCATTTGTTGCTTTGGTGCTGGTCCGTTTAGGTGCAAAGGAAACATATTTGCTGTAACAGCCAGTGGCTCTTACCTACCTTTTTATAATTTTTGTACCTTATCCATACGGTGCCAGTCTAAGGTGTTGTTACTGCCTGCAGGGAGCGGGCTTGGTGTGCTGAAAGGAAATGGCTATGAAAGAAGGCAAATAAGCAATAGGAGCGAGGTGAATCCAAGAGGCACTTTCGGTTTTTGGGCGTGCGTGGCTGTCTCCCCGGGCTGGAGTGTGGATTTTAGGGGGCTTTCGCTACGTCGTTCTGGAAATGTGGGTGAGCTACTACATGGCTGCTGCTTGACCACTGGCCAGCGGGTCCCTGCTGCACGGCGTGGCCGCCGCTTGCTTCAGCAGCTCCCGGTGGGCTCGCCCGGGATTTAAGGGCAGCTGCCAGCAAGTGCGTGTACGAGTAGGAGGTAAGGGCAGAAATGTTTACCAGATATTTGCTTGTTGTGTGCTTCTATTTACAAAAATGTTGGGTACGGAGAAATTAAACCAATTACTCAAGGGTACAAGGGAAGGTGATAATGCTTTGTTGGTGTAGAAGTGTGTGCTTCACAATGTTTTGCAGGTTGAAATGCCAGTGATGAAGAGAATGGCTGCGCCAGCAGGAGTGGTGGCGCGGTGCCGTCTGTGGAGGGGACAGGGCTTGGTGGTGAATGAATGATGCTGTCCACAATCCGTATATTTCTACAATATTTATGTGTTCCAGGTGGTAATTCAGCTCTCCTCAATGTGCATGATTGTGTGTCTCTGTGTTTATGTCTGTCTGCATACAGACATACAGCAATTTGTACATACATCTATACATATTTAAGGACCGGGGTCATCGTTTGGTGCAGGATTTCTACGCTTCTAAAAGGGGGGGGGGGTACATTCTTAGATTGTACTGTTGTGTTTTGGGGTAACGACTAACAAAGCGCAGAGAAGCCCACTTGCTGTTGCACAGCCGTCATTTTCTTTATTTAGGTTTGTGTACTAAGCGTTATGTGTAGGGATGTCTTCAACAGATCGGTTTAAACGTGTAGGTTATAGTATGGGAACCAAACATTTACACCCTTTGCGCTCATTTTCACAAATAAACGCACACAAATGTAAAAAAAAATGTTATTCTCAGTTATATGAGGCAGCATGAATGTCCTGACATAACCAAGAGTGAGCACCCAGTGTACTCTTTCCTGACGCTACTTGTACTCTTTAAGTAAATGCAGCAGCAGTCCTCCCATTCCATCCTGTAACTTAACAGTGAAATAACACACAGTATCTTACAGGCTGTAAGATACTGTAAGTGTGTGTTATTTCACTGTAAGTTTACAGTTCTGAAAACAAATCGTATATATGAACACGGTTTAAGTACCAGCTGCTGCTAAGTACCTAATATCGGGTTTCTTGTGCACTAGGAATGCTTTAAACTGCTACTTCCGTCGGCCGCACGTTGCTAGGATGTTAGTACTAGAGGGGTCGGAACTGTCACCAGGTTATGGAGGAGCAATGGGGCCACACATTTTATGAGATGCTTTGTATTCGTATTTTGATGTACAGGGGTTAGCTTTCACACTTAATTTGCTTTCCTCACAGCGTTTTGCGCCTTTTGTAAAATGTAGTCTGGATCTGCATGGAAGACTGGGTACAGATGAAGCACGGTGTTCAGTTGTATGGATTTTTAAAATTGTTGCAGATGTGAATCTTGTCGTATGGTGCTGATGTTGCTAAAATGTAATTTTATCAAGGAGACATTTTATTTTTCTGTTATGTTTGCCTTCCAAGACCTAACTAGATTCATAAAGTTTTTATCAATTCTCAATGGCCATTGTACCACGAGTGTTTTTAAAGACTCAGAGCGATCTTGCTTTTGTCAGTCTATGTCTCACACAAAGTGCAATTTAAATGTGTAGGTTGACATTTTTTTATAACTGGAAACTTTCGTATTTATAGTGTCATATTAGATTTACGTTGTAATCGGAAACCTCATGCTAATTAACAAGGGTGGGATCCGACGTGATTATGCCTAGTACTGTGCATTTTAAAGGCTTCTGTCAAAACATATTATATTTTAATTAGCATAATGGTTCTTGTCTAGCCAGCTACATTAGATGTAGGCCCCTAAACTTGCATTATTTATGACAAAGACAGGCATACAACCTGTTCCCAGATCAGACGAGTAAATTGTCTAGAAACATTCCCATTCTGCTTTTAATTTTGTGTGCCTTTGGAGAATATTTACTAAGGAGGGACAGTCATGAGTACATGTGTGGTTTGTGTATTTTATGTAAGGAAGGCCATGTACCTTGGGAGGAGGAAACCTAGACTCTAAATGGATTGTTTTTATGGATATAGCCTCACATAAATGAGTAGTCTGAAAACAAAGCTTTGGTGTTGGGAGGTGTTGCTGTCACAACTTTGCTTACATTCCTTTGATATTTCTTTGATAGAAAGTCTACTTCTTGCCCCCTGAAAATGTAAAAATGTTACAGGTTGAGTCTTGATGAAGGGCTCCTGCAGCCTGAATAATCAAGCCAGCTGTATTGTAAATATTTGTTGGTCCAGTAAAACATATTGTAGCACAGATGTTCATAGGATCATCACTTGTTTCCTACTATTTTTTTTTGTAAGTGGACCAGCATTTTTTTCATTTTTTTTAATTTTGTATTGGATTACTTCTTTCTGTGAAATTTAAATTTTGGTCAGCAAAACTTGTCATAGTATTTTTCAGCCAGATTATTTGCATCTAATATTTCTTATATTTTATTTCATTCTGTATTTAGAATGGATGATTGTTGAATTGCTGGTTGCTTCTTGAAATGTTATAGACCTAAAATTAATTCACATTAAACTTATCGGCAGTGTCTGACTGTATATTGTTATTCAGTTATTGTTTATTCCTCTTATTTTAGATAAAAGGATAGCTAAATCATATGTTATATAGACTGTATTACAAGGGGTTTTCCCACCAAAGGAACTTTGTTTGAATTGCTTTTCTAAATATGCCAGAAATATTGTAGATTAAGGTTTAGACTTTTTCTTACAGTGTGTATCATAGTCACCTTAGCAGCATCAGACTCCATCTTAATGCACAGTAATATTTTAGCCTTGTTCACCTTTCTATAGGTGTGATCAACATAATGCCTCCAAGCAGAGATGTGTTTGTTTAATGTAAGGGACATAGAGTGAAGTGATTGATTTGATCTTACTGCTATGTATGTGTGTGCGTGTGTGCACAAATAAACAACATAGACTGTAATAGGCAGTAAGTCTTGCAAGGTGGCACAATATGATGGTGCAGTGGATAGTGGAGAAGTTCATTGTGCTGCTAGTTTTGTTTTCCTTGCCTTTCAACAGCACCCTTTTCCAGCAGCATGCAAGTCCTCCTTGATCTTGTAATAGAACAAATCTGAACCATCTGACCTTCTGGCTGTTTTTAAATTGTCAAATATTCTTTCAGCCTGTTAATTTTTGTCATATCACTAATACTTAATTTATGTTTTGCATTTTCTTTACACACATGGACAAATTTTATTTATGACAGCTGTAGTTTTATGAAGAACATGTGAAGGGCATTTGAATGCATGACTAGGTCATTGGTCAAGGCCTGTAATAACAATTTATTAGACTTAATGTGTAATTATGGACCATCACTTGCCACATGGATATGATTTTATGCTGGATGTGCATTAACACTGGTGAAACAGGTACATTTCCTTACCTCAGCTTTAAAAATCAAGGGGTTATTGTAGGAAATATAAATACAAAGCAGGTGCTGTCTTCTTTTTCAGTATGTTATCAAAGTTCTTTGCAGCCCCACCGATTTGCAGGCCTGTACCTCAAAAATTATCAGTTTATATATGTCACAGGGATAGTTTGATAGGAGTGGTTTCATAAAATGTATCTTGATTCTGTCCTTTTAGCTTTTGAGGTAATTTAAGTTTGCTGTCTTCCAGGAAATTAATTATTTCCTTGCCCTTAACCTACGATTTTTGCACATTTTATTTATTATTTATTTCCAGTTTGATGACCAGAGAAGCCCACTGGGCCAAGCAGAGCCCATTTTCAGTGGAGGCCCGGGGAGAATAGCTCCAAAATCAGTTAACAGAATATAACATAAGTAAAGTATGGAATATACATTATACAAAAGCATAAATATACAATTTAATATGCAAATGCAAAATCAGGGAGTATATGTTTAAATAAAGTCAAAACTAATACAGCTAATATAATTACAAGTACAAGTCAAAGTGTTTATACAAGTTTAGTGTTTATTCTAAGAATAATGTTAGTGAAAGGAGGTTTGAAAGAGTCAACAGTATAATTTAGGTGGGAGGGGTGCAGGAGCAGTCCCAGTATAAGGTAAGGTAAGAATGGAGGAGAAATTTGAAATTAGAGTGGTTGTGAGTACAGTGGAGGGAGGGGGAGAGAATTCCATAGTTTAGCTAAGGAGTGTGATAGAAATAATTGGCCAGTAGGGTCAAGGGATTTATAGATTTTAAGGAGGTTTTGGTTTTCAGATCTAAGAGTACGACTGGGGAGGTAAGGGGTTAAGACAGATGAAAAAGAGAGGTAGATGGAGGGTTGTAATATGAGTTTGTGAGCAGTGGTGAGTTGTAGGAATTTCAGGTAATTAGGAAGCTTTAGCCAGTTTAGGGAGTGGAGGGATAGGCAGTGATGGCTGGAGTATTTGGACCCTGTAGCAAATTTACAGACTTTGTTATAGCAGGTAGGAGGAGGAGCTTAGAGTATGTCTGGCAGAAGCAATTAGATAGCTATTTTGTCTGTACAGCAGACCTAGTTTTTGGTGATTTTTTATATATTATTTTGGATGTGGATACCGAATTTTAAATGCTCATCAGTGGTGAATCTGAGCAGTTTGGTGTGACTTACAGTATCAATTAGAGTGTTGTTGTGGCTTTTTATTTTAAAGGAGCTTTTGCCTATGGTGAAATTTGTCAAAGGAGAGAATATCATGATTTTTGTTTTGTTAGCATTGAGAGCGGGATGGTTGTTTAGCATCCAAGTTTCGGTGTTGAAAAAGGCTGTTTGGGTTTTCTGATGGAGTTCGGAAGGACAGTTTGCTGTACAGATGATTGTGAAGTCATCAGCATACTGGATCAGTGTAGCATTATCTATGGATTTCTGAAAGTTATTAATGAAATTATTGAAAAGTAAGGGGCCAAGATATTTATGTATTTATTTATTTGCTTGTTCAGGTGCTCCCCAGATGGAGACTTTCTTCAGTGTTATTCAGATAGTGTAAACCCAAACTTTTCAAAATGTAGAAGCAGAGATGAAGTCAAGCATTGATTTTAATGGTTAAATCTGTAATATTCAGTGCTCTAGAAGAGTTCATGCAAACTCCAGTTAGACATAAATTACAGTCAAGTATCTTAAGTAGCCATAGGTACCAGTATTCTTCTTCTTATTTCGGTTTCTTCCCAGTTAGGGGTCACCACAGTGGATAACCTGTCCGCTCATGATTGGCAGTGGAACATTAATCAAGTTCCTGTTGATGTCTCAGTTCTGATGGGGCTACCTGATGTCTTTTGTAGAATGCATTCAGATTCTAAAAGTTTCGTGGTATCGCAGGCCTGTGATGAGTGTAGGAAGTGTGTGCACAGCTTGATGTAAAAAAGAACTGCTGTTCTAGAATTTTTTAATGCGATTCTATGAGTGACCTTTGAAAGACAGCTGAGTGTCAGTATTAGAGACCATAAACACGTGTCTCATTTGACAAGTATCATTAGTGCTGATGAGAATTCACCTTCATTATTACCTAGCTGAATGGCATAGTGGTTTATTACACTAGACCTTAAAAATTCTAATTCTTGTATCTGTGTTGTTGAACGTTTAACTATTTGTTTTATATATATATTTATCTAGGTAGTAAAGTATAAACATGTGATCTGTCCTATACATAAATGTATCAATCAATGTCTTCTGGCTGAAGTCTGCATGTCTTCTTGTGACCATGTAACTTTTCAGTGGGGGAGAGTGGTCTGATTTTCTCCTACATCCCAAGGACAGGTGGGAAAGTGAAATGGTGCTACTCAAATAGTTGTGTGTATTATATGTGTGTGTGTGTGTGTGTGTGTGTGTGTGTGTGTGTGTGTGTGTGTGTGTGAGTGTGTATGTATGTCCTGTGATGGGCATCTCTGAATGCCCATACGAGAGGGCCCACTCTGCTTGCTACCAGTAGAATTTGATCTTATAATACTTCAGTTTAATAGTATTATATTATTATGTTACTTAATATCTTTTTCTTATGTAATTAGCACAAAATTAACTAGTGACACTTCGCACATTTCAGAGTCAAAATGGGCCAAGTGCAAATTGGTAACAGGTTCTTTCTCAGACACTAACTGACAAAGCTGAGGGGATGTAAAGCTATAAGAAAAAAATATATATATTGATTGCTTCCTTTTCGGATGTGTTGTTATGTTGCATGGTTTTCCCAAGTTAACAAATACTGAGCTTACTAGATGTTTTTACTTACTTTCTCAGCTCCATAGGTGTGTGTGTGTGTGTGTGTGTGTGTGTGTGTGTGTGTGTGTTTGTGTTATATATATATATATATATATATATATATATATATATATATATATATATATATATATATATATATATATATATATGTAAATATATATATATAAATATAAATATATATATATATATATATATATATATATATATATATATATATATATATATATATATATATATATATATATATATATATATAAATATATATATATATATATATATATATATAAATATATATATATATATATATATATATAAATATATATATATATATATAATATATATATATATATATATATATATATATATATATATATATATATATATATATAAAATATATATATATATATATATATATATATATATATATATATATATATATATATATATATATATATATATATATATATATATATATATATATACATACTTACAATGGATATAAAAAATGTACACACCCCTGTTAAAATGCCAGGTTTTTGTGATCTAAAAATGAGACCACAATAAATCATTTCAAAACTTTTCCTATCTTTAATGTGAACTATAACGTTTACAATTCAATTGAAAAACAAACAAATCTGTTAGGGGAAAAATATAAAAAATAAAAAATGTACAATAAGCTGATTGCTTAAGTGTGCACTCCCGTAAATTAATGCTTTGTTGAAGCACCTTTTGATTTAATTACAACATTCATTCTTCTTGGGTAGGAGTCTATCAGCATGGCACATTCTGACTTGGCAATATTTGCTCACTCTTCCTTGCAAAAGCACTTCAAATCTGTCAGATTGTGAGGCCATCTCTTGTGCACAGCCCTCATCAGGTCACCCCACAGATTTTCTATTGGATTTAAGTCTAGACTCTTGCTGGGCCATTCCAAAACTTTAATTTTCTTCTGGTGAAGCTATTCTTTTGTTGATTTGGATGTATGCGTGGGGTCATTGTCATGTTGAAAGGTGAAATTCCTCTTCATCTTCAGCTTTCTAGCAGATGCCTGAAGGTTTTGGGCCAAAAGTGACCAGTATTTGGAACTGTTCCTAATTCACCCCACCATGATTAAAGCCCCAGTTCCAGCTGAAGAAAAACAACCCCAAAGCATGATACTGCCACCACCATGCTTAACCATGGGGATGGTGGTCTTTTGGTGATGCAAAGTGTTGTTTTTGCACCAAACGTACCTTTTGGAATTGTGGCCAGAAAGTTCAACCTTGGTCTCATCAGACCATAACACATTTTCCAACATGCTTTTGAGAGATTTGATGTATTGTTTTGCAAATTTTAGCCGGGCCTGGATATTTTACTGTGTAAGAAAAGGCTTCCATCCTGCAATCTTACCCCATAGTCCAGACATATGGAGAATATGAGAGAGTGTCGTCACATGTAGTACACAACCAGTACTTGCTAGAAATTTCTGCAGCTCCTTCAGCGTTGCTCTAGGTCTCTTGGCAGCCTCCCTGACCAGTGTTCGTCTTGTCTTTTCATCAGTTTTGGAGGGACGTCCAGGTCTTTGCAACGCCACTGTTGTCCCATACTGTCTCCACTTTTTGATGACTATCTTCACTGTGTTCCATGGTATATCCAATGCTGTGGAAATGTTTCTGTACCCTTCTCCTGAATGATACCTTTCAACAATGAGATCCCTTTGATGCTT